>NC_056745.1:245827614-245949160 GCF_019279795.1 Protopterus annectens | reverse complement strand
GAAAGAGGCAGATATGTTGGTGGAGTATGGAGTATATAAACACTGTATTTTATACATATTATCATGCTCAGGTTTGTAGCTGTCACATTGTGACCTTTTCATATTTTTAATATTTGTCTGTCTTTTCATTTTATTGCCTTTGACATTTGTCTCGTGACTACTGCTACTGCTGCTATCAAATTTTTAGCACTTGTCATTGTGTTGCTGAGCTTATTTGCAGCCTACTGATTTTTTTTTCTCATTTGCTTAGGAAAAACTCCAGGAAACTGTGTCTATTGTTGCCAGCAAAGAAGCAACACTTCAAGAGGTTAGTCTGATGAAAATATGTACTTTTATTGATTTTTGTTTTTCCAGGATAACTGCACAAATATGAGAATGGTAAGCATTTGCTTGTGCTGTCCACTGTTTTGTTACACCATTCATTTTTCCAGCGTTTAATTATTTATTTAACAATGAACAGTAATGGCTGAAAAATCTCAAGTACAAGGTAATATATTAATTCTGTCTGGTCATTGTGATAAGAGTGGTGATAATACGAATCAGTTGTATTAGCCAACCTTGTTACCTTTTTTTTTTAAACTAATTGTGGTAAAAAAAAATTTGAGATACTCCACATGTGACAGTATTCTAGCATGTTAATACCAGTGTGTATAAGTTTGAGGGCAACATTAACATTTTTATCACCTCTGTAACCAGTAAGGTCATTTGGATTGGTTGGGAGAGAGTTATGTCACCATTTTAAGGGCTAGAACTAACACTTCAACACCAGTGTTCTGAATGCTGAATAGAGTACAAGTATCTGCTACCATCAGTGTAAATTTGCTAACCTGTCTTAAAGCAGCCATGCTATACTTCTGTTACTGTGCTAACTGAAGCATAAGAGCACCTTAACAATGGCAATTTGATATGCAGTCTTAAAATCCTACACAAGACAAAAGTTGCAGTAAAATGCGTAATGTTTTTTCATATTAAAATGTTACCATGTTTTTAGTTTACTATGCTTTTCTTGTGGAATTTGGTTGTATATGCATATCCACACCAGAGTCTGGCTAAAGTTTATAAAAATTCTGTCTGCCTGTGTGGGTGTATATAAGCAAGTAGTTACAGAAATTAATCATATTTCAAAAGTGGAATGGTGTTATATCAGTATACTATTTTTATAATAAGAAATGAATACAGAGGAAGCCCGTTTTCTCAGTGACATAACCATCACTAGGTTGGGCAGCATTTAATAATACTGGACCTTCTGAATATAATGAGATCAGTGTGCTTGACAGTATTTAGTAACACTAAACCTCTCTTCTAGGTTGTTGGGCATCAGAATGTTCATAGCCTCTCCAGTATTACCAAGAACCTGCCCCCGCTTTGCATATTACTAGCTTTAATGAAGTTGCATGATTAGGCAGGGTAGTCAAGCACAGCAAAGTGGTGGTCCTGCTTTACAGCTAGCTGTGCAACAGGTACAGGCGATGGTAGGAATTAGAGGCCAGTCGTAATGAAACGGGAAATGGAGAAGTCACACTTTGGATTTTGGTGGTGCGACAAGGAGTAAGCAACAGAAGGAAACCTATTGCAGACTTACTCAGCTTTATGAAAGCCTTGCACATCAGTTGCATCACTGAAAAGGGACACCGATACCTCTGTGGCTCACCTTTTTGTCATTCAAATTTTTTAGGATGCAGTTGTTAATGGATGATTCGAATCTCCCGTTAACCACTTTTACTAATGAGTATTACCTCAGCAGATAGCTAACTCGTATGTCTGCTTGTGTGTGACCTGCTGTTTTTACATTTTTAGGGATGTGAGGGTGTACGTTTCTACAAAAAAAATTGTAAATCATTTGTCATTTTACAGATCTGGAGGTCCTAAGTCAACCAAATGAGGGTTATCTTAATGCAAGTCAGTCCTTACTGTAATTTTTTAATGTCAAATTACTTTTTTAAATTAAATGCTTTTCTACTCTTATAATATTTCTGCGATTATTTTGTTTCTACAATTACTTACTGAAGCAGCCCTAAAGTTAATTGAATAAAAATGCAGATTGAAAAGGCGATACGCTGGTTATTAGCTTGTCATCTCCCTTTCCTCCCTGGAATATTAATGAGTGAGCAGGAGACAAACACTGTTAGAAATGTTTGTTTGCTTAAATACAATAACTTGGCAGTCAAAAATACAGTGTAACAGTCGCATGCATATGCCTAAATTAGCTAGCATTTGAGTTCCTCATTGACTTTTTTTTTGTGTGTGTTTTCTGATTTCTTTTGACAAGCAGTTCCATGTTGCAGAATCAAGTTTACGGAATGCTTTTTCACAAATTGCTTTAGTAGAACATGGTCTAGTTAGCAGTAATGTATCTGCATGGGATTTCTTAAGCTATGTGCTTCTTATTTCATGTTAAGTAGTAATTTGTGAGGTAGAAATAATGTTAAATAATTCTGAATAGTAAGATACCAAATAGTTACTTGCTCTGGCATGAACTGGTAGCCAGTTTAAAAAAAAAAAAAAAAAAAAAAAAAAAGTCCTGCTTTCTTGCAAATAGAGCAACATTGCAGATTCTTTCAGTTTTGCACATACCTCTCAACTGTCCAGATTTTTACAGTATGTCCAGATTTTTGCCTCAAAATTTTGGTCTGTTCCTCATAAAATTTATGGTTTTCTAGCAAATCACTGGGATGTTCTGAGGAATTAAATCGCTAAACAATGATATGCATTTGAGTTTCAGACTTCATATATTTTAGAAAATACATATTAATACACATCTTGTTATTCTGGCTACTTTTTTAAGTATATCAGAACAATATTTAAAAGCTGTCCCTATGTTTGGGCCTTTGCCCCCATTATGTCAGACTTCATCCAGATTTCTTGGGCTAAGAGATTTAGAGGTATGGTTTTGCATAGGAAATGGGTATTTAGTAGTAGCAGATAGTATTTTAGGAGGAAGGCTATGTTCCAAATTAGGGTTTAGCCCATTTCTGCTAGGTCTTGCTTAGCGAGTGGAACAAGGAGGTAAGGATACTGTTACAAAACTTCATTTGCATTGGTACTTTTATTGGTTGCTTCTGTTATGCTGTTGAAAAGGCCAAATGTAGGTCAAAATGTTATCATTGCTACTGCACAAGGAGATAGGGAGTTACATTGAAGACCCTGCGTTTTCTGAGATGGTAATATGTTAAATCTTTGTTTGCCAAACATCATCATTCCACATTTGATGATATTTTTGGTGAGTCCATTAGATGTTCTCTTGCTGGCTAATTATTTGAAATCCCATTGGACTGTTAAAGATAGATTGGATGAAAAACTAATACTATGTGTAGACAAAGCTATAATTTGGCTAAAGAGCTAGCTTGAGAGCTGGCAGATCGTATGTCAGGTCGTTTAAGAAAACAGAGGAGATTAGCTAGTATGATAACGCCCTCTGAGAGATGTCAGATATTCTAGAACCTACTAAAAACCTGAAAGATTCTGTCAGACATGTCATTCTTTCAGCCATACTGTGGTGTTACCAGTGTTCTCTACCTAGTTTATTCAGTAGTAGATTGAAATTCACTGTTTCAAATGAAGTGAATATTTGAATAAATGGTGTTACTGGGGCTGCAATTCATTATTTATAGATGTAGTCAGTGAATGTAGAAAGGGCAGTAATGGTACTGAAGCTATGGCAAAGTCCATGCTGCCAATCACAGCCAAGGCCATCTGCAATTGCATGCATTTAGATTTGCTTATAAACTTAGTTTTTAATTGCATTTCTTAGTGACAACATCTAAATAAGTGTCTAAAATCCTTGGATGATATAGGACAAGTGACTCATGCTTCCAAGGTGATAAAACTGATAGATTGATAAATGCCCAACTTCCACATTCAGTCATGTCTCCTGACATTCTTAGGAAGTTAAGGTATACTGTCCAAGACTCTGCAGGTTATACTTCTCTAAGATTAAATACAATTCAAAGAAGTGCTGGGGAGTTCCTATTTTATTTTGGTTCAACTTGCTACTTACTTGGATATCTGGTCTCATTCTACATGAAAGGGTTGTATCTCAAAACATTTAAAATCACCAAGACTTGGTTTGGCAGCTCACTGCAGAGAATTAATACTAGGTAGCCCCATTGAGCTTCATATTGTAGTCCTGGGTTTGATTCCTAAGTTTCCATCTACATACTTTGTAAATCAGAGTAAGTTACTTAACCAGCAGTGCTCTTGGGTTGCTCCTGGTAAGAAGTGCGCATGTCTGTTGGATTTACCTAGTTAAACTGTTCTGAACTGCATATATATATATATAAATGCTCACACAGGCTTGCATGTTAGTAGCAGAAGAGGCCCTTTATTCCCTTGGAGTAAGTTATACTCTGAGCTTCTGTGCCCTTAGCATAGTTTGGAGCCATTGGTATGAATCTAACCATCCTTCAATTCATCATTCTGGTTTCATAATTAATAATCCTAACAAATTTAGGTCATGAGGGTCTGTAATAGTTTTTCAAAACTATCTTATAACATTGTACAGTTTGGAATTGTGGCTGCTCCCTAGATAGGATCATGTAACTCCTCCTTTATAAATGTTTAATTTTTTTCTTGTTTGTCCTTAATATCATTTGACTTGTCTCTGTTATTTATGCTTTACTGTATTTGTTGTGTATACATCAACACTTGGATGTCATGCATGCTGTATATCCATCTCCTATATTATTTAACCTGTCCACTTGTATAACAACAACCTAGGCTGGGCCTGAAATTGGTCATTATTGATATGTGTTTTATTCTTGTGAAGAAACGGAAATAAAATAGAAGGTCCAGTAATTATTAATGGGTATTGTACAAAAATACTTCTGAAATACCCTGAACACTCGAGAGCTAATATTTTTGAGTATATTTAAAGCTTTGTGCAATGTTTTCTGTAATAAGCAACATAATATACTAGAGTCCTCTCTTTACATCTTAAAATTATTACTTCTTTTTTCAGGGTATATTTTATATTGGCGTAAATATTCTTCTGTAGTTGAAGGATGTTTTATTGTTCTCGCCTTTGATAACTAGGATTATAGCATCGTTCATGTATTTATTTACTTACATTTTAACTGTTTAAACATAGTTACACATTTTGTTTAATCTAGTTTTAGTATTTGCTATTTCACTTTTCCTATCGGCTGTGCAGTGTCTTATTTTTCTTTTGTAAAGTTTTTCATTTTACAGTATATTTTGTTCTAATGCAATTGGCTTGATTCATTATGTGACACAATGTATCTACTACTCCAGCTATTGTTTTTATATCCTGCTAATTAAATCCTGATCATAACTGCTTAGTGCATTAATTTTTGTCAGAAATGTATTTGAGCAGTCAATTTCTGGCTAAGTGAACTTTTAATAATTTATAGACTGCATTTATAAGCTGCAGTTTATAGGTACATAGGTAGCTACTAGGCTATCTGCTCTGGGGCCTATATAAGCCTAGCCAAAAAAGTTCCCTGGCTTTCGCCACCCAAGAAAGGTATTTTCCTGCACCCCTGTCTAGCAGAGCCACAGAAGTGATCCCTGGGGTGTATTCCCTATTTTCCATCCAATTGTCGAGATTTTTCTTAGAGGGCTAATGAGGAGCTTTGCTTGACATGAATGGGTAGTCTGTTCCAGAGCATGGGAAGTCTCTGGGACAGGAATCTATCCCTCCAGCATGTTCTGTTTACTGTGACAGCAAGGTTTAGGTCCCTGGAGGGTGTGGCTTGGAGGGATTGGGGTTTCTTTAAGTGTCGCATGTCCAACAGATCTGGGTTTGACATGGTTTTGTATGTTGGGCAGAGGTCACATCTGAGTAGGCGATAAGCTGAGTAGAGTTGGAGTTTTTTGAGATGGTCTGCGTGTGGCATCTGTTTGATTCCAGTAACTGTCTTGGTAAGGTGTTTGTGACCTTTCTAGTTGTCGTAGATGCCTTATGAGGTACATGCCAAATGGGGTGTTGTACTCTATTATGTGTCTGATGAGGGATGAGTACAGAGGATCAATGACCTCTTTTTTTTCTGGAGATGAACTCTTTTGAGGTGAGGTGTGCCACTTAGAAGGATTTCCTGACTACTGTGGCGATGTGATTATCAAAGGAGAGACTACTGTCCACCTGTGTCCAGAGGTCTCATCAGACTTTTGGTGTTTAGTAGGCTACCGCCTATGTGGTAGTTATTGGGTACAGTGTTTTTCCCAAAGGGGATGACGATGCACTTCTTGGCATTGAACTTGAGGCCATGACTTTGACACCAAGCATCAGTCTCAGTGAGGCCCCTTCATTAGCCAAAGACCTGCTGTATTAGCCTGGACTTCTGAGAAGTAGATGCCAAACAGGAGAGGACACAGGACCGAGTCCTGTGGTACTGCACTTGTCACTGGTCTTAAGTTGGATTTGGAGTAGGCTACTTTCACTGTGTTGGTTCTGTCAGTGAGCCAGTTGGCCACCAATCTTGTGACATAGGGATTTATGCCCAGTCTAGTGAGTTTATCTATAATTCCAGAGTTGGGGATGGTGTCAAAAGCCTTGTCAAGGTCAAGATAGGCTGGATACACCACCTTACCTTCGTCCACAGCTCTGGTGACTGCTTCAAAGAAGTCGGTCAGGTTTAGGAGACATGACCTACCTTTTACAAACTCAAGCTGAGTGGGGTCCAGAGTTTGGAGGTTACCTATGTCCTTGTTTATGATATGTTCCATGGCCTTACAGACTAGGCTCATCAGGCTAATGGGGCGGTAGTTCCATGGGTCCGTGGTGGTACCCCCTTTGTGGAGTGGGATAACCATCGCTGTACGCCATTCAGTAGGCACAAGGCCTAAAGTGAGGCTATGATTGAACATGGTACTTGGGTGAGGTGGCCAGTTCTTTCTGTAGTTCGTGCAGAACGCAGCCTTGAATGTTGTCTGGTCCCATGGATGCTATGTTCTTGGCTTTAGAGACTGCGGTCTTTACTTGTGTAGCCGTGATTACAGGGGCTTTGCATCCTTCTGGTATAGTGATTGGTCCTTTGGGGGGGTGAAGTTTGCACTGAACCTATCTGCCAGGATGTTGGCAAAATCAGTCAGTTCTGTATATCTAGTGCCATTGTGCTGTAGCTCAGAGCAGATCTGAGTGTCACCATTGAGATTCTTGAAATAGCTGTAGAATACTTTGTGGTTGTCTTTAGAATCAGTGGATATTTTACTTTTGTAACTAGCTTTGGAGGATTTTGAGGGATCTCAGCTTCTCACTGGCACTTTTTTGCAGCAGCTTCTTCCCTCTGTTGTAGAGTTTATGGCAGGGGACCACCAGATTGGCTTCCTTTTTTTGAAGGATAGCGTCCTGGTTCTCTTGGGGAAAGACACAATCCATGCACTCATGTATGTGCTTATACAGTGCATTTGTATAGGATTCAGCAGTTGTACCTCTATTTTCCATCTCGTAAACCTTGCCACTTCTGTCTTAAACATGAAGTTGGCTTTGGAGAGGTTTTTTACAGTGGTTTCCTTAATGGGGGGTGGGGATGGGATATTGATTTCTAGGGTGATTAGCCTCTGGTCATATCTGATCGAGGAGTTGACCTCTGGCATGGAACATCAGTTGCCCATATTAGTAATGACCAGGTCCAGGATATTGCTGCCCCTGGTGGGGGTATAGACAAGCTGATCCAAGGCATTGGAGTTTGAGTTCCAGAGAGCATTGAGCAAATGAGTTAGTAGAGGAGTAGTTTTCCTATTTGGTGGGGTAGTTGAAATCGCCCATTATTAGGGTATTGGATTGTACCTTAATATTACCCAGTATATCAAGAAACGTGGAGTGGACATCCCTGGGCATGGCGGGGGATCTGTAACAAGCTAAAACCTGGATTGCAGTCTTGCCCAGTGTTAGGTGCACTTGGATAATTTTGGATGCATTATGTTGAGCAACTAACCTGGAGGTGTGGATATCCTTAATAAATATGGGCACGCCTCCTCTTTTAGTGTTTTGGTCCAGGTTAGTTGGCCGAAAGGTGTGGTATGAGTTATAGCCTGGTAATGCAGAGGTGCTCTCTGAAGCCTTGAAACGGGTCATAGTCACTGCACAGATGTCAATATTCTCCATTTTAAGGAGTGCTTAGAGTGAGTGCATTTTGAGGTTTAGACTTCTAGCATTGAGTAGCATTACCCTCAGATTTTGCTTGCTTATACCTGCTACAGTGGTGAGTTTGTCATTTGAACCTTGCCTAAAAAAGGCACTATAGGGGTGGCAAGAGCCTTAGCCAGTATCCAGAATCACAGGAGCAGGCCATCTCTGGCAAAGCATCATGGTCTGTCGATCATGTTGTCCCGGGCAGACAGACACTGGTTCCCCTTAGAATGACACCAGAAGCTTAGCCAATACTTGATCAATCATTTTGTCCTTGTATTGTGGTATCATTCTGGGTGATGGCAGGATGCTACTCAGGGCTAGGGTTGT
Source organism: Protopterus annectens (assembly GCF_019279795.1). Taxonomy (NCBI): domain Eukaryota; kingdom Metazoa; phylum Chordata; order Ceratodontiformes; family Protopteridae; genus Protopterus; species Protopterus annectens. Next base: position 245,940,741 of record NC_056745.1, on the reverse strand, counting down.
ACCTGCTTGGGCTACATGATCTGAGAGCTTCTCCATGTTTCTCTTCATGTAGCCTGGGGGGGTGGGGTACATCTCCGGTCATTCACACCAACATGGACAATGACAGAGTCATATTTGTACTTGTTGTGGAGTGACCTTGAGTGCTTGCATTATGTGGCGGACCCTGGCTCCTGACAAGCAGCTGACAGTAACTTTCTCCTTGTTTAGTCTGGTGAGTGGGACATCAGTGTGCCTGACTATAGAGTCACCTATTGACTAGTGTGTTTGGTATGTTTTGCCTTATGGGCTGAGGTTGAGTGGCACACTGATTTTTGTGGGCTGTGTGTCATTTGGGTAGTGTTGGGGGGGTGGTGATTGCTTGTGTTTCAGCTTTGGAGGTCTCTCTTGTTTGGGCAGATTTTTATTGAGAGCCTCCGCGAATGTAGGTTTGTGTTTTGTGTTACTATGTGTGGGTTTAGGTGGTGTAGGTTTTGAGGGTCTATGTGTTTAGTGTGGTGGGATGCAGATGGTTACCTTCTCCTCTTGACTGTCTAGTACAGTCTTGGCTGGAGAGAGCTTGGCTTCCAGTTTGGCTATATAAGTGCATCTCTCACACGTTGTAGTGTTGGGTGGTAGGAGGAGAGGGTTGTCAATGTACATGAGGCAATTGCTACATTGCCCCAAGATGCCCAGATTCATTAGTCAGACAGGGGAAAATACCAGGAGCTGACCCTTAGACATGCCTGGATATAGGTGCTTATTAATTTAAGCACTAAAAACTGTTTTCCTCCTAACAAGTGAGGAAAGTTGAGTGCTGCAGTAGTTTGTAGATTCTTTAGTGCTTGCAACGAGTTTTGAACAAGTGCTGAGCACAAGGAAACAGTTTTGAGTGCTAAAACTAGAAAGCTGGCTAGTTCTAAGGGAAAATTAGAAGAGCAGACTTTCTGGCACCGGGAACAGTTTAATCCTAGTTAAACAGCGATTTATAAAACCGTGCAAACACAGGTTTTTAAGCAGAAAGATGAAAGGGATAGAAATGGCCAAAAATTGCCAATAAAACTACAGATTCTGACCTGAAACTACTCCTCCAGTGACAGGCTGCTCAAAGCTCACCACTCTCACTGATGAACAGAGAAGCTTCCTTCTATCTTAGTAAGGTCTGGGCAACGCAGAAACTACAACACAGCTCAGAATTCAGCAAAATCTGAAAACCGGACTCTACTGGTTATAGAAAGGCAGGAAACGAGTAGAGAGGTAGGATTTTTTTTTTTTTTTCAATAATTAAAACAGATACAGTAAAACAAATAAAATGTCTGTCGCACTTGAGTGTGTAGCCTTCAACAGTTGAAAAACACCTAGAAACGATCAGTTATGCCAATTTTATAAACTTTAACACCACCACAGGAATAGGGGGGGCCAGTTTCAGAACAGATGAGAAGACAGCAAACAATGTCAGCAAATGTAAAAAATAATTCAGTCGGGCAAAAATTAAGACAATGCAGAACTCTGAAAAGTGCCAATAAATGTACTTATGAGCGATAGATTACCAGATTGTTTGAGAAGCACTCAAGTCAGAACACAAGGAGATTCTAACAGTGTTTATTTATAGGCAAGTCTTGTTCTTTGAGTTACTGGAGTAAATTAGCAAATAATAATGATATTCAGTGAGTGTATTAAATGTAACTTTTGTAAGTGTTTTCCTTTTTGTGCAAGTTTTATCCTGGATTTAATCTTTAGCTGGGACTCCACAGCTTTCTTTACAGGATCTGCAGCAATAACAGGCAAAGCTACACCATAATGTGTGTAGTTCACAGACGGTCTTAATTGTGGCTTCTGTGATGATGCAGATTTAATGTCATTCCAGAAAAGGAAAATGTTAAAGATTAGCCACTTTACAATTGTAGCATTCACAGTTACAGCAGTTGGCATTTGTTTTTTCCATTTGTTGCAGTCTACAGGATTGTTGATTCTGTCAATCAAAACAAGTCTTCATGATTTTCTCTGGATGAGGCTGTTGGACGTGGTGCAGTCAGGGGATTCAGATATCTCATTTTAAGCTGTCAGTCAGTAAATCTTTTACGTTTGCAGTCATTCTCTGCTACATTTATGTACTGAACCTGTGGAGTAACCAGATGTGATAAAGGCAATCTTGCTTAACATGCAATTCATTAAATTAAATTACTAGCATGTCCAATAAATGCCCAATAAATCTGAAGGAGTCAGTATATCCAGTTGTCCCATTTACGGTGCATCTAAGACAAGTGATTCTTGTGTCAAGAATGATTAGTTCATACTTCTCACTATGATCCCGTTCTCTAATGTAGTGTTTTTTCTATAATCCCCTATATTATCAGTTGGCATCTCACATTCTCCACACTTACATTTGCATTGGGTTAAAAAAAAAGTTTAGACTAATGTTGGGGAAAGCAAGGGTATAATGCTTTATACTGCAAGCAAATAAGATCTGTAGCATGATCCGAGAGAGGGATTGTGGGTTCTGAAAACTTTGTCTCCCTGTTGTAATTCTAAGATTTAAGTGAACCCCAGAATTACAAAAAAAAGTCTGAAAATGTGAGAGAACAGTATACGTTGAACATCACTGCTCCCTCTTTGCCTTTTGTTACAGATAAGAACATTTCTTTTTTTTTTTTTTATAAAACTGAGCAATGTAGCACTCTGTGTGGGGTATAAACAAACCAACTGCTAGCTAAATTTGTAGCTAGCATATTGCTGCAGTTTATGAAAAACAAAAATATTTATATCTTTGAAAGCAAAAATGTAAGAAGGTGAGTTTGGGGTAGAGTGCAAAAATGGGACCTGGTCCGCCGCCTGGTACCTGATTGTGGACCTTTTTTTTTAAATTGCCCATCATCTGAAGAGGGATGGGGCACAGAAACTGGACTTAGTTGGCTCTTTGGCTTGTACCTTTCAGGTGCACCACCCAGCAGATCAACCTTTATTTTTGCCCACTCATTGAAGAGCTGGAGCAGGTGGGACCTACCTGGTACCAGTACATCAGACCAGATCAAGGAAGCAGCAGGATGGGGTGCAAGTTTGTAGGATTTGCACAAGGTACTAGATGATCCAGCTATCCCTCTGAGTTCAAGAAATGTCAGTTTTGAACATCTGCATTTTTGATCTTTTAGCCTTGCTATTCTAGGACTCGACTATCAAGTACCAGATTATCAAATGGATACTGATAACTTGCATGATAGATGTAAGAGGAAGACTGAGTGAATGATAAGCCAGCAATTTACATACCTTGCTTGTTGCATCAGAAATATATTTGCATTTGTTCACTTCCTTCTTGATGGCATACTACTATTAAATAGGTTAAATGGGAACTGAAGTGCATTAGAAGAAGTCAAAAAAGAAAACCAGTACTCCAGTTTCGAATAGAATAAATCTCTCAAATTTAGATTAAAAAAAATGTCCCCCTACTGTTTAAGGGTGATTTATTATTGCTCTCACTAAATACTATTGGAGATTGTGGTAGACTGAACGACAGTTGTTTCCAGCAGCGTGGTAGGACAAAAAGTATGTGCACTTTATAGTATGCGCATTGTTATAAAAGGGACGAATAACTGGATGTAGCTTTAGTTAATTTCTAATGCTATTAAGTTAGGCACAGCAGTGCATTATTAACCCAATATATTTCCTTTTTTTTCTTCAGAAAAACCTTCATATCGAAGAACTTAAATCAACTATCAGTGAATATTCCTCAATACTGGAGGTAAAGTACAGATCCAGTTTTCTTTTTATCATCCACCAACAGATCTGCATAAGATTAGCCAAGCGACTTCCTGATAATTGTCAGTGTGTTACAGCGAAGGAATTTGTTTCCAGTATAATTTCTGAAGTTTCTTTTGGTATCATTTCAAGTGATATGTTTCTTACTAGTGACAGTCTTTTGAATGCCCTTGTATTTGAGTTTGCTGAAGTATATCAACAGTGTTTTGGATCCATGTTTTTGGTTGGATTGCACTAGTAACATACTTGTACCTGTGACTGGCAAAACTCTTGTCATCCTTCCTGTACTCAGAAGCTTGTGTGTGTTGGACCACCTGTATAAAGGTTCAAAGCAGTAACAGATTGTCTTCCAAAACAATTGGTGGGATTGCATTGGCATATTTAAGCCTCCAGTCTTCTTGTAAACTTGTTTGCTAACATTTTATTAAAGGGATAAATGGTGGTATCTATTCTTCAGCTCTTCCACTGTCTATACAATTATCAGTTGATATTTTAGTGTTTGATCACTCGAGCTCTGTGTTGCATTTCTTTTAGATCCTACGACTGGAAAAAAACAAATTAAAGCTTAATATTCAGCTGCTGCAGCAGGAACTTGCAACGTGAGTCTCCTTCAATAAGTTTTTTTTTAATTCAATCTTGTTTTGTATTTTTTCAATATTTTTGTTTTTCCTTTTCTTGTCCCTAGAGCACGTCTGGATTCCCCAGTCATATGTAAACCTAGCAACAGTATCACAGGAGGAACAAACTCACTCCGCTCTGAGTTAGCATTTGCACAACAAACTCCAGAGGTATATTACCTATAGTATCAGAGCAGTTCTTGTAGAGTTATCAGTAACAGCAGAAAAAAAATTGTTTATACTAAAGTACATAACTGCATTATACAAGAGAGATGGAGAGAAATAGTTGTTTTCCATAATTAATTTTATGGTTTAGAATCTAGCTGCAGTAATGCATACCTTCCTGCTGCTTTTAGTTAATTTTATTTTTGATTTCATACATATGTGGTATACTGTAGACTGACTTGTATACATTTCTGTTTCATTTGAGAAAAACAGACCATTAACTCCTAAGTGCTGTAACTAAACTGCTGAAAGTCCTACATCTGGGAAATACTGATAAAACTGAGCATTTCGTTTTGAGAAGGATAAACAGTATCAGATTATACTGAAAACAATAAGACTGTACTGTGTCAGACTATGCCGAAAACAGGACATTAGTTACATAAACTAGCCTGTATGGTAATATTTATACTGTGCTACATGAAACATTCACATTATTGTACTGTTTAGCATACATTTTTAGCACCATACTAAAAGCTCAGTGTAGCCACTAAAATCCCTGAGTAATGCTAACTGACCAAGAGCTAAGAATACCTACAAATTGTCCCCCTGCCAGAGGAACACTACGAAAGAAAAAAACACTGGTAATAACATTATAAAATTAGATTCTCCTGTAGAAGTAGATAGGGCCATGTTGCAGGTTCTCTCTCTACCGGTGGTTGGGCTGCATAAGTGCAAGAATTTAATGTGAAAGTCACTATGAGTTTGACCACAATGTATTGTATTCACGTCTGCATTGCACTTCGTTTATTTTTCTCCTTCCTTAATTGGGATGGGACTGTGGAATTGGTATATAATTTTGGGGTTGCGTGGGGCTTGCTACCACTCGTACATTGATACATACTTGTGCATGCTGGTGGCTTGCACCCTGCAAAAAAAGTTTTGTGTCTTTTTTAGTAGGTGATTTTTTTGGCTTAACTTTTTTTAGCATTTCATTTTCAATACTGTGAGCCAAAATATTGAGCGTTTCAATCCCATAGGTAGATCGGAGGCAAGCAAATAAGAGACTTATCAAATTGTAGTAGAAGTTACACCTTACATGTGCAAAAATATTGCTGTAACATCCATATAGCATGGAAATAACTGTATTAATAGTATTGAAACAGATATGAATATAGACAATAGAAGTTGCATATCACCATTTTTGTTTCTGAAAATAAATTAATACATTTACCACTTCTCTGTGAGTTTTATTCTCAGAAATAGCTCTTGGATGGATTTCATAATGTAGCCACGGAGACTTAAACAGAGCTCAGTTACATATTACATAGCAAAAGTTTGGGGAGAAAAGCTCCAAATTATTACAAAGCATTTTAAGAACAATAGATGTTCTTCGTGTTTCACTGTTGCAGTCAAAACATTTGGGTTATCCCTGCCAGGGTAGCCCTTGGCCAGCCCAAATACTAGAGGCTTAGTATTTCTGCATCGGTTGCTGTCACTTCAGGACTGATGTCAGGTCGTCAGTAGTATATAAAGTAAGGCAGCCATTACATCAGTCTTTCTTGCCATGGAGTCTGAAGCAGATCGCACGAGTGCCAGTTGGCCGCTACCTGATTTTAGTCTTCCGAATTGAAGCTGAAATCTTCTAAAGCTAAGTATCCCATTGGGGATCCTTTTTTCTTGCATTAACCGATGTCAGAAAACTTTAACAGTTGTTTCGCCTGTGGAAAGCACACACTGAGACTTTCATTCTTACTGCATCACTTGTTCAGGCTCAGACCATGACGTCTCCACTGTTGCTTCTGCGCTTTGTTTGATGCCCACAACTATACATCGTCGGGCCCTTATTGTAGCTAGATATTTTCACTTACAGTCCTCTAATTCCAATATGGCTATGGTAAGCCATCTGACAGCAGATCTTCTGAAAAACATAAAAAGAGACAGACTGCACAAGTCCAAACCTACCGACGATGTTCCTGTTAAGCTAGTCGTCAGTTTTCTGGTCCTCAGTGAGGTGCTTTCGCAGGCCACTACTGAAACCCTTTTGGAGTCCGGTATGCTGCAAAACTCTTCTTTGACTAAGGATTCTGTGGTCATCTCTACCTTGGATGGGTCTGGAGCTGCTGAGCAGGCACCAGCTTCCGAAGAAGTCCTTCACACTACCAATTTGTGACACAAACCGACAACTTATTTTGCAACTATCGAGTTTCTTAAGCCCAGCTTATGAACCACATCCAAGAAACCGATGACCCAATATCGGGCACCTACTTCCTTGCCTCAGTCTTAGATGCCTGAAATGGTGGAAGACCTTATCATGCTGATCAGGGGAAGCCAAGCTACCCCTTCAAAAAGAACAAGAGATCTGTCCCCTGTAGTTTTGTCTGATTAGGAGTCCGTTGACTCTGATGCATCTGAGTATGAAGACATGCAACCCCTCTCTGCTTATGAAGATTCTGACACAGAGGATTCCATTCCTTCTGCCTCTCCCCCAGAGGATTTTTCCTTTGGCGAAACTCTTCACACCTTAAGGGAGCATTTCCAATGCGAAAGTCAGGGCTACCCTAGGTCTAAAAAGAGACTCTGGGAATTCTTAGATCTTCCACAGCACAGACCCCTGGCCACAAACCCCCCAGTCCTGGATGTTGCAGAGGATGTTTTCCTGGAGTCCAGCTTGACTCCTGACACCCTCCCTCCTGCACCCAGAATACTAGACAGGTATTACAGTTCCTGACTCACACACACTTCTTTTTAAAAATCCTATTGCTGACCCTGAGGTAATTTCTCAAGTCATAAAGGAATTAAAGCAACCTCTGCTAAGAATCCCACCCCCTCAGATAGGGATTCCCAGGCACTAGACAGATGGGGTAAAAAAGTATACACCTCAGCTACTCTTGCTATCCGAGCACTAAACTGTCAGTTCCATATGCTAAAATTTCAGCAACATACCCTGGGACTCTTCAAACAAAAAATGTCTTCCTTTCCTGATTGTGCACAGTCTAAAGAGTTGCAAGGGTTAATGCATTCTGTAAGTCAAGTAACTAAACACACCTTGCACTGTGGTTTTGATGCTGTAGAAGCTTTTTGCAGGGCAGCGTTCACTGGTTCTGTCCTTAAAAGGTATGCATGGCTTAAGGAACAGCCCTTGCCAGACCATTTTGTTTGTGTCTTTAGGGGTCGCCACAGCGGAACTTCAGTTCGCTAATGATTGGCAGTAGAGTTTTACATGCTGGCTTGCTGGGCCTAACGCACAACCTTCAACGAAGGAAATGCCCGTTCACGCATGTCGCCACACAGAAGATGCTCTGAGAATCGAACGGGCAACGTGTAACTGTGAGGTGACAACGCTACTGCAGCACCACCACCGCAGTAGCCCTTGCCAGACCATGTTAAATCTAAATTGTTGGATGCCCCCTTGCACAACGACGACTTATTTGGCACTATGGCAGAAGAGGTATTAAAAAGGATGGAAGAAAAGGCAACGTCTATGCAGACAGTTAAGATTTCTTACAGGTCCGGCAGGCATTGTCCCTCCAAGCATTGGTCCTTTCCTGCTCCCACCAGGTCAGTTCAGCCCAGACCCCGGGGAACCAGACCCCACAGACAGCGGCCACAAGGAATGCAGAGATCTAAGCAGTAGACTACCTCCACTTCAAAACCAGGGAGTTTTAAGCCACCCCCTTATGGTAAGAACTTGCAGTGACTCTCCTCCCCACCCCCTCCCTCTGCCCATCTCCACTTAACCCTAGGAGGAAAACTCTCTTTTCATGCAAACACCTGGGCCACCATTACCAAGGACCGCTGGGTTCTCAACATAGTGTCCCAGGAATACAGATTTTCTTTCCACACCCTTCCAACTCCAAAAGGGTTGCCAGATTTACCTCAAAACCAGTGGGCAGAGGGTGCAAAAGCAGCCCTTTCCCCTGCTCTCCACGAGGGCAGTAGAGTGCGTTCCTGTAGAACAGAAAGCCAAGTTTTCAACTCCAGACTTTTTCTGGTACCCAGGAAAGAGGGCACCTGGCATTCCATCCTTGATCTATCCATTCTAAACACCTTCCTGGTGATCCCAAAATTCAAAATGCTCACCAAGGATGCTTGGCTGGCCACCCTAGACTTAAAGGAGGCCTACCTCCACATTCCTATCAGGGAATCATGCAGGAAATATCTCAATTTCAGAGAAGGATCTCAGCACATTGTTCTCTGTGCTTCCCTTTGGCTTATCTACTGCTCCCAGAGTTTTCACAAAGTGTCTGGCTCCGGCCATTGCCTTTTGCAGACAAAGGAATATCGAGATTTACCCACACTTAGACGACTGCCTAATTCAGGCAGACAGCCAGGAAAAGCTGCTCAAGCACCTGGCCTTTGTAAAGTCCCTACTAACCTCCCTAGGGTACACAATCAACAAAAAGAAATCCAAACTGGTACCCACCCAAAGGATTATATTCCTGGGAGCAAGCCTGGACACAGCATCCCAGATGGCATTCCTCACACCAGAAAAGCAAACCTTTCTGACAGCCTACCTCTCTCAACTAGCCGCCAGACCCCAACTATCTGCAAGGAAAATCCTGTAAGTTCAGGGGTTCATGGCATCTTGCGTTCTTCTCCTTCCATATGCCAGACAGTGTATGAGGAAATTTCAATAGTACCTAAAAAGCCTTTGATGTCAACACTCTCAAGACCTGGCGACTCTTTTATAGCAATAATATCTTGCCTCAGAAAAGATTTTCTTTGGTGGGCAATAGCATGCTTTCTCAACAAAGGACTACCTTTCTCACCATCCCACTCCGCCCAGACCAGACCCTCACCACAGACTCATCAGATTATGCCTGAGGTGCACACCTGGATGGCAGGTGCATACTGGGCCAATGCAAATCCATCTGCACATCATCCAAAAAGAGATGATAGCTGTCCAGCATGCCTTGATAGCTTCCAACCCCCTCTCTCCCCAGGGGCTCTCGTGATCAAAACAGAAAACACAACTGTGATATGGTACATCAACAAGCAGAGAGGGACTCAGTCCTTCCCTCTATGCAGGCTGGACATGACCCTTTGGCACACAACCTCTGCCATGCAACTCCACCTTGTTAGTACAATTCCTACTAGATTCTCTCAACTCTCTGGTGGACCACTTAAGCAGAAATCCTCTGGACTTACATGAGTGGCCCCTCAACAGAAGAACCTTAACCCTAATAACTCAGAAATGAGGCACCTCGAAGGTCATCCTCTTTGCCTCCCATGCCAACCATCAGCTTAGCATGTTCTGCACCAGGGAGCATCACTACGTGGTTTGGAAAGTGGATGCCCTGTCCTTCTCCTGAGTCAATCTATCGGTCTGTGCCTTTCCTCCAGTACCTCTCATCCCCAGGCTACTGCTCAAAATAAAGGAAAAAAAAACAAGGACAATTCTTATAGCTCCAGACTGGCCTTGCCAGCACTGGTACCCCTTGCTGCACAGCCTGTCCCCCTGGCATGTCCCTCAGATTCCATACCTCCTGACCCAGAGGGGAGGGGAATTCATGCCTCCCCAATTGCAAACACTCAGTTTGGTAGCCTGGCTTATTCCCTAAACCCCAATCAATCTTCCAACCTCAGCAAACCGGTTCTAGGTGTTATATATGAGGCCAGACTCCCTAGCACTAGGAAGTCTTATGCTGACAAATGGAAAAAAAATTGCACCTGGATTCAGGCTATGGGAGCCAATACGGCACAGCCCTCCCTCCTGCTTATCCTGGATTACTTAGCTGACCTGCTACACAGTGGACTCTCCTTCACCTCTGTTAAAATTAATGCCTCTGCTATCTCTGCTCATTTTCCCACTGAACAGCCCCTTTTCTCTAACCCTCTGATCAAACCGTTCCTAAGAGGAGCTTATCAACTTGAGGCCACCCAGAAGAGCACCAACCCCAGCTTGGGACCTTAACTTTGTGTTGGCAAAGCTCACCCCCCCCCCCCTTCGAACCTGCCTCTTCAGCAGAGCTAAAATTTCTCTGCTGGAAGACCGTTTTCCTTCTGGCCATCACTTCAGCCAGAAGGGTCTCAGAGCTGCGAGCATTCATGGCTGTGGAACCCTTCATAATCTTCCATGCTGACAGAGTATCCCTCAGGGCTAACCCATCCTTCATGCCCAAGGTGGTGTCCAGTGTGGCTCTCAACCAATCCATTCATTTGCCCACCATTTTCCCTAACCCACAGAACAAGGGGGAAGGATCCTGCACACTCTAGATGTGCACAGACCGCTCGGATTCTATCTAGGCAGGACTAAACCCTTCAGAAAGTCTGATCAATTGCTGGTTCGCTTTGCTGCAGGTGCAGAGAGCAAAGCCATCTCCAAAAATAAAATCTCCAAATGGATAGCACACTGCATCCATTCTGCTACAAATAACATGGAAAGCCTCCCCCCAAGGGGGTCAGGACTCGCTCCACAAGAGCAGCCTCCACCTCTGCAGCTTTCCTAAGAGGAGTCCCCACCAGGGACAATCCTGGAGGTTGCCACCTGGACATCTGTTCACACCTTCACCAAACATTAACCACCTACCTATCTTCTCCAAATCCAGGGCAGGGTTTGCCTCTACAGTCTTGCAGAGCATCCTAGCCAGCCCCTAGTTTCCTTGACTGCCTCCACCCTTTTCCTTAGCTTTGGGAATCAACCTAAATGTGATGACTGCAACAGTGAATACACTTTAACATCTACATTTATGGTAAGTGTACACAACTGTACTTTTTACAATCTTCAAAAATAAAACAAAAACATCTGCAGTTTAAATAATTATAACAAACTAGTCATAGTATGAAAACACTGGTCTAGAATTGATGCAAGGTGTATGACAATCATTTAATGTTTGGAGAAGTTTTAGACAGTTTGTAGAGAAAGTAAAGGTAAGTTTATTCTAATACAAATAGGAATTGCAATATGAAGTGTGGAAAAAAACAAGCTTGATATATTGAGGGGAAAGTCAGAGAATTGAATTGGATAGCAGTAAGGGAGTGAAGAAGGGGGATTAAGGAAGTATAAGGTATGAAAAGGTACTTGTTCACATTTCGGGATCTAGTTTATTCTGATTTTGAGCAAGAACAGAGCCAGATTTTAGCTAGGAAGTCTTTCAGAGTGGTTTTGAAAGATGGGATGAAGAGTATAGACCTGATGGATACAGGTAAGGAGTTCCAGGCCTTAGCAGCCTAGTTATGAGTACAAACAATGCCCAGCAGATTTGCTAGGTTTGTAAACAGACAGGATATTTCTGGTTACTGGATTGCAATGACTGACTGGGAACATAGTTGTGTAGAATATTTTATTATTTTTTTTAGTGCTGGATAGTCAGATGGATGCTGGATAATTTTATAGGTGGTAAAAAGTTTTGTATATGTTAGCCGATATGGTAGTTCTAAACAATTTAGGCTTTTTAGTGCTTATACAGTGGTGGGTTCTGAAAGGGGGTATGTGCTGCAAATTTAGCAAGTTTATGACATCGTTTAAGTTTTAATTTTTGCAAAGCCTGGTGGTTAGTAAATTTTATTTGTTGATGAAAAATGTTTTACCTCTGTAAAGCATCCTTAGTTTTTGATGTTTTTTTTTTTTATGCAATTTTGTATATGTAGGTCAAATGTAAGATTATCATCTGCTGTCATTACCCCTTATAGTTTGCTGTGAGAAGTGACTTCAATTGTATTATTGAGAGAGGACTTTAAAATGTTTTTTCTATGAAAGGGATTTGGGGGGAAAAGTTTTCTTTTTTGGCTTGAGCATGAGTTGTTACAAAGCCATGTTTCAGTGGCTGTTAAAGAAAATAAAGCCTAACAAATAGGCAGAGAGTAAACAGCAACAATCATAGCATACTGGTTTTGGACCAAACCTCCATCAGTGCTAGCATAATATATAGAGCCTTATGGTACACTGGTGGTGACCGAGAGTTAAGGAGAGAGCATGGAGTGCCATTTTACTGAAAGAATAGCAAGAACTGTCTAAAACTCCAGCATGAACAAAGGTCAATGAAAAAATCTGTAATGTTAAAATAAGATAACGTGACACTAAAAATAGATAGACAAAATAGGTAACCAGAAATAAAACTTAAATCGATAAAGATGGAAAATTAAATTCTAGTGAAATGCATACAGATTCAAAATACAGTGCTACCATCCAGGGACAAAATTACTAAATCAATGCCTATAAGAGGCCAACCCAATAAATTCAGGGAAAGTTTCCTAATGTGTGTAACATGGATTCCATGATGCACAAGGGTGCCAGCAGGCAGGTCACTTGCACCCCCATGGATCACAGCCGGTTCCAGCAATAGGCCCACTGGCTGGCTGGGAGACTACATTTCTTTTAATTTACATTTTTTTTTTTTTAAGGGTGCCCTTTGCATCTGGTCAGACAGATGCAGATTCTGTCTGTGTGATTGATTTGTTTACGTCTTCATCTTCTGCACATGCATGGAATTTGAATTCCAGAAGACATTTGGACTGCAAATGAATGGACAAGCGAGATGTGTGTTTGTGTGTGTGCACGCTGAACAGGCATCTTAAAGGTTATCCTTGCCATTCCATACCTTTTCACAGATCTGGTGTGGGGGAGGTGTATAGATTTGCTCTGGGAGGTTTAAATATTCTAGATAGTGCTCCCTTTTTTATGGGGTCCCAAAGCAGGGGTGTCTACTTTCTCCCTTCTGTTTTTTCTAGCCATGGAGCCCTTGAATATTCTCCTCAGGAATTATCTAGCATGTCTTCCTGCTGTACGACTATGTAGATAATCTCATGTTAGTACCCCCCCCCCCCAATCAGCAAGTGTTATCTGGCAGTGGAGCCTCTCTCTTCTTGTAAGAAAACTGTATTGGTACAATTAATCAACTTTAGATGGTTATAATGAAAGCCTCATACAAAATGGGCCAGATCTTTGGCGGTCTTTGGAGAAAGACTAATCCTGCTGAAAAATGTTTCAATTAATTAAGCTGTTACACACACTAGCCTCATCAGTGGTCCATGCACCCAAGATGGTACTAAATAACTGGAGATAATCCATGGCAGACGGACCCCAGAAAAACCAAGGGTTAGGACTGAAGAACTCTTGAGTAGCAGCACAGAGTTCAAAAACTACCAATAAAGCGCCATGTTTTTTTTCTTTACATTTGATGTTTATGTGCAAGTCTTCTGGTAACTGACTTAACTGAAAGTATATCACTTTAAAAACAGGAATAAAAGGAAAGTGGCCCATTTTAGTGACACAAAAATGCTACTATGGCTCGAGTTTACCCAGACGCTGAATTACAGACTTGCTGCTAAAGGGCTACCTCCTTTTTTCTTTTCTTTTTTGCAAAACAACATTTACAGCAAGCTATCCCAAACCCATTAAGCACAAATGTGGTTGTCCTTTCAGCTTTATTGGGGCAAAAGTGAAATCAGGATCAAACTACTGCACAAGTAGATGAATGCATTTCTGTTCTTTTGGACTGCAGCAATGCAGAGCTACTATCCTTCTGGATACCCAAGACTGTTTTTAAGATAAAGAAAGTGACTAGTACATATTTGACATTATCCATTTATTACCTAAAGAAAACTGGCATATGGCATTAAACTAGATTTTTTTGTGACTTCTACAATGAGTAAGTGGGGTTAAACAGCTCCGAGTAAGATGACAAAAGTTCTGAATTTGTCTCTGTTAGGAATATGACCTTGTCATTTCAAAAAATATTTTGGCAAAGAGTACAGAAATATGGAAAGGCTGACCTTCTTCCTAAAGGTAGAGTCTTTACATTGCCAGTTTTTACTCCAACACCTATCTCAGTAGTGCTCTGTTCACTCACATGATGCACTATATACTGCAGTTGTATGACCTCTGACAGTGCTCAAGAATGTATATCAACCAGTGTGACTACTGCTGTTGCTGTTTCTCTGACACCTTTGGTGACTCACCTTATATTTAAGCTTTGTACCTGCAAACAGCTTTATTTGAAAAAAAAATGCAAGAAAGACATGTTAGAATCTTGGGAGGCGGGTACCCTTATCTAATTCTACCCTTATTTCACAGGCAAGATCATGGTAATGGCAGTTGCATGACAGTGTGCCAAGTATGTCTTATAAGAGGACTTTTCCTCCTGTACTGGAATGCTACTTCTGCATTATCAGTCCATATACCAACAGAAGTTATTTTGGCTATCATATAAGCTTAAGCCTGATTATACTGATTATATCTACAGACAGACGTTTATGTATATACCTAAAATATTTTAGGAAGATAGTAAATTGTTTATTTTTTGCATTAACTGTGAAATTACAAAAATCTGTGTTTAGCATTGTTTAGTATATGCACTGTTGGTCACTAAAATGGTAATAAGCCTGCCTGTGGACCCTTCTCTCTCATATGTTCCAAGATCCCTCCTCTCTCACTATCCAGTATGCTTTTAATAAGATTAAAACAAAAGTATTAGGTTGTACATGCACATGTTTTACATGCCGTGGCAACAAGCACAGCCATGTTAAAAAGTACTGGAGGGAAATCCTCTCTACAACCAAGAGTATCTTTAATTATATACACATGACTTGGAATATTCATTTAAATCTATTACTTATTTTATAAAAATTATAATGCAACCTTTTCATTAAAAGGGTACAGAATATAAGGAAAACGGTTATGAAATATCTTGGTGTTCTCAGTTTACTTCTGAGTTAATTTTTTTCTTTAATTTATTCCTGCTAGCTATGAAAAAAGTAAGTAGAATTCTGACGTTTGAGAAAATAAGTGCCTCTTATAATGGCAACCATCATGTTTATCTTACCGTAAATTGCTCTCATCCATGCAAAGAATGTTTTCAAATGAGGCAAAATCATTTGTAACCTGTCTTGCTTTATGTACATAAGAAGTAGGTGGGTAGGTTCATACCTCACAATTGTCCAGATCTTTGCCTCATATTTTTGGTTTGTTTCTCATAAAATTGTGTTTTTTCTGGTAAATCATTGAGAACTGAAGTCAGAAAACAATCACAAACATTTGAGTTTTAGACTTCATATCCTTTAGAAAAATACTTACTAACCCAAATCTGTTATTTTATCAATTTTCTAAGTTCATGAGAGTAATACTTATAATCTGTCCCTATTTATTTTAGGCTTTCTCCAAATTTTTTGCACTAAGAGGTTGAGGTGTGTGTGTAATGCCTTAGAGTAAGCAGGTGGAATTTATTTTCAAGTGCATTTTCAAGGAATTGTGCACTTCAAGGGAAGAGAATTTGCTGCTGTTCATGTTAAGTCTGCTTAAAATGTTCAACTGTTTTGTTTAGGAAATGGTATCACTATTGTGGTAGAGAATTTTAAAGCGGTGTTTGTAGCACAGCAGGTAACATACTTGCATCTTGATGTAGAGTGCTGTAGGTTCTACTCCCACATCATGTACATTTGTATTTTATGGGGGTGGGGTGCTGCAGTCCTGAGTATGTCCTCCTTTGGATGGAGATCCCTAGTAACTATGAACTTGTTTTTCAGTTTGCCATCCATTTCCTATTGCAATATACCAGCTTACCATTTTTAATGTAACATAGGCAATTTATTCTTCAAGGACAGCAGGCACTGAATTTGTAGATGAAACACTGAAATATAAAGTTGCTTTCTACCAGCGACTTCATTAGTTTCATATCATGAGGAATTATTCAGATGACTCTTACTTCTGCAGAGATTGTGCATATTGACTGATATTGGTAGATTGTAATGACAGAGGTTTGAGTGGCCTTTTATGGTTGAAATGTTCTGAATTGGGCAGCTTTGTCATTATTGGTTCATATGTTTTGTTTCATTTCTTACTGGAAAAATGTTCAAAACTATGCATTTGAAATGTACGCTAAGTGGTGTATTATACAATGGATGTAATTTAATTATTGTATATTATAATAATATAATCAGGAAGGAGAATCAAAGAACTTTTGCATAGTCCTAAAATGTGTGCAGGGGCCCTGCCTATAATTTGAAAATAGCCCAAAGATAAACTTAAACCACCACTGGCCAGATGTATTTTCTTTGAATGTGGGTTTTCAGTACTGTTTCAGTGAATGAGAGTTTGAGGCAGAGAAGTTTTAATGCTAACTTTGTTTTCATTGTAGGACTGTATTGCTTTGTTTAAAAAAATGTCTATTAGTGTTTGTGCTATAAATTTGAAATAAAACTTGTAAATTAAATCCAAATATCTGTAATCATTCTAGAAGTAAAGCATAAAACAGTATACACTCTAAGAGTTTTAAAGAGTGTTTATGGCAACTCGGGAGAAATAGCCAAGTAATGGGACAATGGAATGGCTGCATGAAGTGGCTGACTGGGGTTCTGGGTTTGTAGCCCCTTGAAAAAATCATGCAGGCTCCCCTGATGATACAGTAGGATATGAATGAAAATCTGGAAAATATAGGCATGTGCAATATGTATGAAACTTGTTTCCATTCTTAGGAAAAAAATCAAAATGTCAGGAACCGTCATTTAAAAGTTTGTTTTAATGAATCTGTGATGAAGAGGTGTGAAATCATCCTGCACCCAAATTTTGTGGTGGATAAAGGGGGTGTGATCATCCACTGTACAGTTCCAGGTCAGAGTTATAATTACTACTTCCTCAGAATCTAACTTGCCATAGATTGAGCACAGTATCTGCCACTGCAGTCTTATCAACAACAAATAAAATATGACAAAGACTGCTTTCATACAGACACATGCACAATATTTTCCATAGGGGTACTTGATAACTCTCTCGAATAACACCATCCCTGCCAAGTAACAATAACACTGCCAACAGCCAGACTACCCTGGCAAAATCAAGAACATAAATTTATTTTCTTTAAAATAAGCCTACCTTTAAATATTTAAATGGGTAGCATTTAACTCTGAACAGACACTTTTCAGTAGTATACTGTCCAGTTTCTTCTAGGGAGCTCTCTCTCACTGTGTGCTTCAATACAAAACTCCAGAAACTCCATTTGCTAATAGTCTGTCTGTTCTCCCCCCACATTTTTACAAGACCTAGGCAAGATTACTTGTACAATTCAGTTTTGGGGTTTGGAAGTTGTTTTCTTGTTTCTGCAATTACTTCTGTGGAGATGAGAGTTCCAAACAATTGTAATCTCCTTTGACCTACAATTATCTTCAAAGAGCATAAGGCTTCAAACTGTAGAGTTTCTGCAGAGGAGACAGTTTCACTTTCAAACTTCATTATATTCACGCAATAGCAGATTACAGCTCTTTTATTAAATTTGATGCTTTTAAATAATTTCATGCTTTACTAAAAAGTGGTGTCATACAACTTTTAGTTTTTAAAACATTATTTTTCTTCACTGCAGTTTCATTTTCTTCTGCATTTTTTTTTTTTGCAGAAGGACATATTGTGTTTTTACTCCATCTTTTACTGATTTTCAGTTAACTGAATGTAATTTGAAATAAGCCTTCTGTTTTGTCATAATGCAAACACAAGGAACTGTGTGTCTGTGTATGCACACATACAGACACACACAGATACATCTCTCAATATCTAATATGTATATATGGGTTTCTGTTATATGTTCCAAGTCCTACAGATGTGAACTTCACAAGATTGAGCTGGGAATATCGAAAACCCAGAAGCTTGAATGGAAGAGTTTTTTTCTCTCTGGTGTCTTTCTCATAACCTGGCGCCACTTAATGTAGATTTTCTGTTGCTTCTTTCATTTGTTTGAATTGCTTATTGCTGGGTTGGCATATTCTTCTGTAAAGGCCCACCTATCAAGTATTTATGCTTGTATGCCTTTGACAAACCCCCTTTAGCCTCTAGATTTGAGGCCAAACCGTTTTTTTAAAGGCATCTTTCACATTAGGACTCCCAGGAAGCCTGTCCCTCCTTCTTGGGACCTTAATTTCATTTTGACTCTGGCTCCTTTTGAGCCTGCTGCTTCAGCTTCCTTACAGCATTGTTCTCATAAACTGTTCTCCTTTTGGCCCATACTTCTGCCAGACCAGGTTCTGAGCTGCAAGCCCTTATGCCTCTTCCTGTTTTTTAGTTTTCCATAAGGTTAGGTTGCCCATTCATATCAATCCCTCTCTTATGCCCAAGGTGGCTAATGAGTTGTCTCTTAATCAGTCTATTTCTTTGTCCACTTTTCCCTTTTTTGTAGAAGGTTTTATACACCTTGGATTTGCATAGACAACTCAGATTTTATTTGGACAAGACTAAAGCTTTTTGTAAATCTGAACAGCTATTAGTTTCTTTGCATCTTGGGTATTTAGGTTTGGCTGCTTCCAAGCATTCTATTTCTTCTTGGATATCTAAAGCCATTTTGTTTTGCTATTCTTTCCATGGGAAGAGCCTTCCTTCTTTTAAGGCTCATTCCACTAGGACTGTGGCTTCTTCTGGTGCTTTTTTCAAGGGTTTATATACTATTCTTGAGGCAGCAACCTGGACTTCTGTTCATACCTTTACTAAGCACTTTAAGTTGGGTGTGGTTTCTAGAGCCAGAGCTGACTTTGCTAGGAACATTCTCCATGGTTTCCTATAGGGCTGTGCTGGCCCTTTCTCTTCCCAATCTTCTTGCTGAGCTCTTGCATCCTCCCTATTGTAAAGAATACTGCAACAGTGATATGACAGGACATAGTACAGTTGTGTAAAATCTTAACATAACAGTAGATGTCCTTCTCTTCGCTGTTGCAGTGTTCGCTCCCTCCCTCCTCCCTCGGGTCCTTTTTCCTTCTGGATGTGCTTGTTGCCTGTTTATATCCTTGGACTGTCATTTCTACTGGGGCTTTTTCAGTTCTGAGGATGGTACATGCAGACGTCGCCTTTATACTCTACGCTGTGTAAAGGGAGAATACGTGTGATGTACGGCATAGCCTTTACAACCACAGGCTTTGGTATACTGGCTGGACGTTGGGCTGCTCATGGCAATGGATCCGTATTATAAAGAATACTGCAACAGTGAAGTGAACGGCATATACTGTTATGGTGAGATTTTATACAACTGTACTTCTGTGCAACTATCCATCCAACATTACGTAAATTGATCATTTCCTGTCTTCACTTAAACATCACTGCTCCTCCAGATCATTATTCTGCATGTATTGTTTCCACAGTTTCCTTTTATTTCTATATGATGGGCTCTTACCCTTTTTAAAGATCCCACTTTCAGTTTTTTTTTTTTATCTCTGTTGGCTTAGACTTTGATTTCTATTTTCTAGTAATTGCTTTTTTGGCAGCCACCAGAATTAAACTTAGCAAGGCCTTACTATGTCTAGGCAGTTCAGATTATGGGTCCCAGTTCAGTAGAATCATTACCTTAGTTACATTAATTTGCTAACCTATTATTTCTGACAGTACTCTGTAGGGATATTTTAAAGTCTGCAAACTGATTATACTACCAAAAAACATGCTCATAGTTCTCTTTCACACCACACCTCCAACATTTGCCATCTACCTGAGAAAAATGCTTTAGGGGTATAAAGATACCTATGAAAACACTTCCAGACAAAAATTGTGAATCTTCTAGATCTTGTTGCATATTTGGTAGCCATACTTCTGACGTCCTATCATTCTTAGTAAATTGCTTATCTAAATTCTCTTCCCAATCCTTTCTAACCTCGTCTGATTCCTATAGTTAAAGTACAATATTATATATGTCCCTCTGCTTATTCCTTTTAGAACAGCAGCATCTGGTCTAGAGTCAACTAAAAAGTTTACCAGAGTAGGCCATTAACTCAGGCTTCCCCGTCCCTTTCTGTTTGCCTATACTTTGCTATCAATTGCTGGTTGGGACTGCAGTCTCTAAGCTGCAGTCTAAATATCTTCTTGGCCTCATAGTATTCTATTACCTTTCCATGTTTTTTTTTTTTTTATTTACACCGAATACATTTTTCCTTTGACTGAATTCCAGCTGCCTCTTGCCTGTTCTCTGTACCCCTTATTGTAGTAATCCTTATTAGCAAAATCTCTTTTCTCCATATTCACGCTTTAATTACCACACCAGTTTTATATCCTTGAATCGGAGTCCATTATTTTGCTTGCCAATGGCTCTAAATATAAAGCAAATAGAGAAAGAGGGGGCACTGCCTGGTTCCTCTGTTTAGCCACAACTTATCAGAGACAAACTCTACTTTAATTCTTACCTCTGACCTATCATATATTTTGTCCTAATTAACCATATTATTATTATATCAGGGAATGCAAATGCTTCCACTGTCCTACTCATAAAATCCAAAGTACTCTGTTAAATGTGTTAAGACACACCAACTACTGTGGCATTTTCTTACACTCTGCTTCTCTTTAGATCATCACACTTCTTTTAATGTCAAATTTTTGCCACCTCTCCACAAAACCACATTGACCCATATCTATCAGTTTTGGCAGCACCTTTGCCATTCTTTTAGCTATAAGGCATAATCATTGTTTAAAATTGAAATGGGTCTGTATGAGGTTGAGTCTGATGGGTCTTTACAGTCTTTCCACAGCTTTCTTCCGGGATGTTGGTGCTTCCTCTCCTTTTAAAATACCATTAAACAAAACCCTCCTGATCTTGATCACTTTCTTCCTTCCTAGTTTCCAAACTTCCACAGAAATCCCATCCATCTATTCCTGGAGACTTTTCTAAATATTAATTATATATCGCTGTTTTATCTCATCTCCTCCTATCTTAACTTAATTATTGAGCCTCATCTACCTCTAGCTTTGGCATATTTGTCTTCCATAAATATTTCCCTTTGTGCTTTCTTGATTCAAGGTTTCTCTGCCTTATCCAAATTTACATAAAATTTCTGAAAAATCTATAATAGCTCTACAGGATCTCTGATTATTTTTCTTGTTATAGGCTCCCTATGTTTGGCAACAACCCTATCTACTTTTTATTGATTAAGTCCTTGTACTAAACATTTTTTGTGTTCTGGAATTATCAAAAGCATTTGCTTAGCAGCAATCTTTTCAAACTCATACATATTATCCAGATAATCCCCTATTTTCTCTTTAGCCTTCTGCAGTTGAGCATCCTCTTGTTCTGTGAGATTCCCCTTATTCTTCAGTTCTTCAACCTTTGTCAGCCACTCTAATTTACTTAACCATATCTTTTTATTTTATTTCTATCCTGTTTTTAAACTCCACATTCATTCTATCCTGCTCACTAGTTATAGCTTCTGAAGAAATTTCTATCTTCCCTAATAACTCTCAAATAATTTCTACTACCCATTCCTTAAATTCCTGTCTTTACCAGGTTGGTGGGGAAGCAGCAGTGTTTCATTTTTACTTCATTACCCTGTATTTTTATTGTACTTTTTATTGATGCATGCTGTGATATAGTTATTGGATATGTATTGAGGCTGTCAATTAACTGCACATGTTCCTGTAAAATATAATTTCTGTCTAGACTAGCCCAGATATCCTACCTTGGGGAATAAAAAGTACATTTTTCAGAGATTTGATTACTGAATTTGCATCTTCCATACCAAATATTCTTAAAACCTTCTTCAGAAATGAAGCCTCTCTCGTTATATTTTCCTTTCCAGATCCTCCATATACATCCTTACTGTTGGAAATCAAGTTCCAATCCCCCTATAAATAATATTCCTTGTTGAAAGCTCATTTTCTCCCAAAGTTTTCTTAAGCTCACTAATAGTTTTAGGTGGAATATAAAACATGATAGTGTAATCCTCCTTACTTGCCAGTAGCCCACTACTACCACAAATCTATCATCATCTCTTTTTCCTTCTCTTATCACTAGTAATTAATATAAATACCCCCCTTTAACTTTGCCCCTCATATTCTGCTGAATAGCCATCCTGACATCCTTCTGTCAAATTCACATGCTCATTTCTTTCCAAATGTGTCTCCTGCAGCATTGTTTACACTCTTGCATTTCTTAATATAATTCAATACTATTACATTTTTGTCTATACCTGTAAGGACATTTACATTCCAAAATAGTATGTATAGCATAGCCATTATGATAAGTTGTAACTCCCACCTATTATATGTGACCACTTTTTTAAAAGTCTGTTTCTAAATTTTTGTTGCCTTCACCCACTGCCGTTTGGTAGGTTGATCGTTTTTTGTCATCTCCATTTGAACCTGTAGCACATTTTACAATACTTTTTGTTTTAAAGAAACCCTCAGAAATACAACCCCCTCAGAACACCCACATAATCTGTTATCTTTAAACAATGAACATTTTCAAATGTTTAACCCTCCTTATAGGAACAATTGTCCCAAATCAACAGCTGCACCTACAGGCAGTACCTAACCTAAAATTAAAGTTGTCTACGCTAAAGTACTCCTGCTTAACTGCCTGTAATGTTCTTATCTCTTTTCCCATCCCAGATGTGAAAAACAGCTTTCATGCTTTCAGAAAACATTAACTTTGGCCACTAGCCATTTTTAAATAAAGCTAAATTATACACTGTTCTAGTAAATGCATTATCCTCTCTAGTTTTGGTGCTTTTGTTTAAAAAAATTGTATCAGGCATTAATGAAGTTGAAGTCTTTGTGCCCATAAACATCATTCTGTTCCTGGGGGGGGGGGGGGTGTATCCAGTAAGAGTCATGACATGACTGTGCTATTGCTGATGTAACACACCATAGCAAACAGAGGATTAAGCGTGCAAAACTGACAATATAGCAGGGGTAGTGCTGCATAAGGAAGTTGTGTAAATGAGTTGTCATGTAGCTAAGAGGGCCACACTGTCAGTGGTCATGTGATCAGAGAGTGTAAACGTACATATAGCATGCTTAACATAATGTGCATTTCCACATGAGCTTCTGATCTGCAGCATGCATACAACTTGGGTGTCCATAGAGGGCTACACAGCCAGCAATGTTTACTCTACAAATTGGTAGGAAAGGAGTAATCAGATAGAAATGGTGAAGAGCAAACAGAGGAGGGGAAGAGTGGGATGTGCAGTTTTTTTTTTTTTTTAAATAAAGGGTCAAGGAGAAGGATGCATGGAAAATTTGGGGTTAAGGGGGTATGGCAATGGCAGCAGGGGTCTACAAACTTAATATTTGCAAATACTGATGGGGAGGTAGTCACACAAAAGTGGGGAACAGTGGCTATATATTCAGACAGACTGTGGACATCTGGTGATGGGAAGGCTTTCTACTACATTCAGGAGAGGCACAGTGATGCAAAGAAGGGAGTCACTACAAAGGGAGATAATGTCGTAGTGAAGGTAGGCTACCATGCCATCCCGAAGGAGAGCCCACACAGAAGTCAGTTACCTCTGGCTTACAGTTTGCAGGTGGGCTTTGGTACTTGGTGGCCTGTTATTATTAGCCTGATGGTTGAGGTCTGACATCATTGACTCTACTAGTCACGAGGGAATTCAGGGTGCCATTATGGGCATATCACCAGTGGTCCACCTTGATCTTCAGCCAGCAAACCTCACAATACAGAGGAGTTGTCCTTTATCAAATTGAGATGAGGGTGCCTACACAACGCATCAGAGAAGCAGCACCAGTTATCACCAGTGAGCCAAGCAGGTCACCTTCCACCTGATGACTTTCTTCACCCTACAGAGAGGCAGGCTGGGGACCCAGTATTTAGTGCTGTGGCTGGTTCAAAGCATGGTAGCTACTGCCTTACTGTTGTCTACTCCATGACTGGTCCTGTTCAAAGAAAAGACAAAATAACAAAGCAACACAACTGAAAGAATGATAGCGAGCCAAAGGATCAGCATGATATTTGGTACACTTTATTAAGGCAGTCATTCATTCCCTGGAAGGAGAAATAGTTCAGCAAAGGCAATCAATGGTTATAGAGCACTTGTCATACCACCAATAAGATATGAATACACTAGAATATGTCAATGTAGGTATAACTGTCAGAAGTGTTTAAGCTAGTAAGGCAGTCTATGGCTGGAAACCAATGTGCACAACCAAAAAAGGGAAAAAATCAATGAATCACTGTGGGGTTTTACACTGAAAAAAGTTGAATGTTTACAACTGTGGTAAATGGATTACATACAGTTGTCCTATACATCATGACACATGCAGGGATATCTGGCACAGACTTGGACATTTTACATGCCAAGAACCAAGCAATCCTAGATGAACAGTGGAGATGGTAGACAGCTAAGCAGTGGTGTAATAGGTAATAAAAAGTGATACAGGTTCAGAACAATTTTTAAACACATTGCAGTTACAGGGATAAATGGTACATTTTGGAAATTAATACTGTAGAATTGCATGCAGAGTAACACTCTGTTTTGCCTTTGAACAAGCAGACATTGACAAAGTAGTAAAAGGCAGAAAAAAGTAATTGTGATAAGCAGATTAAACACCAGCACTGTTATGATAAAAATACAGTAGACTTACCCCACCACATCTGTTCTGCCTATTCTGGCAGGCTGTGATTTGTTGCAATTTCCTCCACTGCTCCAAAACTGAAATAACACATTAATAAGCATAGTATACTCATAACAGCAAAAAAAAAATCAATATGCCTGCACTTTCCGGCTTACTTTACAATAATTCAGCAAAAATGAAATATTGTTGAAAGGAGGCTGTCTTCCCACTTTAGGGATGGTCTGGGTAGTGTTTCTGTGAATTACTAGATTTATTCTGGCCGTGCTCACCCTAATGAGTGATGTCTATGACTTGTGTATGCCAGACATTCTCCTGTTATATGGGACCTTTACAATATTCCTTAACAGGTACTCCCTGTGCAATATATGCAGAAAAACATTTGACTTCCCATTGCACTACATGTAACCTCTTCCAAAGTTATTTCCTGCTAAGGGCATGTTCACTCACCACATCAAGTCAACATTGATAGCTGTGGTACTGGGTCACATATTTCAAAGACCACATGATGTGCATCAACAGGCAGCACTGTAGTTTGATACTTTATCTGAGGCAGCATGGCACATGTCTGTAGTATGGGCAGTGGTGACAGCTGCATAGGCAGGCTTCAGAGGTGTGTGTGCTCTGTGACTTGCATGTCTAAGCAGAGACATGATAGGTAGCTGGCTAGCACAATGACCACCATTTAGTAACATGACCTGGCTTTTACCACCTTTCATACCTAAATTTCTGGTTGTGCTTGAGCTGAACAAAGCCTTTTAGCATTAAGTAGGGCTCTCTGGCAGTAGCCAGCAAGGGCACAAGGAAAAGGCAGAACAGCTTAATTTCCTAGGTAGGCACATTCATCAAAGGTTCAGTCTACAGGCAAGCCAGGATGCAGTCTACTGAGAGGGTACAGTGATGTATGTAATAGGCCAGCTTACATACCTGTAGGGGAGGGGTGGTCTGGAGAGAGCATAAGGAAGTTATGTTGCATAGCCATATAGACTACAAAACTGGTTAATGGGAATGATGGATATGCAGTGCAGTGGGTTCTACCTGTTCTCTTGGCAGTCAAGTGAGGGGTAATTCATATGGCTGACATTTCCACAGCTGCCATACTGTTAGACAGTGTCCTTGCATTGTCATAATCTTGTACTAGGCTTTATCCCCTGCATGGGTGGAAGGAGCAGGTGTTGGCAGATATGGACAGTCCTGTGTACATGCATGGTTCTCTGTGTATATTCATAGGTATACCTGAGGAGTCGTGGCACAAAAAAATAGCAGCTGCTAGAAACATTTACCCCAAAGTTGAATGAGGTGCATCCACAGACCCCTACACACTCATAGCAGTTGACTCCTGGATAAGGCCAAGGTGGGGAAGCCCTTTTAAAACCAGCTGTTGAAGGAACTTGCGCAGCACATAAGTGGGGTGTGTGGACATGGGCAGTGTTACAGGTGCATTGCAGAGGTGCAACTGTGGACAGTTTTCCTGCTGGAGAAAACACTCCCAGTACATTGCCAGCTGACAGACATTGAGGAATTCCTTCCACCCCTCAGTGGTGACACTGAAGAGACATGCCATCTGGTGGTTGATTGGGTATTAGAGTTAGGCTTGTCAGGATGTCACCCCTGGTTAATAGTAGTAAATGCCATTTCTGTAGGCTCATCAGTCAGCCTAGTGTACACTCCCACAAGCCTATTCATTAATGTCACCAATGCAGACATCTTCAGCACGTGTTCAAATTACCTAAGTGACTATGGAGGGGTGCACCACATAAGTTGTGTGCCATGCAGTTCCAATAAGACATTGTCGTGCACCACATAAGTTGTGTGCCATGCAGTTCCAATAAGACATTGTCTAACATCTCTGTACAGTTTGCATAGACATACTCTAGTGCATTTTACAGTCTGGGATGCCACACTTGCAACAGATACAGCCTCTACTACAATGTGTGCGTGCTCTTAGACAGTGTATACTCATGGCATGTAGCAGTCTGTCTGATGCATCGAGGTGGGAATTGCAGATAACACCTTGCACGCTGGTATGTTCTCTGTATGCATCCAGAGGTTCCACTGGGAGAGAATCTAACACTACAGGTCTACATGTGCCTGACTTCAGCATAACTTGCAACTGATGATTGTATTGTTCACCTGGCACAGTCTGAGGGCACAGCAGCACTGATAGCAATAACTAACAGTGGAATAAACTTCCTTCCCTCAGTTAAGGGGACTTCCAATGCCCTGGGTGGACAATCCCACATACCTGTATTTTACTGAAGGATGTCCCATCCATGTAGAGTTAATACTGCAGGGATATATGTATATTCAGCATATTGATCACTACTGCAGTAGATTTTAGCTAATTATGGGTTAAATCCTGCCAAGGATATAACAGCTGTCCAGCATCCAAAGCTTCAGTGCACTTTCCATGTGCCCAGTCAGTCAGCTTGACCAAAACAGTTTTGGAGCCAAGCCCTACAGAGGTTTAATTGCTCCTCTGCAGAATTTCAAGGATCAACATTTGACTTGTGCTGTTCCTTTGCTGGGAAGATTGTTCCCTTTTGGGAAAAACTTTCCACATTTAAACAATGTTTTGTTTTATTGTGCTTTCCTATTTAGGAAACTTATTTGTTAGGACTTTTGTGCTTTAATGGACTGTCACAAAATTGTTTTAAGTAATTGAAAACCATTTTTCTGTGGAGAAATTTTAAATTTTTTGGAATGATAAAATTTTTTAAAGTGCTTTCTACTTTTTTGTGTGTGTGAAAAAAGTGGATTTTATTTTTTTAAGGCTTCTGCTGCTGGTTTCCTCCAGGAAAGAGGCACCATTTTTCAGTTGTCAGTAGAACACACTACCAGTACTACCATTCCCACAGTTGGTCCTTCTAACTTAATTCCACAAAAAGAAAAAGTTAAGCAATCAGCCTTTGCCACCACAGCAAGCTAGCAATTTGCCTCTGGCACTGATGGGCACAGCTGCTGTGGTCATAGCCTTTTCTTCAGAATGCTCTCTTACCTCAGATGCCTCTGCTGTAGCACCTATAGCCACTGGGGATTGGGGTTAGCCACATCCTCTGCAGATGTTGGGGTTCCTTCAGTCGGAAATGGAGAGTGACTCTTGTCATTCCTGCAAGAGGAAATAAGGAAGGCTTCCATGTTTAGTCAGAAAGTTGTGCCCATTCATGGGGAAACTGCTGCCACCGTTAATTACATGGTTGGCCCTGTTTTTCCTATCAAAAATAAATGGAAACTAAATATGTATCTACTCCTCTTTTAAACGAAATTCACACCTCCCCAATAACCAAGGACATCCCAACAAAGAAGACTGACTATTTAAGGGATCTTGTCCATCCCTCCCACTCTGGCAGATCCTTTCCCTTCCAGAAAGTCTGAATCCTTGACTTTTTTCTTTGGCAACAGACAGCTTCAGACAAATGTCCTGAGGAACATTCATAAAGATGGCAGTGGAAGGAAAACAGTCCTTTTTAGGGATAATTCCTCATCCACCATACCAGACTCTTATTTCCCCTATCCCTTCAATACATGCTTTTTCCAGGGAGTGATAGAAACAGCTCCTCCTTCCCAGGTTGGGAAATGTTTTTACTCAAGGATGTTTTAGTGCTAAAGAAAGAAATTACTTGATGACCAGTTCTGGTTCTTTATTTCCAAAATCTGTTTGTGATAGTGTCCAAGTTCAAAATGATGTCACTTCACAACCTGTTATCTCATTCAAGTTTCCTGGTAACATTAGATTTAAAGGAGGCTTATCACACCCCTTTTTATCCATATTTCAGGTGTCTCTAAAGGTTTTGTTTGTCTGAATCACATTATCAGTTCCTTGTCTGACCATTTGGACTAACCACTGCACCAAGAGATTTCACAAAGTGTGTAGCTCCACTTGTAGTTCATTGCAGGCTACCGGGTATTTATCATTTTTTTTTCTATATTTAGATGACTTGCTTATCTTTGTAGACTCTCTTCAAATGGTCAGGAATCTCTCTCTTGGATGAAAGAACTCTTATCCAAGCTGCAATTCCAAGAGACCATCTAAAGGTCTATTCTGACTCCTTCACGTAAGATTGTACTTCTAGGGTGTCAGCTAGACACCTCAGTTCAAAGAGCTTTTCTTCCACAGGAAAAAAATAAATCTATATCTGCATTTATTTCTAAGGTTTTCCACTTGGACTTCAGTCATGGAGAATGAATACGCCTATATTAAGGGCCTTTCGGCATCTATGATTTATATGATACCTCTGTGAAGTCTCCCAATGAGAAGATATAGTGGTATCTGAAGTCTCTTTGGTCCCAACAGCAAAATCCTTTCTTTTTATATTACAGTGCTCGTGTTTGTCAGAAGAGAAATCCCCTGATGGAGATAGCAATTTTCCCTAAATCCAGGTCTCTCCTTCACCTTTATGCTCCAAAGCAGTCAGTCACAGTAGATTCATCTGACTTTGCTTGGAGAGGAGTTTCAGGAGGAGTAAAAGTGCAAGGTGTGGGGGGCACCAAGGATAGTGCAAGCACATAAATAAAAAAGATGCTTGCTGTTATTGACTCACTGAATCATGGTTGGTCCCCTGAACCTCATCAAGTTGTTAAAGACAATACTAGAGTCATGTGGTACATCAACCAGCAAGGGGAAACCAGGCCATATCCCCTCTGCTGACCAGCCTTAGGATATAGTTTCACAGCACAATCTCACTTTACAGGCATCTTATATTCTATAAAAGCAAAACTGTGTGGCAAACAAGATGAGGATGGCAAGGCCTGACCCTCATGAACTGAATCTAGATCGGGGGTTTTCCAAGAGTTGATCCATCCATGTGGAGTTCAAGTAGACCTGTTTGCCTTCTCTCTGAATAATCAGCTGGCAAAATTCTGCTTCAGAACTCCATGCAAGAAGGACTTGAAAACAGATGCTTTTTCCTTTCATTGGAAAGGAATATTCCTGTTGGCTTTTCCACAGATATCCAGGGTACTTTTGAAGATGCAGAAGGAATCTCCCATGATCATTATGGTGACTGTTCTGGCCCAGACAATAGTAGTACTTCCTTTTAGAAATGACTAGGGGCAATTGCAATAGGATTCCTCACAAAATAGATCTACTCACAGAAGATATAAAAAATTAAAAATGTACAATAGGCTGATTGCATAAGTGTCCACAACCTTAAAATAATACTTTGTTGAAGCACCTTTTGATTTAATTACAGCATTCAGTCTTCTTGGGTACACACCTACCATCAGAGACCCGATTAACCCCAAATAAAGTTCAACTCTCCTAATAGGATTTTTGTGACATTTACTCAATTGCCTGCTACAGCAACAGGGATCTCATTGTTGAAAGGTATCAGTCAGAAGAAGGGTACAACAAAATTTCCACAGTGTTGGATATACCATGGAACACAGTGAAGATGGTCATCAAAAGTGGAGAAAATAGGGGACAATAGTGACATTGGAAAGAACTCGACGTCCCTCCAAAACTGATGAAAACACAAGATGGAAACTGGTCAAGGAGGCTGTCAAGCAACCTACAGCAACACTGAAGGAGCTGCAAGAATTTCTGGCAAGTACTGGTTGTGTACTGCATGTGACCGCAATCTTCCATATTCTCTATATGTCTGGGCTATGGGTTAGGGTTGCAAGACAGAAGCCTTTTCTTACCAGACAAACATCCAGGCGCAGCTAAAGTTTGCAAAACAATACATCATCTCACAAAAGCATGTGGGAAAACGTGTTATGGTCTGATGAGACCAAGGTTTAATTTTTTTGGCCACAATTCCAAAAGGTACTTGATGCAAAAACAACACTTCACATCACCAAAAGAACACCATCCTCACGGTGAAGCATGGTGGTGGCAGTATCATGCTTTGAGGTTGCTTTTCTTAAGCTAAAACTGGGGCTTTAGTCAAGGAGGAGGGAATTATGAACAGTTCCAAATACCAGTCACTTTTGTCCCAAAACCTTCAGGTATCTGCTAGAAAGCAGAAGATGAATTTCACGTTTTCAACATGACAATGACCCCAAACATGCAACCAAATCAACAAAAGAATGGCTTTACCAGATGAAAATGAAAGTTCTTGAATGCCCCAGCCAAAGGCCAGATGTAAATCCAATAGAAAATCTGTGGCATGACCTGAAGAGGGCTGTGCAAAAGATGCCCTTTCAATCTGACAGATTTGGAGTGCTTTTGCAATGAAGAGTGGGCAAATATTGCCAAGTCAAGATGTGCCATGCTGATAGACTCCTACCCAAGAAGACGGAATGCTGTATTTAAATCAAAAGGTGCTTAAACAAAGTATTAGTTTAAGGGTGAGCACACTTGTGCAACCCGCTAAATGTACATTTTTTATTTATTTTTTTATATTTTTTCCCCTGACAGATTTGTTTGTTTTTCAATTGAATTGTACAGGTTATAGGTCACATTAAAGGTGGGAAATGGTTTGAAATGATTTATTGTGGTCTCACTTTTTTATATCAAAAAAACTGGCATTTTAACAGGGGTGTGTAAACATTTTATATCCACTGTATAATGGAGAATTATGAAATTTTGGAAAGGCTAGGAAAATTATTAGAGTAAAAGATGGCTAATTTGGTTATAGATGGAAAAATGCATTGTGAGGTATATTAGTAAGTGACGTATCCTCAAATTTCCAGCAGCCTTGGGCTTCTTTGAGTTGGTGGGCTTTATGCGGAGGTCTAAATATAGTAGCAGTGGTACATTTCTTGAGACTGAACTATAGGGATTCTCGTAGTTAACATAGTGCTGCTAAATTATGTTTAGTGCATGTTGTTGCTGAGGGTTTGTAGTGCTTGTTGACAGTCTATTGTTGCTTCTGGGGTTTAGTTATTCCCTTCCACATTACCTCAATGACCCCGACGACGAGTCAACATCTTTATCTCATGTTGGTGTCATTTCTCCTTTTCTTCTAATTCCAAACCTTTGGCTTCCAGTTCAAGTATCTCTAAAGTAGACTGTTTTTTCAAGGCCTCTGAGGAAAAAGTGAACTGTCCTGTTTCTGAGGGCTGCAAATCCCTATCACCAGACTGGTTGTTTTCCTGGTTGCTGGTCCATACTGCTGCTGTGATTAAGGCTGAAATCATTTCCTCTTTATTCAGGTTAGCATCCACCAGTCCTTTTGCTTCGCACACCATGGCTAAGTGGTTCACTGTCAGCTTGCCATAATCTTTTGCAGACCTCTTTTAATCTTTTGCAGACATCTTTGCCTACTTTCTCAGACTAAACTAAACTAAACTACCAAAAAGAAAACTTTTGTGAAAATGATTACTTTGTGGCTGCTTGAGAGTACATACACCTTCAGTGACAACTACCCACAGGCTACTGAAGTTCAATTAATATTGCACCCAGCTGCCACCAATATGCGTCAAATCTATACTCCGGGCCAGTAATCAAAGAGCCTCAATCCTCACTACTGACACTGGTGAGGGATGGCCACTAGGAACAAAAACGGATACACAGTATTTTGAGATGCAGCTCTCTGCACCAAGCACAATTTCCCTTAAGAGTACACAGGGAGTACACTCCAGACCTTGGGCTAGACTCTCTCTCTTCAGGCCCCAAACAAGATTCCATACTGACCATTTTGAAGCTCTGTGTCCCTGTTCCAAATAGATGACACACACACACTTGGATATTTGATTTACAAGCGCACACACAAAAACACCTGGGAAAGGCTGGCACAGATTTACCAGTTGTGCCCCCTCTGCCCAGACTATAAGGTAATTATGCTGACACCGGTCAGCTACTCTAAGGCACCTCACCCTTAAGATCTGTTGTCTCATTAGCGGATTCAAAAACTGAACCACTGGCAGTTTGTTCATTCAAGGTTAAAATGTTTTATTTAAAATATTTTAAAACATTGTAACACTTTTTAATAAATTATTAGTAGACTTTGTTGTGCCTTGGCTGTTAGGAATAATGTGTTTTATGGAAGTTGTTTTTGGGTAATATTGTATTTTTTGAAGGGGCATATTTTAGATAAGGTATAGCTATGGGTTTAGTGTCTGTGCTACTGTAAGCTAATCTCTCAATATGGTACTGACATAATGCATTTGTTTTTAATTTGAATTTTGATAATTTTCTAGATGACATTTTATATTATAGATATGTAGAGACAAAATACGATGAGTTTTTTTTCCCTTACGTGGTTTGCAGCACTAATTTTTTTGAGCCTTATGTATTCATCTACTGTGTATGGCTGCAATGGTTTATAAGAGTTGAGAGAAAAACATGGAACAGCTCTTTATCATAAACCAACTTTTTCCAATTCTCTCTCCCTTTTTAACTCATAGCCACCCCTGTAAAGTAGTATTAAAGGCTAAATGTTTAATAAAACATTGTATAGTGACATGAGTACATTTGATTGTAAAAGAGAAAAAAATTACAATTCTTTTATTTGTACTCCTTTTACAAATATGATTATACACAATGAAAAATTCCACAAAGAGCTATACTTGCAAAAAATATGTTCTGTTACAGAAGTTCTACAAAGACATTAGTGGAATGCATAGAAAAGGAGATTTGTCACAATTGCAATATTAAATATGTACTGATTATTAATGGTCGGTCAATGGGTAATTAAGTCTGTTAACACCAACATATGGAGGTCTGAAAAAATAATGGTATAAATCAAAATTTTACAAAATCTGTGCTATTGCATTTTGATCTAAGCATAATAGGAAAAATGCAATTATGGTGAATTGGATTGCCACTGTTTGTTCCAATTCCTTTATGACCAAAAGACTGGGATGTAATTAAGATTGACTGGGGGCTAAGAATCTGAAGAATACTTTAGAAATGGATCCTACTGTTTCTAATTATAATCATTATGTAACTAAAAAAAGGTAAAGCATGGAGCATGTTTAAAACTATTAAGCTACAGATTAAAAATTATTCAAAAACATTGTTGCAGGGGGTAGGTAAACTGCAGTACTAATTGAGTTATCTAGCAACTTTCTAGTCTTGTCCATCTTTTATGCTGGCAAGACTGAGAGACATAATTTATGAACATATATAGCCTACATAAACATGATGCTAACACTGCAATATTTAAGCTCAGTATAAATTGTAATAATTATCAGAAGTTTATATTTTATACTTGAAAAGACATTCTCCCCTCCCCCACTGTACCAAGGAAGTGACTGTGAGAGTAAGCTGTTATAAGGGGAAGTATGCTGGTAATTACTTTTGGATGGCACCCATTTAATAAATTTGAATGTCTAGAGGCAGGTTGAGATTCATGCTGCTGTATCCAGCTGTGTTTAGAATATTTTATCCTGGAGTATCAGATATTTTTGGATGCAGAACAGGTTAAGGAGGAAATAAGTTTAACCAACAGTACATGAGGCAACAAGCAGAAGGGGACTCTCTGTCTTCTTATAATAAAGCTAATGGAAAAACTTTCCCATTTTTCCAAAATAAAATGCGTGAGAGACAAGCACAAGAGTTGACTAAAAGAATTGGGAGTACCTTGGATTTTATCTAGAGTCTGGTGTTTGAAGATGGAGATGATCAGGAATGAGACCAACAGCACTGAAATTAGTAAATAAATGTGTAACTAAAGCATCGGTCATGTTTGTCAAATGTGGCTTTGCAAGAACAGGTGGCTGATAATGAATGGAATTTTATTGACTTTGTTAAACTTGTGGGTGGACTGTAAGGCATCTACCAACATGTCATTAATATTTAGAAGAATACTAAAGGGGAAAAAATAGTAACTGCAAGTGTAACAAATTTTTGTTAATAGTATTTGTATAAAACATTTCATGATGTCATCCTCATGTTATACCGGTTAGTGTGCAGTCAGGGGTATTTTAAATGTGTGGGGGGGGGTCATTTCAGTGAGTGTTGCACTTTTTAAAGATAAAGTAAATGGGTACTTTTTCTTGTATGAAATATAGGCTTTGCACTATAACAACATGAAGGATGGGCAGAAACAAGTTTAAATTAATGTAATGCTGTGATCTTGGGCTGCTGCAGTGGGGTTATAGTTTTTAAAGTGTAGGTACTGATTTATGTTATATGTAGAATTAACATAATCACCCTTGTTTTTGCAAGGGTAAGTGTTTAAATTCATATCCTTGGCTTAAGCTATAAACAAGTCACATAGGTATACATGGAGATAAGAAACAGTATATAAAAGATCATCTTGACAAACAGTGTGTACATGTAAGACAAAAGTTGGAAGTACATATTCAAAAAAAACGGTCATGTAATAGATGGAGACAATACTGTGTCCATATTATCTTCTCGTATAAGTAGCTTGACAAGTATAGACAAAAAAAAAAGATTATGGATTATACTAAGAAATAGCAATGCTGAAGAAGATGCATTTGGAAAGAAATGAGCGTGTGAATTTGAAAAATAATGGACTTGAGGACTCAGCAGAACATCAGCCACAAAGGGAAAGGGGACTCATCATGTTGATTACTAGAGGGACTACAATAGTGATAGAAGAGGGAAAAAAAAGAAAATGGTAAATGTGTGATAGTACGCGGCTATTAGCAAGCGAGAAGCATTGCACTGAATTTATTTATGTTCGGCAAAAAACTGCTGGTTTTGGAGTTTAAGAACATTTTGGGAAACGTGATCAGCTTTCAGTAGGGGAATATTACTTATAGATGTGGAATAGAACTTAAACTGCAAAAATAAGGATGTATCAGGGGACTCTAGAAGGAAAATTGTAACAAAAGAGGGTAAACTTATAAAAATACCTGGTGTGGAAGATTTGAATTTGGTAGCAAGAACTCTGACAGAATTTGCCCATTATTCCCAAAGATAAAATAACTGTGGTAGACTGGAAGGAAATTGCATTTCACGGGAGCATGTGCATTTAATTGAGAGCTTTGACGCACATCCAATAACTACTTTATATCATGCTCTGATAAAACTGAGGATAAGAATGCAGGATAATGAAGTAAAAATGAGACACTGGTCCCCTTTCCTACGCAACTGCAGAGCAATTTAAGGAATGGGTAGTAGTAGTAATTAGAGAGGAGTCGTTAGGGAAGACCAAAATTTCTTCAGAAGGGATAGCTAATGAATTGGATAAAATGGAGGGTTGAAATAGAGAGATGGTCGAGAAGTAATAGAAAATGTTTAGTCAGGCTTACAAAATTCTATAAGTATCACAGAAAAAGGAAATCTCATAGAGCACAAAAACTTTTAGTGTAATGACTTGGGTAACAGAGAGTGGAAAGGGTTGTCACCAAACTTAGGGAGCCTATTACAAGGAAAAATAACCAGAGATCCTGTAGAGGTATTGGAGATATTTCAGGAATGTTATGAACATTTCCAAAAAGCAGTGGAATGTGGATACCAAGAAATAGCTCCAATGGAAATATTTATTGAAGACTTAATTATACCAAGGTTAGAGGAAGATGAGGCTCAAGTAACAGGATAGGAGCAGAGGAGATGATAAAATTGGTTATGTATAAGCAATCTTCGGGGTAGTCTGCAGGAACAGGTGGTAATCATGTGCAAGTTTGGAGGAAGAAAATGATAAAGATTTAGAATAGTTTAACTGTATTTTAAAAGGAGGGGAAGCAACAGCATCTAGAAAACCAGCTGTGGTGCCTGTATTACCAAAAAAGGCCCTTTACACCCAGTTTTATATAGACTCAATTCAATTTCAAACCATGATTATAAAGTGTTTTATTGCTTTCTGCCATTCTTTTAGGCAGTACTGATGAATACTGCTGCTGTTCATGGAGCTTGATGCAGAAAAATCATTTGACAGAATAAGCTGGGAGTTTGAGTAAAGCAATGAAAGCATGCAGAATGATCAGGAGGTGGATGAGTGACTGCTAAAGGAAGGCAGGGACTGAGCAATTTGTGCAATGTTGCACTGAATGGCTTGTACAAGGAGAAAACATGTAATACATACATATAATGTATGGAAATATAAACGTGTTATGGTTTGTTTTCTAATGTATATGTGCCCATGTCTTAAGTGTTCACTGCTTTTATTTAATGTGCTTGTAATAAAGTAAATCTAAAACCATCAATACTGGCTATTTTAGTACAGCATATAAAGGAGTAATTCATGATAAAATGGTAAGCTGAAAAAAATCCCTTTAAGTGCCTTTATTAATCAAAATAGAATTTAAAAATGAGAAGTAATATTGGTGAATTCCGCATTCACTACTTTTCTGGAGTGCATGTATTAATAAATATACAGTAAACTTCTTAATCTAAATAAAAATCATTTCTCAGCGATGAGTCCTGGCTTCTGAGTGAAGATAGACTGATCAATTGTGACAGCACAGGAAAAAGACACAAAGGGAAATTATTTATAAAGACACAAATATTCAAAGATTAGAGGAAGATGAGGCTCAAGAATTAACAGCTACGACCGGAGGGGGTGAGATGAAAATAGTGATGTAAAATCAGTCAGTTGGGAAGATTCCTGGAAGTTTGGAGGGGAAAAAAGGATAAAGATCTGAAAGTTCCTTTTTTAATAATTTAAAAGGAGGGGGACAGTACCAGAATCTTGGAAAGAAAACTGTGGCGGATGTATTCATTAGAACAAAGACTTTTTAAATACAATTTCATATAGAGCAATTTCAGTTTTGAACCATGATAAATCACTTGCCCATACTAGCTATCAGAATGACTAAAGTGTTGCGAGAAGTGATAGGCAAATGGATCAGTGTGGTTTCTGTGGAGGAGAACATTTGACAACAACAGTAGAACAATGATGATTCAAAGGTAAGCAGAGTACAAGACCCTATTTTTGCTGGCGAGTTTTGATGCAGAGAAAGCATCTGATAGTTGGCTGGGATTTTGAGTAGGGCAATGGAAGCATATGCATTTCCAGATTAGAATAATGAGGCTAATTAGAAAGATATAGGAAGGGTCAGAGGCTAGTCAATGTGGGGGGGGGGGTCCTGTGCATACTTAGATTTGCACAGAGGAACCAGGCAAAGTATCTTCTTTCTGCTTTTAGCTTTATATGTGGAGCCATTGGACAAATAAATAAGGGAGACTCAAATTCAAGTGTGTAAATGGGATGACAACCAAGAAAAAGTAATCTTATTTGCAGATATTTTGTATTTGATAAACCCAGCAAGGGATATTTCAGGGCTGTGGAACATTTTTTAGATCGTTTCAGTTTAAGGATATCAAAAATAAATAAATACAAAGGTTAGAGCTGTAAATTGTTCCCACATATGACTTAGTTCAGCAGTACCCATATTTATTTGGGAAATCATTATCTAGGTGTTTGAATTAAGGAGGATTCTATTACGGCATCTAAGGATATATGGGTAGTGACTAAAGAGATAATTGAGAAGGTGGAAGCTTTTGACTATGATTACAAATAGTGAGTTACAAGCAGTGAAATTGTTCTAGTCACCTTAATACTGTATGCTAATCAGGCATATTTCATCAACCAGAAGAGAAGCATTGGACACTGTGAGGGAAAGAGGGCAAGACTTAACTGGGAAAAGTTGTTTCTTCCCACAGGACAAGGTTGTCTAGGATTACCAGATTTGAAGGAAAACTGTAGAGCTAGACAGATAAGGCTCATATACATGACACAAGCAAAAGGCTACAAATCAAAATAGTAATAAGAAATCAAGTTACTTAAGGACAACCATAACCATACAGCGTATTAGATTTACACAGTAGCAGAAAATATTTTGAGAATTGTCAACATAAGAATGGAGAAAGATTTTACCAGTAGGGATGATTGTGAGTAGG
Source organism: Protopterus annectens (assembly GCF_019279795.1). Taxonomy (NCBI): domain Eukaryota; kingdom Metazoa; phylum Chordata; order Ceratodontiformes; family Protopteridae; genus Protopterus; species Protopterus annectens. The sequence goes on along the minus strand of NC_056745.1, from coordinate 245,902,271 downwards.
CACTTAAAAAATAGACAATGTGGAGCAAAAATGTATTGGAGAAAATTAGCGAATGAACCAAGGTATTGAGAACAAATAACCAGGGAGGGAAAAGACCAAGTGGAAGTTTGGACTTTGGTCTGGAGACTGCCATCCCATGCATTTTCATAGGTAATGTTTTGCTAATATTTTTTATTAACATTTTATGTTTCTATTGTATCATATATACTGAGCTGTTTTTTTATAAGTATTTTGTTTAGATATAAGCTGATACAAAAGAATGGCAAATTAAGAAGTTTGGGATTTTTGAAAAGTTTTTATTGAAAGGGAACCACTCCCATGTTTTAATTAGGTAATTGTGATTAACTGCAATGTGTTAATGACTTGAAGGTTTAAAATGCTTAGTTAGATAAGATGACATTGTAATACAGTCTGAAGAAGCGATCTGGGTAGATATCGAAAGCGCTTACTCTCTTTTTGTATAAATAAAAGGTAAATCTGTCATGGAACTCTGCAACTTCTTTATTTTACTATTTTGGTACCTTTGTGTCGTTGTTAGAGTGAACTCAGTACTCTGTCCATTTTTCTTGTACCAGCTCTGGGTTTGACATGGCCTTGTATGTTAAGCAGAGATTGCCTCTGAGTAGATGATATGCGACAGAGTATAGCTGGAGTTTTTTTAAGGCGGTCAGCATAGGGCATCTGCTTTAGGCCTGTGATTCTTTTAGTGAGATATTTCTGTGGCCTTTCCAGTTGTTGCAGATGTCTTGAGAGGTACATACCAAATGGGGCATTGTATTCTATAATGGGTCTAATGAGGGATGAGTAGAGTGGGACAATGACCTCCTTTTTTCTGGATGAAAAGCCCTTAGTGATGAGGTGTGCCACATAGAAGGATTTCCTGACTGTTGCGGCGATGTGGATGTTCATCGTGCTTCACTGTTGCAGTCATTACTCTTGGGTTATCCTGCTGGCAGGCTACCCTCAGTCGGACAGAATTCCAAAGTCTAGGTCTGGCGTCAGTTGCTGTTGCCTCTTCCCTGACGTCAGTGCGCCAGGGGTATAAAAGATGCAGCCGACACCATTTTCTTCAGTCTTTTTTGCCGCATGGTGCCCAAAGCAAAAGTAGTTAGCAAGTGCCGGTCGGCTGACTCCTGGGATTTTCAAATCCGAATTTCAGAACCAAAGTCTTCATTAAAGCCAAGTACCCCATTGGGGAAACTTTTTTCTTGCTCCAGACCGATGTCAGAAAAAGTTAACAATTGTATTTCTTGTGGGAAGCAAATACCTCATAAGGATTTTCACTTACTGTATTCCTTGCCTAAGCCCTGATCACAACGTTGCTAGCTGTCGGTTTTGTACTAGATTTAACCAACTCACTATTAAGCGTCTGTTCGATTTTGCATTTCATTACTTTGGCCGAAGATTTAATTATATAATGCCGTTGGAACAGCTGACAACTGGAGTTTACAAAAAACACAAGGACAAGGAAAAGGATAGGCATCCGAGGTCCAAAACTGACTATGAGGCCTCTGCTAGGCCAGTCACCAGTTCGCCGGTTCTCAGTGAGGCGCTTTCGCAGCCCCTGGCGCCCGCTACCTCAGAGCCACAGGCCGCCTCCGACTCCCACGTGGAGCCGACTGGGCTTCTGGATACTCAAGGTATTGGACACTCTGAAATCATTCCCTCAGATGGGTTTGGAGCCGCTGAGCAGGCATCTGCTTCTGAGGGTGTCTTCAGACCTGCACAACTATATATTAAGCCATCTTCAGCTTCAAAGACTAAAGCAGCTCTAAAGACAAAGAAACAAGTACAGCATTCTCCTACTCAGACTTCCATGCCTAAAAAACAGATGCTCAAAATGGCCAAAGACCTAATTACTTTGATCAGGGGCTCCCATTCCCCTCCTGATAAGAGGCCTAGGCAAGAGACAGAGTATGATTCTTCTGATCAGGTTTCTATTTCCTCTGATTCCTCTTCTGAACAGGATTATTCCATGCTTCCCTATGAGGATTCTGATGCTGAAGAATTCATTCCTTCAGCCTCTCCTCCTGAGGATTATTCATTTGGGGAAACCCTGCATACCATGAGGGAGCATTTCCACTGGGAGAGCCAAGATTATTCTGAATCTAAGAAAAGGCTCAGAGACTTTCTGCTACTTCCTCAGCACAGACCCCCTTGCTATTCTACCTGTTCTAGAAATTGTAGATGTATTTTTGGAGTCTGGCCTGTCCCCTGACTCTTTACCCCCTGCACCTGCTAAGCCAGACAGATACTACAGGGTCCCGGATTCTTATAAATTCCTATATAAAAACCCCGGTGCTGACCCAGAAACTATATCTCAGGGTCCCAAAGGGGTTAAAGCTTCCACTGCAAAAAACCCTGTCCCCTCTGATAGGGATTCTAGGGCTCTAGACAGATGGGGGAAAAAAGTTTACACTTCTGCTACCTTGGCTGTAAGGGCTTTAAATTGTCAGTTTCATATGCTTAAATATCAGCAATATTTAATGTCACTGCTTAAACAGAAATTGAAAAATACTGAATGTTCAGAGAACAAGGAATTTCAGGATTTATTGCATGCAGCTGAACAAGTGGGAAAGCATACTTTGCAATGTGGTTATGATTCACTGGAGGCCTCTTGCAGGGCTGCTGTTACAGGTTCTGTTATTAGAAGGCATGCTTGGTTAAAGGAACAGAATCTGCCTGATCATGTTAAAGCAAAATTATTAGATGCACCATTACAGCATGTTACTTTGTTTGGTATTAAAGCAGAAGAGGTGTTGAAAAAAATGGAGGATAAAGCAAAATCCATGCAGACAGTCAAGGATTTCTTACAGGTATAGCCACCCAGGTTTAGCAGGAACTGGCCTTCTAAAAACTGGTCCTTTCCAGTGTCAGACCACAAAGATGCAGATACAGGCATCCCAGAGGCAGATCTCAGCCCCAAAGCTCATACAGGCCTAAACAATGGGGCGCTCCTACTTCCAAAAGTGGAGAAGACAAATCACAACCTAACAGGAAACAGTCCCAATGACTTTCCTCTGTCAGATCCAAGCACTTTTCTTTTGGCAGCCTCCTTAGGGGGAAAACTAGCACTTTTTTCATCAAATTGGCAAATGGTTACCCAAGACAAATGGGTCCTGAACATAGTGTCCCAAGGCTACAGGTTCCATTTTCACACCCTACCAAGGTCAAAAGGTATGCCAGACCTGCCACACAATCAATGGGCAGAGGCACAAAAACAAATTACAGCCCTCATGGACATGAGGGCGATTCAGCAAGTACCATAACAAGAGCAGGGGCAACGATTTTACTCCAGACTTTTCCTAGTGCCCAGAAACGACAAAACCTGGAGACAAATACTGGAACTGTCTATACTAAATACGTTTCTGGAAGTTCCAAAATTCAAGATGTTGACTCTACAACAGCTACTGACCATGCTGGGCAAGAAGACTTGGCTCGTAACTTTGGACCTAAAAGAGGCATACCTGCATGTCCCAATCAGACAATCTTGCAGAAGATACCTCAGATTCATAGCTGGCTCAATGTATTACCAATTCTCTGCACTGCCCTTTGGCTTACCTACTGCGCCCAGGGTCTTCACAAAATGCCTGGCACCAGTGATTGCGTTAGGAATTCAAATATATCCCTACTTGGACGACTGCCTAATTCAAGCAGAGAACAAAGACATTTTTCTAAAGCATCTGGCGTTTGTAAAAAGATTACTAATTGGCCTAGGGTACACAGTAAATGAAATCAAAACTAGTGCCCCCTCAAGAGATAATATTCCTGGGTACAAGCTTAAATACAACTGCCCAGATGGCTTATCTTACGCCAGACAAACAAAAGCAACTGACTTCTTACTTCAAGAAATTGGCAACAAAAACCCAATTATCTGCAAGGAAAATCCTGCAGGCCTTGGGTTTCGTGGCATCCTGCATTCTACTAATTCCATATGCCAGACTGCATATGAGGAAACTACAGTGGTATCTGAAAAGTGTTTGGACTCAGCAGTGACACAGCCCGGAGACAGTAATTGCACTCATTCCCTGCCTGCAACAGGAGTTTCGATGGTGGGCAGAGGCCTGTCACCACAACAAGGGTCTGCCATTCAGTTTACCCACAGCCAGACAGACACTGACAACGGATGCATCAGATTATGCCTGGGGGGCCCATATGGCAGGAAAATGCATTCAGGGCACATGGCCTACAAACCAGATGCATCTTCACATCAATCAAAAAGAGATGCTAGCTGTTCAAAATGCCCTGACAGCTTTCAAGGACCTACTTCATCCAGGACAGCTACTGATAAAGACAGACAATACTACGGTCATGTGGTACATAAGCAGGGAGGTACACATTCCTACCCCCTCTGCAGACAAGTAATGACCTTATGGGACACAGCATTGACTTTTCAAGTTCACCTGCAAGCACAATTCCTGCCAGGAAAAACAAATACTCTGGCAGACGAACTAAGCAGAAACCTCATCAGCATAGCAAGGAAATGGGGATGCCCAGACATAGATCTATTTGCCTCCCCTCACAGCTGCCAATTGCAGAGATTTTGCACAAGGATTTATCACATGTAAGCATGGAAAGTGGATGCCCTATGCTTCAGCAGGGAAAATCTAACAGTATATGCCTTTCCTACACTGCCTCTCCTTCCCAGGGTACTCCTAAAGGTCAGACAAGAGAAGCCAAAAATTATACTGATTGCACCAGACTGGCCACGCCAGCACTGGTACCCAATCCTAAAGAGCTTGTCTCAAGGTCTAGCATGGATATTGCCTCAAACTTCTCACTTGCTGACCCAACAAAACAATCAGATCCTGCACAGCCAACTCAGGACCTTAAATCTGGCAGCATGGCGGATAATGTAGCCATTCAGAACACTCCTCTTTCAAAAGCTGTTGTGGATGTTATCTTGGAGGCCAGGAGACCCAGTACCAGAAAATCTTATGTAGAAAAATGGAAGAGATTCTGTGCTTGGAACCAGGAACAAGGCATTGACATGTGTGTACCAAATATCCCTCAGATTTTACAATACTTAACTGAGATGCTGAACAAAGGCCTTTCTTTCTCATCAATTAAGATTCATGCCTCTGCCATTTCAGCCCATTACAATATGGAACCACCTATCTTTTCTCATCCTTTAAGGCAGTACCTCAGAGGGACCAAAAACATTAGGCCTCCAAGGAGAGCACCAATTCCGGCCTGGGACCTCAATTATGTTTTTGAAAAACTCACACTGCCTCCTTTCAAGCCAGCATCAACAGCAGATATAAAATTCTTATCCTAGAAAACAGCTGTGCTCCTAGCAATAACCTCTGCAAGACGAGTCTCGGAGTTACAAGCACTCATGGCTGTGGAACCTTTTATCATTTTTCATCCAGACAGGGTTTCTCTGAGGACAAACCCTACATTTATGCCTAAGGTGGTGTCCAGTGTGGCCCTCAACCAAACCATTCACTTGCCTACCTTTTATCCAAATCCACAGAACAAGGGTGAGAAAATTCTGCATTCTTTGGACATGCACAGGCAGTTACGCTTCTACTTGGACAGAACTAAAGCTTTCAGAAAGACTGAGCAACTTTGTGTCATGCTGCAGGATCACAAGGAAAGGCTATCTCAAAACAGACTATTTCTAAATGTATAGGCCATTGCATCTGTTTCTGCTATTTTCAGCATGGCAAATCAGTGCCTAAGGGCATTAGGTCTCATTCCACCAGAGCAGCAGTCACTTCAGCAGCCTTCCTCAGAGGAGTACCAACCAAAGATATCTTAGAGGCTGCAACTTGGAGTTCAGTGCACACTTTCACAAAGCACTACCACTTACCTCTTTACTCTAAGTCCAGAGCAGGCTTTGCCACTGCAGTTCTGCAGGGCCTCATACCCAGCCACCTATCCTCAGCTTTGGGATTCAACCCAAGAGTAATGACTGCAACAGTGAAACACGATGAACATAGTACAGTTGTGTACCTACCATAAATGTAGATGACAGCAACTGATGCCAGACCTAGACTTTGGAATTCTGGCTGACTGAGGGTAGCCTGCTAGCAGGATAACCCAAGAGTAATGACTGCAACAGTGAATACACTCTAACATCTACATTTATGGTGAGTACACAACTGTACTTTATTGAAGGTGAGACCACTGTCCACCTGTGTCCCTAAGTCTTTTATCACACTTTCGATGTTTAGTGTACTGCCACCTATGTGGCAATTCACGAGTACATGTTTTTTTCCCAAAGGGGATAACTATACATTACTTTGCATTGAGCTTGAGTCCATGTCTCTGGCACCAAGCATCTGTTTCTGTAAGGCCCTTTTGTAGAATATCCACATCATTTGGGGATTCAATAATGGCTCCCAGTTTGCAGTCATCTGCGAACTTTGTTAGCCAGAGTCCCTTAATGTTGGCCTGTACTTCAAAGAAGTAGATGACAAACAAGAGCAGTCCCAGGATTGAACCCTGAGGTACTCCACTTGTTTGGAGCTGGATTTGGAGTCTGCTACTTTTACAGTGTGGGTTCTGTCAGTAAGCCAGTTGACAACCCGAGTGACGTAGGGATTAATGCCACTTACCCAAATGCCAAAGGCCTCTCAGGTGTAGTCCTCAAACTCCACATCCACACAAACAAGACAATTTCCATCACAACACCTGAAGGTAAATCTCATTGTGTCTCAACCGTCAAGCCCATAAAGCGAAACATTCCACGGCCCACTGTTCTGTTCATAGGCAACTCCATTGTGAGAGACACTGATGTCCCTCTTACCATGCTGGATCAGGGGAGGGTTACAGTTAGTTGCCTGTCAGGGGCCAGGTTTCATCAGATCATATAAGCACTCAGGTCACTTACCCCTAAGTACCAGTATGACTCAGTAAGTCCATGTGTGCATGAATGATCTACCTCCATGGACTATATGAAGAAAGACATGATTGAGCTATCAGAATATGCCATAGGCAGGTATGGACCTAGAATTGAGTAGCATTCTACTGTCTCCAAAGATGATGCCACAATACCAGCAGAGAATGATCGACTCTAACAATTTATTTATTTAACATTTGTTTACCGGGAAAGTACGACTTGGAATGAAGCCAATTTTCAGCAGAGGCCTGGAGAGAAATGCTGCAGCCACATGTCTTTGTAAGGTGGGAGGAAACTGGAGTACCTGTAGGAAACCCAGACGAATACAGGGAGGACATGCAAACTACACACAGTGTACCCCAGCTGAAAATCGAGCCAGAGAACCTCTTGCTGTGAGGTGACAAAAGCTACTGGTGTCATTCCAAAGGGGTCTAATGCTCGTCAGCCTGGGAGGACATGGTTGATAGGTAAAGACTCTCCCTGACAAAGCAGCATGGCCTATCACCTCTAGGCTTTTGAATATCGGCCAAAACATTATCCAAACACACACACCTTCCAGCATAACGAAAGATACTCAGGACAAGCCAATGATGTTGCTACTCAGTGCTAAGAGCCTCAAAAAGAAACTGCTCCACCCTGGAAGCTCTCCTCACCCTGGAGAATGCTAATATCTGTGCTATTACTGAAACGTGGTTCAAATCCACAGAAAGCAACTCTGGCAATGCATGGCTATAATGTCTTTCATACGACTGCCCACTGAACATGAAAGAGCTAAAGGTGGAGGTGTATCAATCTACATAAAGGATAAGTACACCTGAAGGCTGGTCAAACAATATGACATGCTTGAGCTACTACATGGCCAAATAACCATGGGAAAAATCCATTACCATATTCTTACTAGCTACAGGTCCCCCTATGAACCAGGAAAACCATACACCATACCTGAAGTTGCTAAAATCACTCACCATTCAGCCCAATGCTATACTTATGGGTGATTTTAACTACCCCATCATTAATTGGGAGGCACATACAACCACTAACATGCAAGCCCAAAGATTTCTTGACTTTGTAAATTCAAATGCCCTGGAGCAGCTGGTCTGCACTCCCATTAAGGGAACAAATATCCTAGATCAGGTACTCACAAATATGGGAGAATGTTGCACCATCCCCTCCCCCCCCTCGTGTTATGTCCTCACTAGTAAGATCAGATCACAATGCAGTCTCCCTTGAAATAAAGGTAAAATTATCCCCCACATAACCCCAAGAACTTCTCTAAGATAAATTACCCCTATTATGGGATGGAATAGCTAGTTTTGAAGTTCCCCCAAATTCATAAAACACAGAAACCTATGCAGAGGTATAAACAAATGTATGATGATATAAACAACTACATAAAAATGTACCAGACCAAAATAAACCCAGGTCAAACTGCAAAAACAAGCCACACTGGTGAACCCGTAGTGTTAGCAGATTATACAACAAAAGAAAGAAATCCTGTCAAGAAGCAAGTCCCTCATTAGTCTAAATAAGTGAATTAGGGTACTAGTCAAGTCTCTGAAAGCAGACTTTGAGATAAAAATAGCCTCCAAAGATAAGGATAACCATACAACATTTTTCAGTTACATCCACAGTCTTAAAGGCAACACCCAACAGTGTGCGGAATTAGTTGTAGATGGCATCACCTATACTCAGCCAGAAGACGCAGCAAACTCAGCTCAGATTTTACCTTCCCATCATCCCCCAGTTCTCCCCCAAAAATACCTTCCACCACTCCCCCGCCAATTATCGCCAAAGAACAGGTTGCCACTACTCTCTCTCTCTAAGGCTAAAACACAGTTTCATTGGGGGCTCTATTTAACCACAGCCTCTGGACTGGCTTTGTCCTGCTAGAGTGGAGGACAGCAACAGTCAATCAGCTGAAGGACAGGACACGTGACTAAAGTGGGTGAGTCCATATCTAGCAAGAGGCCAGTTACTAGTGGTGCACCACAGGGCTCAGTACTGGGACCCCTCCTGTTCAGAATATACTTCTCTGAAGTCGAAGCAAATGTGGAAGGCCTCTGGTTGACAGTTTGCTGATGACTGCAGACTGGGGACAATCATTGAATCCCCCAATGATGTAGGTATCCTTCAGGAGGGTCTCAATCAAATGATTGGTCCCAGAACCATGGCCTAAAAGTAAATGCAAAAAAATGCATTATCATACCCTTTGGGGAAGTCTAATACCCCTGCAGATTACAGTATTAGTAGCATGCCCCTTACAGTGGACTCAGAGGTGAGAGATCTATGTAGGCATATAGATAGCAGCCTGAACGTTGACTGCCTTGTGGCCACAGTGGTGAGGAAATCCTTTTATGTGGCACAACTTATAAGTAAAGGCATCTAGATCCAAGGAAATTATAGTCCTGCTATACTCGGCCCTCATTAGACCAACAATAGAGTACAGTGTGCCATTTAGCATATACTTGACTAGGCACTTGCAGCAGTTGGAGCGACCTCCAAGGTTTTTCACAAAGAAAATACAGGGTGTAAACAACATGAAATATGCAGATAGACTTTAAAGCACTATCCCTTTTCTCTGTCTCCTACTGAGGGATGACCTTTGCCTGACCTACAAGACACACTCAAATCCAGCCCTAATTGAGCTGCTACACATCTGAGTGTCAAACAGCATGAAGATCACCCAATCTAGAAATTTAAATTTAGTCAGTGACTCAAACAAAAAATGCTGGAGAGACAGATGTGTGTCTGAGATTGCCCTTTCTTTGGAACAAGTTTTCTATTCACATTACTCAGAGCCCTTCCCCGGCCCTCTTCAAGTACAGTTTGGATCATTGGATGGGGAATCGCAAATTCACACCTGGGGATAGTCTCTCTGTCCCTTATGGACAAAGGGCAATTTGTAAGATACTCAGTGCACAGGCACAAATCTATGCCATCCTCTTGCCCTACCGGCCATATATTGAGTAAAATCGAATTATGTAGACTAGGCTTATAAGGGCCCTTAAGCCATTAACCTAGTAATCGCCTATGAACACTGTTGGCTGACAAAAAAAGTTACTAGAAAATAGAAATCAAAATAAAAGAAAAAGTGTAACATAAATTTACTTTTGTTAATGAGATAAAAGAATTGGAAGTGCGATTTTTTACAAATAAGTAGGACTAAACTGCATAGAAATAAATATCTGTGAGAACAATGTTCATGGAGTGATATTTCAGGGAAGGCAGGACTTGAGCAAAAATATGTAATGTTAAATTGAATGTTAAGGAAGAAATCATTTCTATAATGCATGAAAATGTAAAAAGTATATATTTTTTTATTTTTATAATTGAATGTGTACTCTAGTTACAATGTAATATGTGATGTCAATAAAGATGTTTAAAAAACTAAAGCAGTCGCAGCATGCTTCTTCCACTTTTGCTATTTGCCCTTACAATTTTTTCAGTGGAAAATTAATTCAGCTGTGACTGCTGCTGTTTCAGTAGCCAGAAGCTGGAATTATACTTGGCTCAGAATGGCTACCAAATCCCTTTCTGTTAGTAATGCTTGACTCTACAATTGGTCTGTAAAGTCAGAGTGCATGTTTTTGAATAATTCACATATTGTATAATTAATGCAATTGCAGCTGTCTTTGGAATTTAACTATGCAGTACCTTAGTTTCACAAAGTTTTGTGTACTGATTTTATGGGCTGCATTTGGGTATACCTTGCCTAACTTTTGACTCTGAATCCTCTTAGCATTAAATTCAATGAACATCTATTTCTCCTGTACAATAACTGTATTTTCTCTCCCCTTTCTTTTGTTTTAAAGAGCAGCGTAAGTGAGTTGATGTCCGTTTCATCAAGTAACATCTCATACCTGGATAACACATTGGACAAAGAAGTTTTAATGCTACTACAAGGACCAGGCCAGGAGCAAACAGAGGCCGAGTTCAAGGCTGTTCTTGCACAACTGGTATGCTAATTAAAAATGTTCTACAAGATAACATTTACATTTTAGAAGAAGTAATATTTAATTTGTAGAAAAATGAACAAAGGGTATGATTAATAAGCCTGTAAACTTCATTGACAGGAATTGGTGTGTATGATGGTGGTAGTATTTATAGAGTGATCTTGTAATTCAAAAGTAAATAATTTTAATGTGTATGAGGTATGCAGTGTGCACCTTCAAAGTAATACACCAAATATGGAAACGTAAATTGTAAAATTTACATTTTACACTTATTGTAATATTCCTTCCTCTTTTATTAGAATCCAGTAATAAGTTGTTAATTTTGACTTTTTATCAGGAGTGTTTCTGACTATTCTGTTCATGCCTGCTATTTGTTCCCAGATTGTTTTCAGGAAACTGATGTGTAGTAAAACGTCAAGTGCCAATGTAATTCTATTCAGACGAGGGTGTCAGCTGATGCATACCTCTCAACTTCTTAGAGCAAGAAATCTGGACAAAGCTATAAATAAAAATGGGACAAAGGGCAAAAAATAGGGACAATGTTTAAATACTGCTCTTACACACTTAAAATGTAGATAGGATAACAGGTTTTGTATTAACATGGATTTTGTGAAGGATATGAAACCGGAAACTCAAATGTCTGGCATTATTTTCTAACTTCAGTCTTTAATGATTTGCCACTAATTTGCCAGAAAACCACAATTTTATGAAAAACGGACCAAAAATATGAGGCAAAAATCTGGACATTCTGTGAAAATCTGCACAGCTGAGAGGTATGATTTTATTTTTTTTTATTTATTTTATTTTACATTTGTTGACCGGGCTAGTCCAACTGGATATATTTCCATTTTCAGTAGAGGCCCGGGGAGAAAAGCTCCAGCATAGCACAAAATGAAATATCAAATTGTATAACACACAAAATAATATAACACATAAAATAATAAGTATTTAAAATAAAGAAGAAGGTTATTAAAAAGTACAATACTAAAAAGGTGAGTATAAAGTCATATCAGTCATGTAATCGTATGATATGTGAAGATACACTACAGTTCATTGTAGTTAACTTAAATGCTTGTGGTTATATGTTTTACAATGACCAGATTTAGCATACAGAGGGGGGTATATAGAGTATGATTATATATCCATAGGCAGTAAGAAGATAAAAATAGGATAGGTAGTAGATTAATCAGGGTTAGTGCAGGGGCATAACCAGAGAGATTTTAGGTGACGTTTGAGTTTTTGCTTAGAGTGACAGTGAAGGTAGTAGTGTTTAGGTAGGTAGAAAGTTCCAGTGTTTCCCAGCAGTATTGGAGAATAGGCTGTCGCCTGACAAGTTATTGGACTTACTTATGCTAGCACTTAGTTTGCTAGAAGAGCGTAGGGAATTTAGATTATTATAAGGGGTAATGAGGTTAGCAAGTATTGGAGTATTATTTGGTTTGTAAAATATTTTATGAACAATGGTGAGTTGGGAATAAGTTAGCATGTTAGGGAGTTCAAGCCAGTCTAGCTGCTTTAGGTTCAGACAGTGGTGTGTTCGAAATGCATTTCCAGTGGCAAATCTGGCAATATTGTTATAGGAGTTAGACAGTTTGAGAAGATTATTTTTCTTTAGATTAGTATAAATAGGAGAAGCATAGAGAAGAGTTGAGACTAAGTGAGAGTGGGCAATAGTGGTTCTAGCTATGGGAGTTAAGAAGGGTTTAATTCGATATAAGGAGCCCATTTTTCTGTTCACTGTTTGAATGGTGTTATTTATATGGTTATCGAAGTTGAGGTTGTTGTCAGTTGTAACTCCTAATAGTTTGGTAGTAGGATCGGGAAAGATGAGGGTACCACTGTTAGATTTAATAGAGAAGTTTATGGGAGAGGACCTATTGGTAGGTGTGAAGAGTAGAAGCTTGGTTTTTTTGGCGTTTAAAAGGAGACAGCGTTTCAGGAACCAGTCTTCTACTGAGTTGAATACTTTTTGAGTTAGAGAGTGTAAATCAGAAGTGGAGTTGGCAGAACATATAAGTGTGGAATCATCGGCATATTGAATACAGGTGGCTTCAGGGACTGCTATATGAAGGTCGTTGATGAATAGTGAGAAAAGAAGAGGTTACTATGCTCTTCCTTTAATCAGCCTTCTTTTTACACCAGATCTCAATTGGGTCAAATTGAGTTAGTGCGAGGATGTGTCAGCAAAATGAGGATAGGATTCATTTTCTTGTTTGCTTCTGCTTTTTTCCTCCTAATATGCTAATATACGTTTGCAAATGTATTGGAAGTATCAGTTCATATATTTTTTACTTCATTGCATATCCTTTCAACCCTAATATAAGTAATATTTTCCTATGCTGTTTAGTTTTCTGTCTGTAGATTTTGCTCTTGTTGCAACTGTTTCCTTTAATTTCAGGTTTTTATTTCCAGGTCCTGTATGATCACACTCAAATCCATTGACAGAGCTGCCCAGTATAGAAGTAACATTAAACTCATGTTTGTCTCTCGACCTCATCACCACAATAAACAGAACATGCTGGAGGGATAGATTCCTGTCCCAGAGACTTCCCATACTCTGGAACAAACTACCTATCTATATCAAACAAAGCTCCTCATTAGCACTCTTCAAGAAAAATCTTGATGATTGGATAGGAGATAGGAAATTCACCCCAGGGATCACTTGGCTCTGCTCGACAGTGGCACAGGAAAATAATTTTCTTGGGTGGCAAAAGCCAAGGTACCTTTGGCTAGGCTTATATAGGCCCTAGGGCCAATAGCCTAGTACCTACCTATGAACCTATATGTTAAATGAGTGTAAGACTCTATTTTCTACAGTTTTATATACTTGGGATGTATAGATTGAAATGTGTAGTTGTGCATTTCCCAACTTTTAGTGGCATTCTTCTCCCAAATATTCATGGCATTTTATAGTTGTGGTAGGCCAGGATCACAATTCCTTTATCTAGGCCTCTGTCTTCATTTAAGACATACAGGAGAAACTGAGTCCTGCATTGCATTTCCTGAGCATTGGGTCATACAGCTATGTAGCAACCATCCTTAATCCCCTAAGGAGTATCATTGTTCATGTAAATACTCTCTGATCTTTCTCAGTTCTAAATTCTAAACTGGTGTCTGGCTTATTGAAATGTCAGTTTTAGCACAGAGTCTATGTTACTACTGGTGAGTATGGTTTGTGTGGTGGACAGAATTGGTGTATACCATTCAGGTTCTTTCAGATTTTTTAGTAGTTTTTGCTACCCCCAGAAGCATAGCTTGGCACTGTCTTTGGTTTCAGATTCAAGGATGCTCTTGTAAGTAACTTTCTTACTTTGGCAGTGCAGTTTACTGCAGATAATGCAATGAATGACCGGAAACATCATAAAATGAGCACGCTGATTGGCCAGTCCAACCAGTGTGCCCATTGAGAATATACAATGGAAAAAGGTCCGATCGCCCGGACTTTTTCCATTGATATATTCTTTAATTTTAAGTGTTTAAAAAAATAAATAAATGTGTAGCAATGGAGATCTTCTTTTCTGCATTGCTTACTTTCCCGAGCACTGATGTACTGGGTTTGCATGGGAACGCAAGTTCCAAACGCATGTGCAGTACATCAGCAATGGCAAAGCGGAGCTGTCCAGCGGCGGAAGGACAGCACGGCACCATTATACAAGGACATTATTTAAGAAAAGTAAGTATTTTTTTCTTAAATGTCATTGTATAATAGCAATAATCCACTTCTGGGTGAGGGTAATGCTGTATTTACCCACGGTTGTCTGGACACTCGGGCTTCACCCTCGTGACCAAACCACACCAACCGTGGATAAATCCAGCATTAACCACACCCAGGCATGCATTATTGCTTAAATATTCCATTGTAAAATCAAAGGAGGTTTTTTATTTTTCCTTACATTCTAGAACAAACAAATTATGTTCTTTGTAACCTTTTTACTGCTTCTCTTGTTTTGGGCCTTAAAACCAAAATACTGTAGTGATATGTTGGTCCTCAGGGCCTAGTTTCTTTTACTACGTCTGCAAATGACATCCCTGATAAGGATGAGATTTGCTTTCACCCCATTGGTGGTCTTTGCTGGGTAACTGCAGTAACCAATCCTATTATGTATGTTCTATTTGACGTTACCTCCAGCACCATTTCATTCAGTGTTTCCTGATATGAGTCTCCTTTCTGATCCTTCCACAGCCAAACCAATTTCTGAGAGGTGCAAGTGTGACATCCTGTATTTAGGAAGTGTTCTGGTGGGCAGGTTTTCTTACAGAAAGAAGTCTGGGTGGAGTCATCCATAGGTGTCTTCAGTCATTGTGTATATGAAGAGAACAATACTGAGTATAACATCTGGAGACGTTAATCACTCCAGCATAATCTCTTAACTTGGATAGTTAGTGGATAATGGGCTGTGCTCAGTTCTTAGTATCCACCAGCTAGCAGGAGGCATACAAGCAGGCTTGTAAATGGGAAGTCATTTACCTCTAATGACTCAGAACTTTTGTATGTAGTAATCATGCTATCAGCATTGCATGGTGCTAGGGTTTGCACCAGTGCACTCAATATTACCAGCAATGTCTGGGTCTTTCAAGTTCATTTTCCAAGATTTGGCACAAGTAACCCCTGTGCTTATAGGTGGAGAATGAGCTTGTATATTATATATTCTTCCACCTCTAACACCTTTACCAACTGAAATTCCACTTAACACTGAATTGTATATAAAAATAAAGAATGCAACCCTCTAAAGATATCATTTTTTTATTCAAAATTGATTTCTTATAGTTCCACCCAATGAACAATTCTAGTTTAATTATGGCCCTATGTTTCTGATTTTTCTCATTTTTACTCTGTGCTTACCCGCAAAAACTCGGCAGAAACTTCTAGATGCTAAAGTGGCAGGAGGAGAGGCTTTTTTTCTCAGACATACATGTGTAGTTCCATAGGAACACCTGACATTTGGTTGAATGCCAGTTTCATTGAATGACAATTCACTGACTCCATATTGCTGAAAAACATTTAGTTGGAGGATCAAATGGCTGAAAGTCTGTTTCACTGTATGTATAATACAGAAATACAGCATTGTAAAAGTGTATGAAGAACCTTGGTCTGGTACTCTGGATTACTTGTACTCCCTGCTGACACGAATGCTGCTTGCTATCTCCTGTGGGGGATATTTTCATTATCAGTTTTGTGACCATTCAGTTTTCTCTATAGTCGCGCGACCGAGTGGTTAGTATATTTCAGTAAGGGGTTCCTCCCAGCCTGCAAAAAGAAAATGTTTCCCTTGTGTACTGTAATTGAATGATGCCTCACCTATTTGAAATTTGATCAAATTGATGTTTCGGTGAACTGAGCTTTGAACCGTTTGGATCCATTGATTTGTATCAGTAAAACTGTCTTTCAGCTAATTTTCCTATAACTGCCCACATGTAATATAGCTTTAGGTTTCTAGAGTGGGTGTCTACATTACAGCTGCACGTATTTGGGTGCGTGTTGTATCAAGGAACCAGTTCAACACTGAGGAAATGGATTGTGGTTTAATATATCAGAATCGCTAATGGTATCAAGACCTGATATTTTTTTCCCTGAGGAAACATTGAGGGTGTATCAACTTATTTATTTATTTTATTTTTATTTATTTATTTTACATTTGTTGACCGGGCTAGTCTAGCTGGATATATTTCCATTTTCAGTAGAGGCCCGGGGAGATAAGCTCCACACAAGTTATTAACAAAAAAAAAAAAAAAGTCAAAAAATAAACAAGCAAAAGAACAAATCATCATAGATGAAGAGACAAATAAAAAAAAATAGTACCCAATAACAGGTATACACATGAAAAGAATCACATTTCTAAGAATAGCAGTATTAGCTATAATAACATCAAGAACAAGGCACAAAACAGAGAACAAAATTGACTTATACTATTATATAGAACTAATCTTAGTAACAAAAGGAGAAAGAGAAACACTATAGTAGGAGAGGAGGAAGGGAAGTAGTTTAAGAAAAGTGAAGGAAAAGTTAAAACAAAAATGGATGAGAAAGATTGACATAGGGGAAAGAAGAAACAAAAAAACTCTAAAAGGAGATAGACTGAAGCAGACTCACAAAAAGAGAGAAAGAAAGTAGAGTAGTAGGAAAGCACAGAAAAGGAAAAGATTAGTCAGGTTTTGTACAGGAACAGAGCCAGTGGCTTTGGAAGTAACTTAGTTCAGGTGTGTAGTGAGATACATACCAAAGGTGTCATTGTATGCAATGGATAGACCTTGGGTTAAAGATGATGGCATTTTGATGTGTCAGTGTGTAACTGCTGGGTGTGGAACAAAAAAGGCATCCTACATTTGCCCATATGATATAGAAGATATTACCATCCTTATTTGGAGATGACACTGTTTTTCCATTTCTTGCTCGAGTTCTTAAAATCCCCTATAGACTGCATTTTCTTATTTTTTATGCCATTTTTATTTTTTATTTTATTTTTATCTTATTTTTATTTTTTGAGTATTTTTATGCCCTGGAGTTTAGTCTGGGAATCTTGATTTTTCTGGTCATGTGGACAGGGTGACAGAGTCCTTTTAGTAGCACTTATTACTGTTTTGTGCAGTATCTAGTCTTGTTCTCATGACTTCTGCTTTCAGATATATCTTTGCAAATTGATTAGAATTAAGGATGTGATGAGTGAGAGGCTGTAGCAAATATTCAAGAAGCTGCTGAGGGACGTGGATAGAAAAGGGTTACGACGTTGAAAAGATGCAAGAGGAGTGAAAGTAGTAGTAGTATTTGACCTTTGATTAGACAAAGGAAACTTTTGGATTAAAAGTAGAGATTGGTTACCATAACAGAATAACTAGAATAGAATTGGAGAGAAAGTGGAGCTGGGGAGACGGAGGGAAGGCAAATATTGTGTTAGTCTAAAGAGGTGTGAGTGGGAGGTATAGAAAATGGGAAGATGTAAATGTATAGGATCCGGAAGAAAAGTATAAAATGATTTGCTTTTTAGTAATCTTTCAGAGCAGCGGATAAAGAAAAATGGAGAATGATCAAATGATAAATCGGCTGAAGCATGCCAAAAGATGAATAGCTTTAAGGTGTCCAGTCCAGTGAGGGATCCAGCTTATCAGGCTGTTACTTTGGTGACATAGTACCCCAGGAATATTGGATAAGAGGGTCAATCAGAAATCCCAGTGTGTTAGAAATGTGTGTGTGTGTGTGGGGGATCTATAACATATGCTGTGGAGATGCAATGTAGTGCAGAAGGAATGTTGGGCAAGGAAATCGGTATGGATGCTTTTTTCTGCATCTACTGTCATTTCACTAACTAGTGAATTCTGCCTATTTTGAGAACTTTGAATGAGAGATCCAGTTTACAGAATAAAGGCAGCAATTCAAGCTGCAGAATTCTGGTAGCGCTTATCGTCTGCTTGGTTCATAGACTGTTGTTGATAAAGGCATATTCTGGTAATGCACAAGATGTATACAGGTAAACCTGAAATGATGGTTCCAATTTCATCAGTGTAGGTTTAAAAAATATCAATGAGAACTGCATTAATGGTAGACCTATTGCAAGGTTTGTCCTTTGTCCCCCAAAACCTGTCTTGTAGTCAGCTCCACTCAAGCTGGCTGATAGTTTGGACATATGGAAGGTGCCCTTGAGCTTTAGAAGTTGGTCAGCTGTTATATACTTGGCAAGATATATAAAACCATATAGCTAAGGCTACTGCAGCATTGATCATTCAAACATCTACTGTTATGGTAAGCTTGCTAACACAATTATACTTTTTACATATAGTTAATTTCAATTTTAAAGCCTACTACTTCTAAAACCACATTCTCTTCTGGCATCAATAATGCTAACAAAGATGTCCGTCTCATACTAAATGTTTGAAAGAAAGCTTAAAAAGTGATGTTCACTTCAATGACAGTTTTCTCTTGCAGTGTTGATGGCCATAATACATAGGATAATAGGAGTTTACTAGGCTATCAACGTAGAGGTCATTTCAAACCTAGCCATTTCATCCCAATGTAATATCATAGATACTCTAATCAATATCCAGGAATGTATTTATTAACTGCCCATGTCCAGGAGGGTTGTGGGTGCTATCCTTAGTAAGAATTTATAGTGCCACATCCACTTGTCCAAGTTCCTTTTGAACAGTGTCATAGAGGTGCTGTGTTTCACATGAATTGGTAGCCTTTTCCAAAGATGTGGCAGTCACTGGGAGACAGATCTGTCCCTCCAGCATGTCCTATTTAAGTCACGGGCCATATTTATATCCCTGGAATGGGAATCTCTAGCCTCGTGTGATTTACAGATGTGCAGCAAGTTCATTAGGTTTGGGTCTGAGATTGCTCTATAAGGCAGATGCAAGTCTACCCTAAGAAGTCTATACAGTGGAGTATAGTGACAGGGACTTTAGTCATTCTGTTTAAGGCACATGGGTGGTGTCCCTTTATCTTTGTTACAAACCTCTGAGGTCTCTCCAGTTGCTGCAGGTGCTTTTTACAGTACATGCCGAACCGAGCGTTATACTTAATTATGGGTCAGATTAATGCCGAGTATAGAGAGGATATAACTAACTTTTCTCTGAGGTGATGCCTTTACTAATCATGTGTGCTATGTAGAAAGCCTTCCTTACCACAGTAGACATATGGCGGTCAAAGTTAAGGTCACAGTCAACTTGTGATACCAAACCCCTTACCACTTCATCGTTACTTAGGCTATTGTTGTTTTGATAGTGTGAAGGTGCATCCCCAAATGGTTTGATTGTTCAGGTTTTCTAATGGTATTAACAAAGATTGTTGGAGGGCATGGTTGCAATTAGCTGTCCTTGTGTGGTGGTCAGTGGATCCATGACATAAGGGTGTTCCTAAATAAAAACTCTTTGAGATGTATAGTTAAACACCCTAGGGTACATAACGACCTGTTCCTATCTAATATAGCCACTGCATGTATTATCTCTCTAATTTCTCCATCCCTGGTTAAGTAAGGACATAAACATGTAACTTTCTTTTTCAAAGTCTCTAAAATCCCTACAGTCAGTAATTCTGAATTCAAGGATTTCAAGCAGTCAGACCTTGTCAAGCTCTTGGGGGAGGAGCTATCCAAACTGACTTGTAACATTGCCCAACCTTCCACTGGTACTGCTGCTTAATTATACATGAGAGTTCTGTCCACATGTAGGCAAGTGACTCGAGCCAAATGTAGATGGGAAGATTAAGAGCAAGTCACTCTGGTGGACCACCATCCTAAATAAATGGTATAAGTAGAAAAACTTTTTAAATCGTACAACAGGTCTAAAATTCCTCATATTAAAGGTTGCATCAATTTTATCAGTAAGGTGCTAAAAGCAACCATCAGGGTTAGTATAGAAAATCATGAACTTAAATACTTTTCTTAAATCAAGGATACTTGTTAACCTTTAGTTACATTATGAAGCTAAGAAATAATAATCTGTGTACTATTGTAAACTTATCCAGAGTGGCACCACCCACAGCCCCAGTAGACACAGCAAATGATACAGCAGACAACATTAATGTAAACATTACTGCAGTAGCATTGTCATCTCATAGTAAGACGCTGTCCGGTTCGGTTCTCAGCTAGAGCGTCTTCTGCATAGAGACATGCGTGAATGGGCGTACCTTCGTTGAAGGTTGTGCATCAGGGCTGGCAACACGGCACGTAAAAAATCAACTGCCAATCATTAGCGGACTGGAGTTCCACTGTGGCGACCCCTAACCGGGAAAGGCCGAAAGACACAACAACCTCTGAAACACTTCTTAATTCCAAAATCCTTTACATCTCCTAATATCACAAAGAAACACGCACTGAATGTGCTGTCCCAGACCAAAAATACTACTTTCATGCGGCCTAATAATTTACCTGGATACCTAATGCATAACATCAAATGGCCAGATGGATCCCCTCCTTAAACTGCTCACTCTAAACATAGCTACAGGACTCGTGCCTGAAGTAAAGCAAACTGCACAGGTGATGCCTTTAGACAAGAGTGGCCTCACCACTGACATTGGAAACTATTGAAAAATTAGCCTGATTTTGTCTGATTTGTGAAACTATTGAACACATCACATCATATCTGACCTCATTAAATATGGTAACAGGAAAACTTATTAGGCTAGACCGATAGCCTAGTGTTAAAGGGATCTACAGCCTATTGGATTTTAACTTCTTTGAGAAGGTGTCACTGGCCAGACAGTGGCTGTTGTTTACACAACTCATTTTGATCTGAACAAAACACTGGAAGCTATATTCCAAGTTGACATCCTGAACTAGGTAAGTACCCTAAAAGTACATCCATACATGTTGAGGTAGGTAACTCTGTCTATGCCAGTTGGTTATGGTAGCAGATGCCTCCTCAAAGTATGAATGTAACTACTGATTACCCACGGGCTCAGTACTGGGACCCCCTGCTTTCTGGTGAACTCCAGAATGAGAATCAAAATCTTTGGTTAACTAAGTTTGCAGAGAACTGCAAACTGGACGTTGTCAAATCTCCCTCTGATATCATTGTGTGTGTGTGTGTGTGTGTGTGTGTGTGTGTGTGTGTGTGTGTGTGTGTGCGGAAAAATGGATTAAATTAAAAAAACAAAAAATGTAGTATTGTCACATTTGGTGAACAACTATATTTCCCAGAGTACAAAATAGTCTGTTTCCCACTCCAAAGTCATTATATAGTCAAAGATCTTGGAACCTGGAGTGATTCACTCTCCTTCAGTCACCATGTAGAATATTGTATTTATCACAAGTAATAACTTATTTTAATGTGTAAATGATGGGTGGTGCAGTGGTTAATGTACAAGAGGCTATTGGGTTCGATTCTTGGCTGGGGTGCCTTTTATGCAGAGTCTGCATGTCCTTCCTGTGTTCCCATGGGTTTCCTTGAGGTACTCCAGTTTCCTCCCACATTCCAAAGATGTGTCTGGAGTATTTCTCCCTGGGCTTCTATTGAAAATAGGCTTTGTCCTAGTCAGACTTCCAGTCAACACATGTTAAATAAATAAAAAATAATGTCCATGATATACCTTTAGGTACCATCTCGCTTTATAAAGCCCTGATAAGACCAGTTATTGTGTACAATGCCCACTTCAGTATATACCTTTCTAGATATAATGAGCATCTAGAAAGGCTCCAGAGGATCATAACCAAAAAAATTATTGACTTAAATTCCCTGTGCTTCCAGTAAACACTTTTGAAGCACTATCAGTTTACTCCATTGATTACAGGCTATAGCACGATCTTCTAGGCCTTATTTTCCAAGTCATAAGGGACCCCATCCTCTCTGATACCATGCATCTTCATAAGTCATATAGCTACACTAATATGTGAACTTGGGACTTAAATCTCCTCCTAGCTCATAAGTAAAATGCACTGGAGAGAGAAATGTATTACACATCTACCCCACCTCTGAGACAGACTTCTCCTACATGTTAGACTAGGGACACTGAAGTATCCTTCAGATTGAACCTGAATGATTGGATGGGTACCCATAAATTTACCCCAGGACTGACCTGTTTTGCTGTTCTTAAGAAGGGATTTGAATTGGCAAGGTGTAAATGGTCTTGTTTCAATTATCTTGTATGTCCTTTGAGTATATGAACAAACTAGTGTATGGTGAACTACTTGAATTTTTAACAGTACAGTGCGTCATCTATTACAAATATTGCGAAAGTGTAATGACAGCTTAATTTCGGAATTTTTAAGAATTACAGATTTTTTATGAAGGAGATTGTTTTTTTTCAAAACTAATATTTGAGGTATAATGTTGGTTTTATTATGTTAGATCAATTAGATAAAGAACCACTGACTCAACAAAAGTAAAAAGTTTGAGAGAGACCCGGATAAGTATCAGAGACTTACTGCGCTCCATCTTTAAGGTTCTAAAACTACTAACAAGCATTTGACAAATTAGTTACCAACATCAGTTCCTGGCCAAATATTGGTCAGAAGGGGGGTTGACCAATTAAGATACTGTTCACACAATTCATCTAATAAATTACAGGCTATGGATTAATCCATTGTTCAGTTGAGATATTCTGAATGGTTAAAGGCACAACCAGCGAAGAGCAGTATCATTTTCAGAGCAACAAACGGACCTTTATATGGCACTTTTGAGGGAACCATTGGAGATATTTTTTTATTTATGGACAATGTAACAAGGTACCCCTTAACAGCATTTCTAAAGGAGATGGATGTACTGTTTCAAGAGAACCACAAGTGGTCATTGTGACTAACAATACAGACAACAGAATCAGTACAAAGAGAGTATCTTTCAAGTTAAGTCTGCAGTTCTGTGCTTGATGCATCTTTGTACATCAGAGGACAGTTATGGTGAGAATATTTCAGCTTGTTTGTACATTTGGTAAGAGAGATTTTCTTTAAAACTATAGCAAAGAAGCTACTGTTAGTCATGGTAAGGACTTTTATAAACCTACAGTTTTAGAAATCCATAGAGTCCTTGCTAAAAAAGTTAACTTTTAACATTTATTTATACTGTGATGTTGACAGTATATTAATTGAACTCAAAACATTTTTTTTTTTTGCATAGATTCTCACCAGACACGTCTCTGTGAATTATCCTCCCTTGGTGTTGATAGGTGGATTGGACACTCTAAATTGGCCCTAGGTGTGAGTGTGTGCCTTCTGTGGAAGGTTGGGTGCCAGGCTGGCAACTCGACACTGTAAAAACTCCACTGCCAGTCATGAGCGGACAGGTGATCGGCTGTGACAACCCCTAACCGGGAAAAGCCGAAAGTAGAAGAAGGTGTTGATAACTTATCCCTCACCTAGTTTCTCTAACAAATAGATGACAAATCAATAAAACGATAACTAGATTATACACCCTTCCTCCCAGTTACAGTTGGTGTACCATAAGGAGCAATACTGCGGCCAGTCCTTTTGAACATCTTCATAAATAAACTAAGATGCAACCTTAGTCCAGTATTCAGAAGATAATACTCTCATCTGTGCAGTACCAACAATAGAAAAAGCTGCAAGATATCACACAGAAGGCACTCCCTTCCATAGAATCCTAGCTCAGTCATACTTGTTCCTAAGTGCTAAAAAGACTAAACTAATGCTCTATACCCCCAAACAATATTAAAAAAAAAAAAAAACGATCTTTACAGGTTTTTATCATCTGACCACACACAAATTGAAAACAGTCTCTCAGACTAAACTCCTCGCAGGCTAACTAGACAATCTCAAATATGAACTGCACTTAAACCAAGTCAAAAAGAAAAACTAGGCCCCCTTTACAGGGTTCAAGCATTCTTCACAAATAATGGCAAAACATCTATTGCACAAACTTAGCTAGCCTCTTCTCTCTTGTATGCAGCCTCCATTTTCACAAATCTAAATACTACCTTTAAACTAAAACTGGGCTCCTGTTATAAAATAGCCACGTTTCCAGTTAATATTACCAAAACCATACATCACTGTAAAGCAGAAAAAGGATCTAAAGTGGCTAGAACTTCTACAATATCTTACTCCCAACTCATTTTAGTCCATAACCTTGTTCACTATCCACCCAAATGCCCATCCCTAAAAAATGTACTTCAGCCTATACCAGCACCAGAAACCTGTGCCCCAACAATAAGTCTCTCCTAACAAATCTAACAACTTGGCTGGTGACTTGCTGTGCTCCAACCATGTCATCAAACTCTGGAACTCTTCCATCCTAACTCACCTTAAAAACATAAGAAAAACAGTTTCAAAATACCACTAAAAATACTGGTTATTCTCTTGCTATACCCCTGGGTAATTATAAAGAACTCCTAATCCGCAGCACCACCACTTTTTTCTCTTAATATATTCTCAAACGCCTAAATTATATCCCATCTTTTTTTTCTCACAACTTACCCTCATTACCCACCCCCTAGTATTACTTCTCACACCTGTCGTCGTAATTTCTCTGCCAAAGATTTCAACAAAATTAAAATATCATTTCTCTGACTTTACTACACCATTTTATTATATCTTTTACATCTCTACACAAGAAAAGTATCTTTTTTTTCTGCCTCTGTCTGAAGTGCATTGCAGAAAAGAACGAAAACCTATTGTATATTTGTAACAAATGCCATGATGTTTACTTTTCCCTTTCTAACGTATGTAATGATTGTATTAACCTCCATCAAGCAGTGTGCAATATTATAAACTAACCTATCTCAATGAATGTATCAGATTAATCCTGTGTATAATTTGTGTGAATGTATCAAATGCAAAGCTTTATATAACCTCTGTACTTTTTTGGAGCTTTTCTCCCAAGGCCACCACTGAAAAAAGGTATGTCCCAGTTGAACTATCTCAGTAAAAAGATAAACCTAAATTATTTGCACATTTTGTCTATAGCCATTTCTTAGAGATTATTTCAAGCATAAAAAGTACCTTCAACCAAACATTGCTGATCTTGAAAAAAAAACCCTGTGAATTAGATATTGAGGCCATTCTAGATAAACCACCAACAAAGAATATAATTTTAACATCTAATGAAATGGTGGCTTAAAAAAAGTTGATTGTATAAGCTTCCTCCTTTAATTACTCCAAATGTTTTAGGTTTGGTAATGCTGTGACAGGAATTGATCGTTTTAAAATCAAATTATTTATTATT
This sequence comes from Protopterus annectens, assembly GCF_019279795.1. Classification (NCBI taxonomy): domain Eukaryota; kingdom Metazoa; phylum Chordata; order Ceratodontiformes; family Protopteridae; genus Protopterus; species Protopterus annectens. The sequence goes on along the minus strand of NC_056745.1, from coordinate 245,876,864 downwards.
CAATGTTTACCTAGGTTAGAATTGATCACATTTTCACGTCCGATATAACTGATAAGCTCAGGGAGGGATTACATTGTGTATTTGTGAGACTGATTCTTTACTGAAAAATGTTAAACCATTACAAGAAAGTGTTATAATGTGAAAACAGTCCTCAGGGAATAAATGGTGCTGGTCAACAAGAACACAATGTCAAATAAGAGCAAACAGCACCAAAACATGGCCACAACCATAAAATAAAACAGATTTAATGAAAAAGTTAAGTGCTTTCACATAATCAGTGTGCTTAATCAGACCACATAGAACAAAAAACTCTTCAATTATATAATAAAACAATGCCAGCTAGCAATTCAAGCCCTCCAATTAAAACATTCACCTTGTAAAATAATAAATAATTTACAGACACCTCTGGCTTTCAAAGGAGGTCTAATGGAGGTTCTCCCATTGATAACTGGAAGTCTATCTGCCTGCATTGTTATGATACAGGATAACTCACGACTTTCCATGTAATTTCTAAAGTCACCACCACGCTTATCTTGATTTATCATTTCAACTACTCTAAAACCAAATATGTTCATTGCCATGCTCCTTGTACTGTTTGGCTAAAGCATTGTGCTCATTCAAATTGTGCATGCAATATAAATGTTCCCTCATCCTCTCTATGAGGGATCTGTTAGTTTTACCTATATAAAAACAATTGCATGTCCTGCACTTAGCCAAATAAATGAGATTCCTGCTAAGACAGTTGGCTCTCACTTTGAACTTGTATTCTTTGTTCATAACTGGATAAACAAAATTTATGGCTGGATCAATATATGTACAAAAGCTGCACCTCAAACAGCTACGCATCCTAAAAGTAGCTGTTACATTATCACCCCCTGCTGGTGTGTCTCTCTTATAACACAGTTGTCTCTTCAATGTTTTCTTGTTTTTAAAGGTGAATCTCGGTTTTTCACCTGCAATGGCTCGGATCTGCTCATCTAAGTGCAAAATAGACCAGTTGTTCCTAACAATCTGTACAATACTATTAACATCACTCATGTAGTATAGGGACATAGATAATGTCCCATCAGTGAAAGCCAAATCACTTGAAGTATCATTCATCACTGGAGGCTTATCAGAATAAAAAGGGCAAAATATATTCTTCCTATGTCTAACAGTATTGTGTAATGTATCCTCCACTTCCTTCTTCCTGCAACTTCTATCATAGAACTCAGACTTCAAATTGTATATGTCCCACTCAAATAAGGCATCATCATTGTTTAACCTTGAGAGTCACATGCCCTGGCCTTTGACTATGTTCTTAAATGTATGGCCAGGATGCATGCTACTTCGTTGTAGAAGTGTATTTGTTCTAAATTCTTTCCTATGTAGAGTAGTGTTAAGTTTAGAGGAAGAATTAACCATAACCTTGACATCCAAAAAATCTATTTCTCTAACTGATGTCTTGTAGGTGAAAGATAAAAAAAATACATAGTATTCTGCAAAAAATCTATAAACTTAACCAACTGCTGGCCAGTGCCATCCCAAATCAGGTAGAGGTAGTCTACAAACCTCCTATAGAATTTTATAAAATGGGCAAAAACGGACTTAAAAATGAATGCAACTTCCCAGTGGTCCATAACTGTATTGGTGTAGCTATTGGCATAGCAAGTGTCCTCCCATGTTACAAAGACATGCCTGCATTATTTCTTCCTGGGCCTCTGCTGAAAATAGTTTTTTTGTTCCAAGTCAGACTGTCCTGGTTAATAAATGTTAAATAAAATTAACAGGCATTTAAATTTCAGACTTCAGGTTTCTGAATGTTTAACCCCTTACATATTTGATGGTGCAGTGGTAGCATTGTTGCCTCACAGCTATAGGATGTTCTTCATCTCACATTGCTGCAGTCCTTACACTTGGGTAGTCCGCTGTCCTCGGTCGGAATATCAAAGGGTCAGGCGCATTTGACTGGCGTCAGGACGTCAGGGTACAAATGCGCATGACTCATATCCTCAGTCTTTTGCCGCATGGTCCGATGCAGAAGCAGCATTGCAAGTGCGGTTGGCGTTCTGAGATTTTTCGATTTGAAGTTTCAGACCGAGTTCAAAGTTGGCTAAGTGCCCGTTGGGAATATTTTAGTTTTTCTTGCCTCAGTCATTTACGGATGTCAGAAAAAGTCAATAATTGCATTTCTTGTGGGAAACCGATATAGAGATTATCATACTTTGTGTATTCCTTGCTTAGGGCCTGAGCACGGCGTTGTTGGCTGTCGCTCTTGTGCTAGATTTAATAAATGCACTATAAAGAGAAGGTTGGATTGTGCAAGGTTAGTCTTTGGGAAGCGGTGCAACTATAAAATGCCGTCGGATGCTTAGAAGAAGCGCAAGGACAAGGCAGTTAAGCCCAGGCTAGAAGAGCCGTCTGTGGTTCTTTAGAGGTGTCGGTGGAGCCGGTGGCTCCACCGGAGGTTTCTTTGTCTTCCCAGGGTGAGACCTTATTATTGCAAGATGTGGCCTCTCAGGAGACAAGTCAGGCTGAGGGGGCTTCTCAGGTTACTATACTCCCCTCCCTTCCTAAGGTGGCTAGGCCCTCTCCTTCTGTTTCAAAGGCTTCTCCCAGGGGCAGGCCAGGTTTCACTTCAGTTGGTGTTACCCCTAGCTCTTCCGGTACTTTGCCCAAGAAGCATATGCTTAAAATGGCAGAAGATTTGATTACTTTGATTAGGGGTTCTATGCCCTCCTGATAAGAGACCTAGGGTGGAGCCTGAGCTGGGGGGTTTTGAGCAGGCTTCAGATGTTTCAGAGTCTTCGGCTGAAGACTTGCAGGAGTACTCTCCTTATTCTGATTCTGATGTGGATGATTCTACTCCTTCTGCTACTCCTCCTGAGGATTTTTCTTTTCAGAAACTCTTCATTCCATGAGGGAGCATTTTAAGTGGGAAGGTCAGGACTTCTCTGATTCCAGGAAAAGGCTTAGGGAATTTCTGTTTTTACCCCAGCATAGGCCTTTGGCTATACCTCCTGTTTTGGATGTAGTGGAAGATGTTTTTACAGAGGCTTCTCTTACTCCTGATTCTTTGCCTCCTGCTCCTGTTAAGCCGGATAGGTATTACAGGGTGCCTGAAGCTCATAAGTATCTTTTTAAGAGTCCTAGGGCGGACCCAGAAACTGTTAGCCAGGGGCCTAAAGGTGTTAAGGCTTCTGTTGTTAAAAATCCAGTTCCTGCAGACAAGGAGGCTAGGGCCTTGGATAGATGGGGAAAGAAAGTCTATACTACTTCTACTCTTGCTATGAGGGCTCTGAATTGCCAGTTTCACATGTTGAAATACCAAAATTATCTCCTTTCACAATTGAAGTCTAAGATTGATGCTCTGGCAGTTGGTATTGATTGTAAAGAGTTGCAAGATTTAGTGCATGTTTCTGAACAGGTGGGTAAGCATTCTTTGCAATGTGGTTTTGATGCTGTACAGGCCTCGTCTAGGGTGGCTGCCACTGGGTCAGTTCTTCGCAGGCACGCCTGGTTGAGGGATCAGAATTTGTCTGAACATGTTAAAACAAGGATTTTAGATGCTCCTTTACAATCTGGCGTGTTGTTTGGTCCTCCTGTTGAGACAGTTTTAAAGAAAATGGAAGACAAGGCTAAGTCTATGCAGACTGTTAAAGGTTTTTTGCAAGTCCAGCCTCCAAAGTTTAGTAGAAATTGGCCTACTAAAGGGTGGACGTATCCTTCTTATGATTCCCAGTCTAGGGGTAGATCTAGACGTGGTAAGGGCAGAGCTCAGGGCTCTTTCAGGCCTAGAACAGGGAGTTCTCCTGCACAGGCTTCGGGTGAGGGCAGGGGTCAGTCCTTTCGTAAGCAGACCCAATGACCTACCTTTTCAGCTGCCAGAGCCTGCTCGTCTGGCAGCACCTTTGGGAGGAAGGTTGGCACTTTTCAAAGAAAATTGGAGTTTAATTACCCAGGACAGATGGGTATTGGATATCATACACCACGGCTACAGGTTTTATTTCCATACCTTGCCTCCTTTCAAAGGCATGCCAGACGTTCCTCCTCAACAAAGAATAGAGGCTCACAAACAGGTTTTTCTGTTGCTCCAACTAGGGGCCATACAGCCGGTCCCTCTGCCAGAAGTGGGCCTGGGATTTTATTCTCGCCTGTTCCTAGTACCAAAGAAGGGGAACACGTGGAGACCAATTTTGGATTTATCTATCCTCAACACTTATCTGGACATTCCCAAGTTCAAAATGTTGACGTTGCAGCAGCTTTTACCTCTGCTGGGCAAAGATCATTGGATGGTAACTTTGGATCTCAAGGAGGCTTACCTTCATGTTCCTGTCAGACTCAGTTGCAGAAAGTATCTCGAGCTGGGACTTCTCACTATCAGTTCTCTGCATTGCCCTTTGGCTTATCTACTGCGCCCAGAGTGTTCACGAAAGTTCTGGCTCCAGTGATAGCTTTCTTCAGACTAAAAGGAATACAGATCTATCCTTATTTGGACGACTGCCTAATTCTGGCTCAAGGAAGGGAAAAGCTTCTTCATCATTTGGAATATGTGATAGCAGTGCTAAGATGCCTAGGGTATTCTGTGAACGAAATAAAGTCCAGTCTAGTACCCTCTCAAGACATGTGCTTTCTGGGTGTGAGACTGAATACAGCATCCCAGATGGCCTTTTAACCCCGGACAAACAAAAGAGTCTATCCCTTTACTTCCATCAACTATCTCATCAGTCCGGGCTGACTGCAAGGACAGTCCTTCAAGCCTTAGGGTTCATGGCATCTTGTATTCTGGTGCTTCCCAATGCCAAACTGCATATGAGGAAGCTACAATGGTATCTCAAAAATGTATGGACACAGCACTGCCAGGATCTGGACACTGTCATTCAAATAATACCTTGCATTCAGAAGGAATTTTTGTGGTGGGCTCAGGAATGTCACCTAAACAAGGGACTCTCTGTGACCCGGCCAGAGGCGAGTCAGATTTTAACGACCGATGCCTCAGACATAGCTTGGGGAGCTCATCTAAATGGAAAGTGGATACAAAACAAGTGGCCTGTCAGACTACAACATCTACATATCAACATGAAGGAGATGTTAGCAGTCCAGTTTGCATTAATTGCTTTCAAGGAATTCCTTCTTCCAGGACAGGTGTTGATTCTAACAGACAACACAACTGTCATGTGGTACATCAACAAGCAAGGGTTCTTATCCTCTATGCAGGCGAGCAATGATTTTGTGGGAGACTGCTCTCAGTTTACAGCTCAATCTTCAGGCAAGGTTTCTGCCAGGAGCACAGAACTCCTTAGCAGATGTGTTGAGCAGGCAATTATGGATCCCCACGAGTGGAAATTGGATCCTCATGTATTTCAGATATTGACAGTGTCATGGGGAACTCCAGACATAGATCTGTTCACTTCTCCACTAAACCATCAGCTGCCAAAGTTTCGCACAAAAAGGTTTCATCCCACAGCTTGGAGAGTGGATGCTCTTTCTTTCAATTGGAGCAATCTTCATGTGTATGCCTTTCCACCTCTGCCTCTCCTCCCAAAGGTACTTCTGAAGGTCAGACAGGACAAGCCAAGGATGATTTTAATAGCTCCAGATTGGCCTCGACAGCACTGGTACCCATTACTAAGAAGTCTAGTACGGAAGCCTCCATAGCCTTTACCTTAGATGCCACACCTGTTGTCACAGGAGGACAGCCATTTGCTCAATGTCAAGCTTCACTCTCTGCACCTAACAGCCTGGCATATTCTGTTTTGAACCATAGTGGGCCTCCACTTCCTCAGCAAGTTTTGAATGTTATTTTGGAAGCTAGAAGGCCTAGTACACGGAAAGTCTACGGATAAATGGAAGAGATTTTTATTTTGGAGTGCAGCAAAGATTTTGATGTTTCTGGGCCTAATTTGAGTGTGGCTCTTCAATATCTTACTGAGTTACTGGACAAAGGTTTGTCTTTCTCTTCTATTAAGGTTCATGCTGCAGCAATTTCGGCTCACTATGATTGTGACCCACCATTGTTTTCTCATCCTTTGTTCAAGCAATTTCTTAGAGGGGCAAAGAATATAAGACCCCAGCTCCTGCTCCTGCTTGGGATCTCAATTTTGTGTTGGAGAAACTCACTCTACAACCTTTTGAGCCTGCAGCTACTGCTGAGTTGAAATATTTATCATGGAAGACTGCTTTTTATTGGCCATTACCTCTGCAAGAAGGGTGTCTGAATTACAGGCCCTTATGGCGGTTGAGCCTTTCTTGATTTTCCATAAGGATAGGGTATCATTACGTACTAATCCTTCCTTTATGCCTAAGGTGGTTTCTAGTGTGGCTTTAAACCAAACTATTCATTTGCCTACTTTTTATGCAAATCCCCAAAACAAAGGGGAAAAGATTTTGCACACTTTAGATGTTCACAGGCAGTTGCGTTATTATTTGGACAGAACTAAAGGGTTCAGGCAGTCTCAGCAGTTGTTTGTTTCTTTTGCTTTGAGTTCTCAGGGCAAGCCTGTGTCAAAACAAACTATTTCTAAGTGGATTGGGTTTTGCATTGCTTTCTGTTATTCCCATCATGGCAAGGAGATTCCAGCTGGGATTAGGCCTCATTCCACTAGGGCTACTGCCACTTCAACAGCTTTTAAGGGGAGTGGCAACCAAGGATATTTTGGAGGCAGCTACTTGGAGTTCTGTGCATACTTTCTCTAAGCATTATCACCTGCCACTTTACTCTAAGTCCAGGGCTGGTTTTGCCACTGCTGTTTTGCAGGGCATTTCTCCTGCTTCCTTGTAGTTAGCCATCCTCCCTTACCTCTGCTTTGGGATTCTACCCAAGTGTAAGGACTGCAGCAATGTGAGATGAAGAACATAGTACAGTTTTGTACCTACCATAAATGTAGATGTTCAAGATCCACATTGCTGCAGTCCCTCCCTCCTTCCCTCTGTAGTTAGAGGTGGTTGTGTGGGTTGGGTTGTACATATTGTGTATATTGTATATATTATAGTTAGTGCAAGGGTGGTTGGTTGGTTGTTTGCTGTCTTTTGGTTTTGACCTTTATTTTTAGGGTCTTCTGACATCTGGGGCAAGAAAAGACTGAGGATATGACGTCGGTCATGCGCATTTGTACCCTGACGTCAGTCAAATGCGCCCTGACCGACGTCAGCCGTATACTTTGATATTCGGGCCGACCGAGGACAGCGGACTACCCAAGTGTAAGGACTGCAGCAATGTGGATCTTCGAACATCTACATTTATGGTAGGTACAAAACTGTACTTTTTCTGGTTTGATTCTTGGTTGGGGTGCCTTCTGTGTGGAGTCTGCATCTCCATCTCCTCCCTGTGTTTGTGTGGATTTGCTCTGGTGTCCTGCCATTTTACAAAGACGTGTCTGCAGTATTTCTCCCTGAGCATCTGCTGAAAATTGTTTTTGTTCCGTCAGAAGTAAAATTGACAGGCATTTGAATTTCAGACTTCATATTCTTCAGAAAATACATAGTAATACAACCTTTTATTCTAGCAATTTTCTAAGTTTATAAGATGAATATTTGAAATTTGTCCCTATTTTTGGGACTGTATTCCCCCATTATTGGCTTTGTCCAGGTTTTTTGTGCTAACGTTGACCGCTATGGCAAGAACTGAATTCACTGAATATGTTTGAGGGCTGTATTCCCTCATTACTGGGTTTGTCCAGGTGTTTTGTGCTAAGAGGTTGACAGCTATGGTGAGAACTGAATTCACTAAATGATAGCCATTTATGTTTCAGTCTTCCTCTCTTTCACAAAGCAGCTGATTTGGCATAGTGGTATGTTGCTCTGACTGTTTTGTACAGAGAACTTGGCAGTAAAATGTATGATGGTAACACAGCATTTTATTCTAGCAACTTTCCAGGATTTATACAAGCAATGTTTAATGCGTCCCTGGTTTTTGGGATCCCCCCCCCAATCAATTTTGGCTTTTTCCAATTTCTTGTGCTGCGAAGTTGAGATGCAGTTGAGTATTGAATAGATTTTACAAGGAGCTGAGAGCTGCAGGGGAAGAGAAGTTTAGTGCTGCTTATGCTAAGTCTGCTTGCATTGTTAATAGCACAACAGGTTGTGTACTTGCTTATGATGCAGAAGGCTGTGGGTTCTACTCCCACAAGGGGTGGATGCTGCCATACTGAGAAGGTCTTCCTTGGCGAAGATACTAACTATGAGCCTGTTATCAGTTTGCCATCCATTTCCTATTGCAATATTACTAGTTTATCATTTTTTTAACGTAATATAGGCAATTTATTCCTCAGGGTTAACAGATGCACTATTTTCGATGAAACCATGAAATATAAAGGTGTTTGCTAGCAGCAACCTCTTCATTAGTTACAGATTTCTTTAATGTGGAATTATTTAGATGACTTTTACTTCTTCAGAGATTGTGCATATTTACTGATAATGGTGGACTGTAGAATTGTACATATTTACTGATAATGGTGGACTGTCGAAGTTTGAGTAGACTTTTATGATGGAAATGTTCTGAACTGGGCAGTTTTGACATTATGGGTGCATGCATTTTGTTTCATTGTTTTCTAGAAAAATGTTCTGAATTGGGCAATTTTGTCATTATTGGTGCATGCGTTTTGTTTCATTGTTTAATAAATTTAAAACACCGTACTGTATTGTACAAGGAATATAATTTAGTACAATCAGGAAGGTGTATCAAAGAGCACATGTATGTTTCATATGCAAGGGGCCTATGATTTGAAAACAGCCCAGAATTAATCTTCATCTGCCACTGGCAAAATGTATTTTCTTTGAATGTGGGTTTCAATTGTTTCAAAGAATGTGAGTTTCAAGGGCAGAGAAATTTTAATGCTAAGTCTGTTTTTATTGTGAGACTGCATTGCTTTGTTTAGCAGATGTCTTGTTGTTTGTGCTGTAAAATACAAAATAAAACTTTCAAATGAAGCCCAAATCATCATAGAAGTAAAGCAGTATGCACATTAGTATTTATGGTAAATGGAGTGAAATAGCCAAGTAATGGATCATTGGAATGGCTACAGGGGGAGGCTCCATTCGACTATGTTGTAAGGGGGAAGGGCGACAAACTCAGCCCCAGCTGAACTATACCTCCCAACTGTCCAGATTTTCAAAGAATGAATAGATTTTTGCTTATTCTTTTTGATTTTGTTCCTCATAAAATTTGTAGTTTTCTGGCAAATCATTTAGGAATTAAGTCACTAAATAATGACACACTGAGTTTCAGACTTCATAACCTTCAGAAAAATACATGCTAAAGACCTGTTATTCTATCAACTGTCTCAGTTTATACAAGAGCAATTTTTAGTACTGTTTATATGTTCCCCCAATATATTTGGCCTTGTCCAGATTTATTGTATTAACAGGTTGAGAGGTGCATGCAAATAAATTGCTTTATAGAATTAGGCATAGCCAAACTTCTCAACTGTCCCCGATTTTGGCTCAAAATGTTGCTTTTCCCCCTAATAATCCCTCTGCAAAATAACAATTTTGGAAGAAAACATGGAGGGTTTACAATTAATAAATAACAGTAATAATGAGAGTTATAGATTACTTTTATTTCAGAAATACATGTAGATTATTTTGTCAGCTGCTCAAGTTAGCAGTACTAATGTTAGTGTCCTTTCTTTGACAGGTTCTCAGCTGTATTGTGTGGCTATTTTATATTTTTGCATCACATTTTTGGTCCATTTTTCATTTTTTTTTTTTTTTTTTTTTTTGAAAGTTAGTGACAAATCATTGAAGGCTGAAGTTAGAAAATAATGGCAGACATTTGAGTTTCAGATTTCATACCTTTCAGAAAATTCATACTAATGCAAGACCTATTCTGTTATCTTTCTAAGTTTATAAGAGCAATATTTAAAATATTTTTGGGCCTTTGTCCTACTTCTATGTATGGCTTTGTCCAGATTTCTTGCTCCGAGGTTGAGAGGTATGACAAAATGTGTCGGGGCCATCACAGTCAGCCAGATACCTTTCAAATTGTGACATTTGCACCCCACTACCTCATGTAGTGACTCTGGATGTGTCCAGGCAAAGCAAGGAGTAGTTATGCAGTGTAAATGTGCAGAGTATCCCCCCATCCAAGGTAGACACAAGTACTACAGTGGCTCTTCATCTGTCCTTGATTATGCAGAATGGTCTGGTTTGTCATATTTTTGTACTGTTGATTTATGCTTATTACTCAAAGTGCCTGTTGCTCTGTGTTTAATTAGCAATGCTTTAATGACCATCAGGTAAGCTTGTCTGAGATTGTAAGATGCAAGTAAGCTTTAATAAGCATACTGTTAAAGAAATGCCAGCATTGAAAGCCTTTCTGTTGTTGCCATGCAGAGAAAACTTAACTAGATAATGTATAAGCCTTGGGTATTGAAATGCATATGATAGTATTTGTAACAAAGGACAGGATTACATTATTTTAAGAAGCTCATTACACTTAGAGACTTCCAGTCATCTCTGCAGGCTTTACCTGTAAACTAAACAGCATGCCAATCGTGTGTAGTCCATAGCCTGTGCAGTAATCCTTTTAAGCAATGTATCTTGAGCTTGTTTCTTATTTGTTTTTCATATTTTACTTTGATCAGGTTTTCCCCATGAAACAAGTAGATAGTTGTCAGACGGCAGGTCTTTTTTGGATAAGAAACATTTTTACAAGTGAGGGTATCACAGAGATTGCTACTTTCAGCATGTTACTTGGTACTTTAATAAAGCTGAATATAAATTATAATTAGAACTGGAGTGCAAGGAAAAGTGGTTTGAGTTGAGTGCTGCTTGTTTTTCTTGTACTTGATTTTGACTGGCTTCCAGTAATGTATTTAAAAAGTAATTTATTTTTTCATGCCTCACAACCTTTTTGTTTCCATCTAGATATTAAGTAAGCTGTCATGCAGTCAATGCATTGAAATATTTTTATTCTTCTACACTTCATTTTGTCTTGATTGGACTCGCATAATGACTGTTTTGCACCCAGGGCAGCATATTTAGTTTTTGTGGTTTTGAGTATAGCTCCTCCCCTTTCTAATTGGCCACACCCCTTCCCAATTGACCCCACCCATTCAGCTATCTCCTGCAGCCCCCCTTTGATTTGAAGTCACCAACTGCCACTGGTAAGTTCACCTTTTAAGCCTATTAATGTCAGTAATTGGTTCCAAAATGGGAATCCAAAGTGATATTCACTAACAGGCATCTGGTTGCTTGAGTAATTCAGTTGATGGAGATTTTTGACATGTTTTAGATGCGATTCATTTTGTTGCATTTGTGATTGGTGTGCTATTAATGACTATGGATATTAAAGATTTTTATATGGTTATTCCACAGGATAGTACTGGGATGGTATGAGAGTACTTCTGTATCAACCACACTGTCAAATGAGCCTTGAAGTGATTTGTGAATTGTTTAGCATCATTTTGGTTAATATATTTGATTTAGTTGTAACAGCAAATTTTATCAATAACCTAGTGACCTTTCTGTTGAGTGTATGGGGACAATTTATCAGGTAGACTTTTGTAGTTCATAAGATTGTATGGTATAATACATTGACAACTTGTTTTTTCATGTGGCGGGGGCATGAAACATATTTGGCCTCCATTGTTTCACATTGTAACAATTTGGTTATTTCTTCTTTAAATTTACAGCCAGATGGTCTAAAGATTTAATTGCTTTTCATTTCATGTGGGTATCAATAATGTACTGAAAGTCCACATTCAGTAATGCTTATGACCGTGCTATATGGGTTGCTTCCCCAAATTCACTAAAGAAGATGCAGGCCATACGTATTTTTAGGCTGTCTTTTGATTACATGATTTTTGAGAGAGAATTAATGATTGTAAAGGATATGTTTTTGGATAAGAGTTACGATAGATGGGTGATTGATAACATTTTTAAATTTTTGTATATTGTAGGCCATGAAATACTCTGCTAGCCTGCCCATTGGAGATTTCTCTAATAACTGTAACATTCTAGACGTTCATGAGGACTTCTTCGGCATAGTCTGGCACTAAGAATTTTTGCATAAGAAAATACATTTTTATAAACAGCAAGGTATACGATAAACATACTTGAAGTATGATTAAAAAGTACACTTCCATGTGGTTTCTGTAAGTCTTGCAAATACACGATGAATAGCCCTTATGCCACTGTTATAATAGGAGCTTAGAAGTGAAAAGAGCATTTTGATTGCACTTCTGTTTTTGAGGTGTACTTAGTCCAATGTAACTGTTGCAATTTTTCTTGCATAGGTAAGAAGTATCACAGGCTGTCTCGGATGAGGTACAAATGGTATTAGAGCAAAACAGTAAACTGTATAAACATTCCAGTTCATGTTATGTTTTTTGAGCAACTTTTCCCTCTTGTCATTTTACAGACTTCTACCCACTGCCCCACATCCATGCTGGGTTCTCTCAGCTGCTTCATTTACCAGACTTACTCTGATATAGCTAGGCCAGTCACAGAACCTAAGGGCATTTTGGGTGTTGCTATTAGCCAGGGTTTTTTATGCTTAGGCCTTCCTCATTGCTAACTGCTCCCACTGCAGTCTTCCTGGTTGCATCTGAGGGGTGGGATGACAATGGGGGTAGAGCTTATCACCCTGCCTCTGCATCAGCCAGGCCCACCCCACTCTTCCTTTCCTTTCCTTGCACATGCCCCCATACAACTTGACATCCCCAGTCTCCACCAGGAATCACAGTCTGGAATGCCCACGTTACTGCCACCCCAATGTTGGGCACAGCTATCCCTCTCCTGCCTCTAGAGCCATTAGTCGCTCTAGCCAATTATCAAACTGGGGCCAGCTAGGCTGTATTCAGGGATTTTATCCCTTTATGCCACTGGAGCTGCTCAATTTATGTTGGTTTTAAAACATTTTCCTTTTTTGTTTTGGATTATGTTGACATGGATTATAAAGGTGTTGATGTTTGATAGACTGCTTGGAATTCAGCTTAAAACCAGCTTGCACGGTAGCTTGAATGATGCAGTCAATATTAAATGGCTATTAAAAGGAAGAAAACCCATGCTTTTTCACATTACTTTTTTATGACTGGTAGTGCATAGACACTTGACTTGCTTGAAGGGTTTTTAAATAGTCTTGTCCCATATTCTTTGTTAAAGTGTTTGCATCAAAGATGAAAAGACTAAACTTTGATATCTAGTCTAGTTTTTTTTTTTTGAATTTTGTTATATGATAGAGGTAAAGAAATTATGGATGTTATGCTTATTTGGAGTAGATGCAAGGCAGGGGGGAGCATGGGGAGAGATGCAAAAGGTTATTAATGGCAGAATGGCTAAAAGAGAAATTCTAAGGCCCAGATGTCGGGGATATTAGAAGACTTGAAATAGACAGAAGAGGACAATGGCTAAGGCAGGGAGCAGTGAGTGAAGGTAATAAGAGGTTGGTAGAAAGAGGTTGGTAGAAAGAGTAAAGAGATGGGATGTAGTATGATGAGGGGGATAGAGGGATAAAAGGGGGGAAGTATTCTATCCTTAGGCCCCATGCTTCCACCCATTACGTCCATTTGTTCTGGCAGAAAAGGAGCCAAGTACTCTCTGGCTAAGTGAGAGCACTACACCCTATCCATTCCTGCCCCAGAAATCCCTATCACTCTGGCGAGGGGAGAAGACTAGGTGGGTAGCCCACCTTCTCACTTCCGGATGCCCCTAGTTAGCTTATCCTAATGGGAAGCTTCCCTCTGCATGCCAACCATTGCCTTAAAATGCAAGCAGTGAGAATTTGCTTACATTTAAAGACTTTTGCAGCATACACTGTTTAATTCCTTGTTTCCAACTATTTGTCCTTTCTGCTGTTACTTTCTGTATCAACGGTAATGTATTTTTGACCTAGAATCTGTTTCATGCAGTTCTTTCAGTAGTTCAGTCATAGTCATACTCAGAACTATGCAAAGAATCATTCTGCACTGAAATAGTTGCATACTAGTATGTACTTCTTGAAAGACTTTACTGTTACTATGATCAGTATTTTTATACAGTACCAAGACTGTGACTGAACAATGAGTGATCATAGTTAACAGTACAGTATTTTAAGTACAGGTTGGTATGTAAGTATTTCAGTATGTGGATGAATATAATAACACCTTTCCAAATTACCTCTGTCTGCTTCAAGAATGGGTTTCATGTTTAGCTGTTGTCCATATTGTTACAGAAGCATTCTCAGATGAGCACTCATCTTCTCTTTAAACAAGTTATCATAAATGACATTAACTCAGAGGGTACTGGAGGTGTAGGCTCTGTTAAAAAAAAAAAAAAAAAGTTTCAGATTGTGCACCCATTCCTCTCAGGGATTCCGCTAGGGATAACATGCTGCCTCATACTGGATTCCCCTTTGGTTTACTGGTGTTAAACATCATGACAGTACAGAGACTGCTGGCTTGAACTCCACTGGGTTGCACCTAAAGTTCCCACAGAGTCATCCTTGGTGTGAGCCAGAGCCACCTCCTTCCCCTGGGATGGGTGAGCTGGCAGTAGTCATTTACCCCCATCCTCCCAGATCAGCTCTTACAGGGACCCAAGCCACTACTGGAACTGTGTTCACCTGCAGTGAAATTAAGAAGCTATATCCCACTAAAACATTGAAATGGCTCAGGCCATCCATTTTTCTTAGTTGGATCCCTTCTTTCCCTGTGGCTGATGGGGTCGAGCTTCAAGTGAGGATGGACTAGCATCTTTGCCTTTTATTGTTGGTTTCTTTTTCTTGCCATAGTTCTGTTTCTTTCAGCATAAGAATGAAAAGTCCCATGCAGTAACTCTGGGCATGTCCATGACCCCTGTTGCACTACCCAGATGATCCTTCTGGATCTGCTGCTCTGTGAACATGTAGCTCAGGATCTGACTCCCAGCTGCTAATAACTATCATTCTCAAAGCGGATCACCTCCAAACACACACCCAAGGAAGGCTAGCTTGATTTCACACGCACATTCCTTCCTCCAATTCAGCTTCTCCACCAGCTAGTCTGTTTGAGTACATCTCATGGGCCTTAGCCAAGGCTTTTATCCCTGTATGCTACAAAACTGGCTAGAGACACTAGGATTAGAAATCCTTGAATCAGAGGTTGGTACTTTAGACTACACTTCAGCTCCAAGGTAAATGCATTTAGCTGTCTGTGATTAAAATTGCAAAAATAGTGACTAAAAATGTCATCCACTTCCCTAACTTGCAGTTGTACAGCTATAAGAAAATTTTCATTTGTTAAACAGGTTAGTGAACTGTTAAGGACCCTTTTCAGCCATGACTCAGGCAATTTTGGCAATTAGCATGAATAAAACTGGCATCAGAATATTGGCATTGTAACAAATATAACAATACTACAAACAGCAGCAGAACATAAATGTCACCGACAGCAGAATGCAAACTTTGTTACGTATATAAATAAGACTTCAAACAGGCAAATGTAAGCATAATCGATACACAGTGACGATACAGAATGCAGGGATTTTGCATGGTACACATGTGCATGTATCAACACTGGCAGAAAGGGAGTGATTCCATGAAGATATTAGTTTCTAGCAAGTCTTAAGTTAGAAAGTAGTAAAGGAATGGTAATTCCTGTACTTTCGTAATAGCACACACTGTATGATGGTGTAAGCTGTAGAAAGCAACCATACCTTAGGTGTGGAGCACCAGACTGAAGAACAGAGCTAGCTTCTTCCTTAGGTGAGGGGAACGGACTTTGGGTTTTTTTTTTTTTGCTCGTTAACTTTGAGTCGAGAGTAGCCAGGAATTAGATGAGCAACCTACAGCTGGTTTCATATGGTTGAGAAATACTGAAAATAAGTAATATATTTTAGATGCCGGGCTGTTTCAGTATGCTTAGGTCTAAGTGAAACAAATACTGGTTTGTATGCCTCTGCATAAGCAGAATTAAGATTAGATTATGGCCTTCAGTTATGTGCCACACTTAAATTGTGAAGACAACATGTTTTGAAATAATGGGAGGCTGTAATGTATGCTAGTACTGGAGGCAGTTGCCATCCACCACCTTATAGACCAAGTCAAATAAGTAGCACCAAGACTGGTTCAACAATTTGCACTTTCACACCCATCCTGTTCTGTTGGGTGTGACATACCTCTCAACTGTACAGATTTTTTCAGAATTTCCAGATTGTTGACTAATTTTTAGTCTGTTTCTCATACAATTGTGGTTTTCTGGCAAATCATTGAGGACTGAAGTCAGAAAATGGCACACATTTCAGTTTCAGACTTCACATCTTTCAGAAAATTCATGCTAATGCATAACCTGTTCTATCCACTTTCTAAGTTTGTAAGAGCAATATTTAAAAAGTCCCTATTAGGTCTTTGTCCACCCATTATTTGTGCCTTTGTCCAAATATCTTGTGGTTGAAAGGTATGTGAACACTTAGTAATTGCAAAGTGTCTGTTTAATATGTAGAATAATAACTTCATCATTTTCATTGATAGTTCCTGTTTTGTACAGATGTCGATATTTATTTCAAGTGTAAATGCAGATTAAGCTGCTTGTCCTAGAGTGTGAAGTCATTTTAAAGGACAGTTATTTTTTAACTCATGAAGTGTTCGCATTAGCTTTCATGGAATTTGAAAGCAATTGAAAGCAATATTCAGTCCACTGCTTAACTGGTTTAACTAGAATTGTTGATGCTGACGGTTTTTTTTTTGACATGGGTCTATTTCTCACTTTTGTGCAGTATATAAAGTTTTCAGAAGACTCTGAATTTCTAGACGTTTGCTTACAACAATTAGCAGAGACAAATCAATCCAATCTAGGAAAGAAGCTTGAGGTAAGCCCACTCTGTACTACATATTTAGAATCATTTTCTTTCACTTTCTCCTGTGGTTTTATGTAGGTTTTATGTGCAATTTGGTCTCTGCTGTCTGTATTCTGCAATCATTTTCCTAATGGCTGTGATACTGGCTCTTCTGTTAGCAAATAAGTGCTTCTAGTTTTATCACCTTGCTTTGATACTGTTTGATAAAGATCTCTGGCTGTTACTTTATTTAAATATGCCTTTCTCTTTTTTCATTCATGGCACATAGAGCAGGCTGTGGTTAACATTTAACTGTTTTTTTTTCCCTTGGGTTCTTTCGTAATTGTATAGTTTCATTTAAAGACAAAGATGTGTATGTGCTTATTTGTGTCCCCCAAGTCTTTTAAGAGCAAATACAGCAGACCTTGCAAATGTATCTTTGTTCTTCGAGGTCAGTGCATGTCATAGGAGGACTCTGGTATTATATCTGCTACTGTAGAAGTAGTACATTACTGATCATGTGCACCTCTCTAACCTTGAAAAATATTGTCCATTAGGAAACAATGGACCCAAGTGCAAAACAGGCTTCAAAACACAAATTAATGGTGTCCACTTGCAACACCATTCTGTACTTCCCAAAGCTGGAGATAGTGTTCTCGGGCCACATGTCATCATCATGCCTGCACTGTAACTTCTTCCTGGTGATGCCTGTAACTGAGGTCAGTACCTCATCCAGATCATACCAGGTATCATTTGTGAACATCGTAGGGTCCCAGCATGTGCTCACTGAACTGGTTATGAAGAAAGACTTGCTGTCCTTTATGCACCATGTAGGTGCTGTCAGGCAGGCACTAGCAAAAAACTGCCATTATACCTATTCACCTCAGAAAGTGGTCTCACTGAAATGATAGCCTGTAACTTAAATTTTCAGTGTAATTTCTGAATCACAAGTAGTGTCAGTGCCTTAGCTGACTCATTTGGTGCCTGGTGTTGCTGCCTTATCTGGCATCCCACAACTCTGAATTGATGAGCAAAAAAAAAAAAATAAGGTCCATTCTTCTATTTGGTGTTCCTCTGTTTTATGTAAAGGAGGCATGACAGATCCTAACACCCTATGTCCTCACTCTGTGTGCAACAGGAAAAAGAAAACAAAGGTCCTTTCTCTGATCACTCTTTCCTTGCTAAGGTAGCATGCCAGATAATATGATCAGACACACTTTCCCTGCTGCCAGATCGTAATGCCCTCCCTGTGTACTGTTCAACCTCAAGTTTATACAAGGAGAAAAAAATTGAAAACTAAGTTTGCCAATCACTTCCCCTGATACCTAACGGCCATGGCAGCTGCCCTGTTTGCCTCATCCTAGCTGTGTTTCTGAGTAGTGCGCTATGCATCTATGAAGCAGCACAACATGTGTACATAGAGGGCTCGTATTCATGAATTTGTGTCTATAAGCAGGCAGACACAAGCATAGGCAGCTCCTTGAGTAGCAGATGCATGACAGCAAAATAAAGTGATTCATAAACATTCATGCAACCTGATCTAATTTGCCTGTGTTTCAAACACAGAGGTATGAAACTGCAGTGTATTACAGTACCACCACCATTGTGTTGAGTTTTTTATTTTTATTTATTTATTTAACATTTGCTGACTGGGAAAAGTCCGACTAGGTTCCACAGAGCCTGTTTTCAGCGGAGGCCCGGGGAGAAATGCTCCAGATGCATGTCTTTGGAATGTGGGAGGAAACTGGAGTACCCGGAGGAAACCCACGTGAACACAGGGAGAACATGCAAACTACACACACAAGGCACCCCAGCCAAGAATCGGACCAGAGAACCTCTTGCTGTGAGGCAGCAATGTTAACCGCTGCACCACTGCGCCGCCCTATTGGTCATCTATACTGGATATCTGACTAACTGTGTTAGGAGGAATTGTAACATATTCTGGGCATGTGTGCAGCTCTGAGGAAGAACAAAGTATTCTGAAAGTGCACAATAAGCTTATTTTGGCTTTCCTTCTGAAGGGTGGTGCACCCCTGCACTGGATGTCACACAAATGGCTAGCAGTATGACTGAGTACTTGCAAATGTATATTGCTTGTAGACTGAGTGGGCAACAAATAGCTCATAATATCAGGGCAGCCAGTCCTTGTATATGACTGTCATTGTGTAGTGAGCTTATGGCCTGCCTTATCTGTATGTTGTCAAAAAAAAAAAAAGTCAGATTTAAAGTGTGGTGGATACAACTACACAAAATAAAATCCAAAAACCGCAGTTTTAATGTAGATGCAAAGCTTTCAGTTATCAAGCACCCTTCACCCTTTCTCAGTGCTATTAAAATTCAAGGAAAATGACTCCTTTTAAATAATACATACTTAATGACACAGCCAATCAAAGACTTAATTTAAAGTAATATAAAAAATATATAACAATACAAGTATAAAACATATATATAATACAGTTCATTTTAATTGTATTGTTATATTTTTTATATTGTTTAAATTATTTGTGTTTGATTGGCTGTGTCACTAAGTATGTGTACAGTAAGATAAGAGAAAAAACAATACACAAGTTTAAGAATTTTCACTCTGGCATATTTACTGATGAGGTAACAAGGAGCTCTTCATGTATTAAAATGACTGGGCATGAGTGTGCTGCTAGTTTCAGATCATTAGCCATTATCAAAACCGTGACACTTGCATTCCTTCATAAAGGATTCTGCCTAACTTCTTTCTTACAGTACTTAGGTTTTGAAGTTCAGGGATATTTTTTGGCAGAGTGTACCAGGCTGCTAGAGCAACCTTTGAGAACACGTTTTTTTTCTGTTGCCTTGGAAATGGTGGGCCTTATGAGTGATGCAATATTATCTGTAGGTGAACAAGGAGAGTAAGTTTTCTCTCGGATGTGGTTTGCTTGTTAAAAGGAGGGGGGCAGTAGGAGCAGTTGAGCTATGATCACACAGATACCAGAGTCATAGTCTGAGATTCTGGAAGTCCACCGCCATTTTGGAGGGACATCCACCCACAGCACAGTATGAAGGTGTGACCTCACCCAACGATATACATCTCTGAATTTCCACAGTCAAGAATATTAGACTTGACCCCCAACAGTTTGGCTTTATTGAAGTTTAGATCTCGTCTGCTAAATCTCATAGACTTCTCTGAAAAGGTTACAGAGACTGTAGATGGTGTCTGCTGGTCTCATACAAAATCTAAACACTTTAAAAGTTGTCCATATGTGGTCAGATGAATAGCAGACTGGTTGGAGGGAAGAACCCACACAGTGCTGGTTCCAGGCACCTGATCAGAAAATATGAAAGTGATTAGGAATGTCTCAAGGGTGTGTGCTGGGACCTCTTCTTTTTGGCCTTTACTTCTCAGATCTTAAAGTAGAGAGCCAAGACCTGTTGCTTACAAAGCTTGCAGATGTCTTTAAACTGGAGTTTGTTCTTAATTCATGCTCTGACACCTAGACCCTCCAAAATGAGCTCTACCTTGTAAAGTCTTGATGTACTTAAAAGCAGGCTGAATGTAAATGTTAAAATGCACGGTATCATCACTTTGGATTGACACTACAAAAAAAAGTGGAGCCTAGTACCTAGCAACCTAGGGTGATGATTCACACTCTTGACCATTGTGACAATGGTTGTTAGGAAATCCTTCTATTTAACACAGCTAATTTCCACAGGAGTATTATCAAGATCTAAAGAGGTAATAACGCCACATACTTTGCATTGATCAGACCATTTATGAATTCAGTGTCCTCTTCTGGAATTATCAGAATTTATCAAGTTTTAGAAAGACTCCAAAGGTTCCTTAGCAAAAAGATCACAGACCTAAGGTTTTTGACCAATCAAAAGAAGTTAAAAGCTATATCCCTTTATTAAGTGTGTTACAGACTCTTGAAGTGAGATATCATCACTGGCAGATAAATAAAACATGGTGCAGGGAAAGGTTTATAGCCCAGAGCCTACCTAAAATCTTTAATAAACTTCCCCTGCATGTTAACACGTGCAACTATCATCTTGTAAATATAACTTAGATGACTCGATGGATCTTTCACAAATTTATTCCAAGATTAATGAATATGGTCCTCCTGGGGAAAGGAGGTTCAGTCTTTGGGGATGGTACTGGCAAGGTGTAGGTAGTCATAAAAGTCAATGACCTTAGAATATCTATGAATCTGTTGGTGTCAGAGCATTAGCCAGATATAATAGGAATATATGAAAATTTTGTAAAAAATCATGTCCTCCTTGCTTGCTATTTTATCAGATTTACTGGCACAATAAAATTGGTAATATAGCTGGGTAAAGAGAAAAAGCTTTTATTATTAAAAAAAAATCAGTATCCATAGTGAGGGAAAACTCATGGATACTGGCAAACACTCCAGAGGTTGGGAGGATGGCCTAATGGTTAAGGTGTTTGCCTTACAAACACAAGGTGCAGGGTTTGAGTTTCACAAGGGATAATTGGCTAGGCTTAAAATGGCTCGCAATGGCAATTAGCCTAGTACTAATCTATGGACCTGTGAACCTATAAGGAACAATGTAGCAGGTGTGTGTGTGTATATGTATATATATATATGTATGTGTGTGTGTATATATATATATATATATATATGTGTGTATTTATTTATATCTATCTATTTATACATGTATGGGAGTTGCTGCTTTTGTCAAATGCCTGTATCATTGATGTGACATCTGGTTAATATCCTACAGGGCTTAAAACCAGAGTCAGTAATTAAGGAGCCACGGTCCTCACTACTGGCTCCAGTGTGGGAGCATCACGAAAAATACCAGACCACACCAGTATAATTCCACAATTTCCCTTAAGAGCACAACAGGAACACTCTCTATTTCCTGGGACTGGACTATATACCTCTGTCCACCCCATGTGTATTCTCTTATTCTACTCTTCAGAGCAATGTGTTCCAGTTTAAGACCTCTGACTCTCACTCAAAATAAATTCAAATCTCACACACACAGAACACTTATGAGAATCCTGCCACAGATTTCCAGCTTTGTCCTCTCCCCAATACAAATGGTAAACACTGCCACCAGAGTCAGACAAATCTACATGCCCTTCAAAGATTGATCAATTATAAATTTAATATCAAAATAAATGACCAGAAGCAGCCAGGCATTCTGGTTGACCTGGGGAGTATCAAATAGGTATAAACACACACTAATCTCTGAAGAATACATTGATTGTCCAGCCACAATGTAAAGTAATAAAAAACCTTTAATAATGAGTAAAATGGTTATTAAAAAAATGTAAATCAATAACTTTCAATAAACACTAGAATTCAATCACCAGAAATATAAAATTAAACTGTAGGATGGAAGTTCATCATCTTAGAAAAAGTCTATCTAAATAACTAAACTTTCCTAATCTAACTAGAAAATATTGTCCCTGATCTAATCTAAAACATAACAGCAAGGAAGAAGCAGGCTTACAGTTTTTTGATGAGTCCTTTTTCAAGTATCCACTGCAGAGCACTGTAAGCACTGTAACGGACTGCAACTCTTAATTAACTGCTCTTCAACTGACTTCAGCAGTCTCTTTAGTCCAGGTTAACAGTCTCAACTGTCTTGTTTAAAAAAAAAAATCAGCTGTTTGAAAAAGTCCTTTTTCCTGTCAGTCATCTGTTCAAATAGTCACATAGCAACCAGGAACATTCTAATGGCATCCTCTATTGATCAGCTGATTCTCCACAGACAGTTTGTACTTTAGAATCTCCCTCACAAACATGTGCAATTAGAAATGTATCAAAACACTGACAGATTCTTTAAACATTTTGTATAAACAAGGAAATGCTCAGCATTTTAAAAACTATTTACATTTTCACAATTAGACATGCTGGCTTAAAATACAAGTTAATCTGAGAATATACACATCTTCTGCCAGACATGCTAACACAGATGACAGTGTGTTCATTTTCTTCACAATGACATCTGTTTAGTTGACAAAATTTGATTGATAAAATTGATGCCAGTATGGTGGTGGTGGGGGGGTCTCGCATTTCTCTGGGTTGAGGAATATGCCCTTTTCTGGGTATTGTGTGACTTCCGAGTTAAATTCAGCAGGGCTGTAGAGGTATTCCTCATGCATGCTTAATATATATATAGATTGATAGATATAGATGTGTGTGTGATTCACAATATTCTTTCTCCTTCCTGTAATAAGTTGCTTGCTATCTCCATAGGCCAGATAAAGTGACACCTAAAAGGAGTGCAATTATTATGAGTGACATTTTTTCTACATCTAAGACACTTTACGCTTAAGTTTTGCACTATGTAAAATTGCACAGCTAATTTGCTTCCTCAACTCATTTGCACGAAATGACTCACTTCTTAACGGTCTAATCACAAGTATACCTCTAAAATTCTGAGTCAGTCTGTGATCTGCAGAACTGGTATTAATTTTGCTCTTATATTTTCAGTTTTGCTACTAAAGATGTAAACAAGCAGGAATGGCTTCTCTTCCTAATAGCTTTTGGCAAGTGCTCAGTAATGTACTAGACTTTGACCACTATAAAGGGATCATTTCACCCCACTTCATATTTCTACTTTGTGGAAATAGAGCAAGTTATATATAAAACTTTCCTTCAGCTTCAATACTCAGCTAGCATTTAACAGTCCGAATTGTATTAACCTGCATAGCCCTTTGGAGAAACTTGTAAAAAACTAACCTTAATCCCATACTCTCACCCCTCCAATACTATGCATAGCATTTCCTATAACTGTCAAACCTCTGCCATGAATTTACAGCCTCTTCCTAATGTCTGGAAATGTTTCTTGCCATTTCAAGCATGGCCTGTTGCACCTCATCCCCAGTCAGGAAAATTTTATACCTATATCCATCTGGAAATATATACACTGAAATAGCCAAGCATGTGAATAAATATCTACCTCTAATTGTCTATCAGCATGGCTTTAGGGAAAGCCACAATGCATTTGACAGTACTGTATGCAATTGCAGATAAGATATGTACTAATAAGGAGAAGGGGTTTAAGCTCAGCCAAGTTATAAACATCAGCACATGGGTACCAAACTGGCTGTTAAGCTATCTTGCAAACAGGGTTTTGAAGTTCAGAGTGGGGCCATTCTGTCTAAAATAGGTACCTTCGCTTTTGGCATTCCACGAGGATCTGTAAAGGGACCTCTGATGATGATAGATTCAGAGAAATTTCAAGGCAGAATCTGTGAACCATAATCACCTTACCATTATCCAGTATCATAGAGTACTTCCTACCTTAAGGACAGCAAAACATGCCATCCTGGGAGGAATTTGAATGCCCATCCAATTCCCATTGTCTTTCTTAAAAGAAGCAAGGGTACCTACTCTCAACTTCTTGCTCAAGAGTTGGGGACAAAGGCCCAAAGTCAGGACAATTTTTCAGTATTGCTTTAATTCACTAAAAAAGTTAAACAGGTTTTGCATCAGCAGGTATTGTTCTGAGCAATATGAAGTAGGAAACTCAACTTTTGACATTAGCTGACTGTAATCCACAATAATTGACCAGAAAATTAAATTGTACGTGGGACTTTCTGCAAAATCAGAAAGAGTTGAGTGGTATGTGGAGGGTGTCAGTCTATCTATATGTTGTTTAGTTGACCCCACTTTGTGCCCTCAAAGACTTAAAAACACCAAATATATGTGTCAAAAACTGTTTATTTTAGTTTTGCAAATTCATATTACTTCAGTAATGCTGTCTTATCCATCTGCAGCTTCTGCCTTCCCCTTCTGTCTTCGATATTTCTGAGCATCAGTGTTTTCTCTAGTGAACATTTTGTTACATAATGTGGACAAAGTGTGTTTTATTTTTTTACAGTGAACAGTTTGGGTTTATTTCCTTAAGTACTGATGAATTTGATCATCTTGTAGTTCATGGAATTCTCAAGAGTTTTCTCCATCACCACAGGTCAAATGCATCGGTTTTCTGATGTATATGTACATATACAACAGAAGGGTATCCCAGAGATGGAGGAAACCTTTAGTATGCTTGTCTCATTTGTTGATGCAGATTACAGTGGAGAGACAGTGTTTCTGAAGTCATTTGTTTTATGGAGGTGTGAGATCAAGGAGTGTTACATCATCATGAAATACTAGATACACAACTCCACCTTACAAGAGTCTATAAAAGACAGAAGTATAGGGATAGAGCTTCAAGTCTGCCTTGTCTGCTAAGGGTCTTTCTTCTGATGAACTTCTTACTTAGGAACTTCTGAGGTTTTTCTGTCATTGTGGGGTGTGTGTGGATAGATGCATAGTAAAAGGGGCTTTATATTCTGTAACTGTCCTGATCAGTGCAGAGCACCAACATTTTTAGTTACTAATTAAGCTAGATAGAATGATTCCCTGACTACTGCCACTATGTGGTGGATAAGAGAACTGATTATTTATAAAGATGCGAAGACTGCTGATGACTCTTATTAGTCTAGGGTGAAGTATTGACTATACTGTAAGCTGCTGTCAAGGTTTGTTTACCAAAGGTGACAGTGCTATACTTTAAGCCTGTTTTTAATACAACACTACTTTTATTGTTTTGCTCTTGCTGTACCAGCATATTACCAGATGCGCAAATAACAAACACTCTGCTTGCAGACACTGGCAAATTTAGTTAACTATTTGATTTATTTATTGGCATTTGATTACTGAGAAAGTCCGACTGAGTAGAAGCCCATTTTTAGCAGAGGTCCAGGGAGAACATTTCCAAACGCTTATGTTTAGGTATGTGGTTTGAAGACCTCAGAAGTAGATTCTGAACTGAAGAAGTCTTTATGTTGAACATGAGGAATGTCAGTAGTCGTTTTGATGTGGCACTTGCCGTTGGTTAAATTGGTCATCCAGTTTTTTTTTTAAGGATGTACATTTAGGCCATTAAGCTTACTTACATTTCCAACATGGAGATTGTCAAATGCCTTGACCTGGATGTACTGAATGAACTACATGTCTGCTATTTACATCTGCTGTGACTGACTTGAAGTTTATTAAATTAATAGACATGATCCCACTTTGACAAAATTGTATTACTGTGTGGGTCTAGAGCAATAACATTTTATCAGAGTACATGAAATTCACTACATTTTTCATGGCTTTGCATTAGGCTTCTTAGGCTGATGGATCTATAGTTCCTGGCACCTGTGGTGGGGCCGTTCTTTAATGAATGGAAGGACAAAATGTTGGCCAGTTTCCACTCCTCAGGAAAACTGTCTGTGGCTGTCCTTAAGTGGAGCAGTTTTAGGATGGGGTCCGAGCAGGGTATGTTTCTTGCTGTTCATTTATCAAGCAGATAAACTTGTCAGAGCCCACAGAGGTAGTAGTTTTTAGCTTTGAAGACTGCATTTCAGACACATTCCCTATAATCTGAATGGACTTGGGAATTTGTGGCACTACCATTAACTGCACGTGTATTAGCAGAATCTTAAGGTTGGAGTGGTAATACCTTTATAAATGAGTTCAGAGCTATGTTGTATTTAATCATCTGATGTGATTAAAGAAGGATTTATGATTATCCTTTGCTTCATATGCTAATTTTAGTATGGCCTGTTTTGGTTTTCCTTATAGTGATATTTTTACTGATGTTTTTCATACTCTAATGTTGGTAGGTTTTGATTTATTATAACACCATTTTTTTTTTCTTAGAGCTCATTGATGTTGGCATTCCACCAAAAGGTGACTTATGTTTACATTCCTGATCTGCTTGATTGGGACTGCTTGGTTTATGCAGCTTTAGATAGGAGTAAAATGTTTGGCATATCTGATATCTGAGGGTACATGGGGATTTGAAATTTTGTAGATGAATTTTGAGAACTCGTGTATCATGCATGTTTAAAATTTGCAAGCTATGAGGTTCAGCTCTGAGCATGCTCAGTATAGTGTTGGCATTCTGATTTTCCAATTTAAGGTGTCAATATATATATATATAATATGGGTCCACCTGAAAACTCCAAAAGTCCACAATGCCGACAAGGAGAACACCGACACTGGAAGAGTGACAATGGAGAAGACCGAAAGTTGAGAATCCCGATGTTGAAAACACCGACATGTAAAGGTAAGTGTGCGATAGGGACTGACGTTAGGGTCAGAGTGTGGGTAAGGCAAGTGTGTGATAGTGACGGACGTTAGGGTAGGGTGCGGGTCAAGTAAGTGTGTGATAGTGATGGAGTTTAGGTTTAGGGGTGGGTTAAGTGAGTTAGGGTGTGGGTAAGGTAAGTGTGTGATAGTGACTGACTTTAGGTTTAGGGCGGGTTAAGTGAGTTAGGGTTTGGGTGCGGCTAAGGTAAGTGTGCAATAGCGACGGACCTTAGGGTTTGGGTTAAGGTTAGTGCATAGATAGTTGTGTATGTAAGGTTTAGTGTAGGTTTGTAAGGTTTTTGGTGTGATTGTGATGTGTGTTTTTCGGGAAAGGTATTTGTTTTGTTGATTGTCGGGATTGTGGTTTGTCGGGCATGTGAAGTTTCGTGTTTTTGAACTTTCGATTTTGTCGTGTCTGTTATTTCATTGTCTGTGTTTTGGCGTGTCGGTGTTATCAGGTAGACCCATATATATATATATATATATATATATATATATATATATATATATATATATATATATATATATATGTATATATAGATTCACTTTATATGCTCGAAATCCTGAAATATCAAATTTCAGAATCTCGAGCCCATAAAGCAGAAAGGCTAAAACTTTGAACACCCAGAAGCGTGAAATTCAAAATCGTGACTTCTATACTACACACACACACACACATACAGACACCTTCATCCCCACAAACAAATACACAACTCCATCCTATGTACAAGCAGGGGGGGCTGAGCCTCCCTGCACCCCCCATGTGGGGGGGGGGCTGCACCTTCCAAACACCCCCTACTTAAATATACTAACTCTAAGGTCGCACTTCATACACAAACACACGAAACACCACCACACAAGCTACATCCCCCTCGTGCACACACACCACAGTAACAAAACATACTAACACACACTACAGCCCCTACCCAAAACCCTTAAAACATACACACTTACCTGAATCCACGAACTGCAACACCAGAGCCACTAATTCAACATCTCTGAAATGCGAGATTTTGAATTTCCCACTTCCCAGTTCAATGTTTTAGCCTTTCCACTTTATGGGCTCGAGATTCTGAAATTCGATATTTCAGGATTTTGAGCATATAAAGTGTTTCCATAGATATATATATATATATATATATATATATATATATATATATATATATATATATATATGTATGTGTGTCTACTTTGAATGAACAAAATCCCACTTGCCCAACTTTCTAAACACTGAGACAACATCACTGACAACACATTTGAATTACTTACCTGGAGTTTAGCCAGTGTTCTGAGAGGTCATTCAAATGTGGTTTTGGCTAAGTTGTCTCAGTGGTTAGAAATTCTGGTAAGTGGTATTTCATTCAAAGTAGACCTATATATGTGTGTGTAGATAAATGTTTCAGTCAATATCAGTACATGTAAATCTCACCATTTACAAAAGTCGAGATTAAAAGCTTGATTTTTCCAAACACCGACACTGTACTATGCACATGCCAATCGACAATCTCAATACATGCAAAAATTTATGAAAAAAATAGATTAAACCATTTTTTGCAAGGAGTAAGTCCTCCTGTGCACCCCCATGTGTGAGGAACTGTGCCCTCCACTCCCTACTTAATTATATACAGTATACTAACTCCAAGATCACACAATCTTGGAGAAAGGGCATATTTCCCTAGCACAAATATTTTATCTTTAACACCTGTTGATCAGTTTAGTGATAAAATTTTGTTAGCCAAACAGATGACCTAAGGTAGTCTGTCAACTTCAGTACATGTGAACACATACACAAAAAAAAAAAATATATATATATATATATATATATATATATATATATATATATATATATATATATAGTCTTTGAATTCTGAAGTTTTCATTGTGATGGATTTAGATGCACTAAAGGAATACTGTTTTTTGGTCAGATTTGAACGCAGAATGTGATAGCTGTAGGAGTAGTGCAGGTAGGTGCAAAGTTAATGAGGGTGAGCCAGAAAAGTTTTTAATCCCTAGCTAGCTCCATGACATGTAAAACCCTGAATTCTGCACAGGTAATTTGAGTTTCGTTAACAGCTCTGTAGACTATTGGAGTTGACCAGAGAGGATGGGATTGCATGACCATTGCTACCTCAACCATCCCAGGTAGTTGGAAGGCATATTAGCTTACCACAAGTGTGACACTTTGTGAGGGTACTAGGTGTTGCTCAGTGGAGACCGAGAAAATTGAGCCTGTGGAGGCAAGTTGGTTAGCCACCAGTAAGCCAAGGCAAATTCAACATGTGGAAGCATGCTTCCCATGGGTGACTGCAATACTTGGCTTGATAGAAACACCAAGGGGGAGAAGGGTGCTTCCAATGTGGGGAGGATAAGCTACCCCCTTTGGCCAAGCTAACCCACTCCCTACCACCTAGGTCTCATTGCTGTGCAAAAACAGCTGTTTAGAATTCCCAGACAGGATTGAAGGACCTTTGGGCCCCGACTAGCCTTGGAATGCCTAGCTCTCATGCCCCCGAATTAATGTGCCAGTTGGACTTTCAAAATAGCGCCATTAGGTAGGATCCTGGAGGAAGAGCAAAAATTAGATTTTGATCTGTAGTCAACAAGCCTGAGTATTTGTTCAAGGGGATTAGCTTTTAAGTGTAAGAACATTTTGCCATAACTAACCTTTATGATGTAGGTGTTCCATTTAATATGTGAATGGCTTAAGAATCATCAAAAAGGTGCTTTTATTTGAAGTACTTCAGTATGCACACTTAAAAATCTTTCATTTTCCTTTAGGATCATGGAAGGTATTCTATAACAGGCTATGAACTGATAATATGCCTTGTTTAGGGTAATTTGCATATTGGTAAAATCTGTTGTGAGTTGTAGGGAAAATGTCTAGAAATAATTGGGCCTCTGGCAAGTATCAGTATTCCCCCACAGTTTACAGCAGACCTGAATGTCTGATAGGAAATGAAAACTGATAATAAAGGAGGGCTATCTTTACCTTTTCACCCAGCTTCTGTTACAGCACACATATAGATGTATTCATGTGGCAGAAGAGCCACAAGAACCAGTAGTTCATTAAAACTTCTGAGACTGAGCAGAGCCAGCTTAATGTGATCCAGATGGAAATTTACTGTAGTCCTGTTTGTTGGAATGCCTAGAAGGAGGACTTTGCCTGAAAAATGCATTATGGAAATAGCAAGTGCATTGGGTAGTATGCAGAATCCATGGAGAAAATGGTACAGTTCATCACTGTTGAAGAAGGTTGGGCTATCATCCCATTTCAAGCAAGCAAATGCATGATCACTATTGAATTACACCAGCATCTTAGCTAATTATCCAGGCCTCACTCCTGGTTGAGAGTGGGGATTATATTATGGGGCAGTTTCTTCCCTGCATTTGGCATGTGCACAGCAAGCTCCAGTATTTCTCTCTGTGTCCTTCTGGATTGAGAACCTCAGGTCATTCACACCTGTATGAGCTTACGACTAGGTCATAGCCACATTTGTCTTGCTGGAGGGATTCTGTGGATCCTGCCACTGGAAAGGCATCTGTTGCTTTGTTGTGCCCAGCCAAGTCAATGTGTCTGACAGTGGAGTCGCCAATTACTATAAAATTTGTATGTCGTAGCACAGATTTAATGGCAGTGGAAGGTTTACACTCTGCAGACTAGTGACTTGTTGAGTTATGGGAATTTAGTGGAGCTATGTTAGTGGATTGGGGCTGAGATTCTTTTTCCCCTATTCTTGGAGGCTTGGGGGAATGATTTTTTTCACAAACTATTCTGAGTTTGTTGCTTGCCAACTATCTATGTAAATGAGGATGGCCTCCAGGTTATATAGATCATTACCCTTATAAATCAGGGAATACTGATCTAGTAGTAGTCGGTTGTTGGTGACTACAAGGTAGTATACACACTCAGAATACTAGGTGTAGTGAGACTGGCAAAAAAGGGGATGGACAGAGACTGAACTTTCCATGTTTTCCATGTGGGTCAACTTACCGAAGACAGAAATAATGTTTAGATTGGTCAGTAAGCAGAGAGGACACATTGGATAGATAAACTGTGCTTTGGCAGTGAACTAGATAAGGCAACAAGATGTGCTGACACTGTCGCTTGTCTCATGCATACAAAAGAGACAATGAAGCAGTATATGGGTTAGAACTTTGTATTTAAGCTAACTGATTCGCTCATTACTTCAAATACACTCGCATGTGCATCCCCATTCATGACTGCATTCACTCTGACTATACAAAATGGCACTGTTCTTGCACATGCTCAGTACTTGTATGCATGTGCTAGCTACAATGGGCTGAATAGGAACAATACACTCAATGATCCACATCCTCCCTTTTTGATTTGTTCAACATGCAATAGGAGAACAATACAATCTACATGCTAGATAACATTTATTAAAAACAAATCAGAACTCAAGTCCAAGTCTCTGTATTTTGGATTTGGTCTGGAAATTCTACCCGATCTGGTTATGTAAAAACTTTGACTGGGCTTGGCAACAGGGACAGTCTCTGGGGAATTCTTCTCAATAGGAAATTCGGGGATTGCATCAGGATTATTTGATGCAAGTACACTGTCTTCTGAAATCTGAACAAGTGTAGAATCGCTGAGAAATAGCCTTTGCCACAGGCAATCTGCTGCTTCACTGTTTCGGAGACTGGAAGTCTACAACTTTGATTCCTTCTGAAATCCATTCCTTCCAATTGTACAATACAAGATCTCAGTTCACAAATATTTTTGATAATTCCCCCTGGTTCATATCCTTTAGATGTTTGCATCCTTACAATCTCTCCTTATCTCAATGGTCTAAGAGGTCTGCTAGATTTATCGTAGTACAACTGTGGTGTCTGGCATTTTTTCAAAAGTTGAGCCTTGGCCACTCTATTTGGAATCAGTAGTTGTTTACTGATCAGCAAGGTTATTCTTGTCTGTCTAGACGTTAATCTGTGAGCAGGAGAACCAAGAAAGTTATCAGTAGGAATATTTCTGAGAGTGAATGGGTTAAGAAAAACATCATTACCCTCTCTCTCTGATTTCTCTAACAAACATTTCGTACTTTAAACTGCATGCTCAACTAATTCATTGGACTGTGGATTCTCGGGACTACTAGTAACATGGGCCAAGTCCCAAGACTCAACAAATTTCTTGAACTGCTGACTTGTAAACTGTGTACCATTGTTGCATACAACTTTTTGCTGAGTACCATGGACTGAAAAATGTATTTTCAGTTTTGTAGTGACAGTGCTAATGTTAAGTTAGGAAGAAGGGTGACAATGCTAGATGTTAAGTTAGGAAGAAGGTCAGTTTCAAAACAATTTGAAAAAGAGTCTACTTACTAACACTAAGTAATGTTGACCATTCCATTTGAAAATATCAGTAGCAACTGTTGACCATGGTAATTCAGGAATCTGGTTTAGCTGAAATGGTTCTTTTTGTTGCGATTTAGTACTATTGCAAATGGCACATGCTAGAGTTTCACTCTATATCTTTTGCATAGAAGGCCAAAATACTATGCCTCTTGCCCTTCTTTTGGTTGAATCATTACCCGGGTGACCACCATGCAAAATCTTGATATAGGCCTGTTGTAATGATGTAGGAATAACCACTTTAGGGCCTTTCATGATGATTCCATCTTTAAGCAAGAGCTCGTCTCAGTAAGAAAAATATTTTTGAATGTCAAGAGGTAGACTGGTTTGTCACACTGACCATCCTTAACAGATAAAATGTTTCATCTTCTGAAGAACAGGGTCGAAAACTGTGTGCTTTGAGCTCATCAAGATGTGATGAGGAAAAATTTCTGACTTCCAGGATTTCGAAATTTGCGCTCTCATTATCATGCTGTTCTGTTATTTATCTAGACATTCTTAACAAAGCATCTGCAAGGTAAAGGTATTTGACTTTTTTGTAGAAACAATATTGAAATTGTACTTTTGCAGTTTTAACATCAATGGGTTACAGGTGTGCTGGGGCTGTGTATGTACTGGCTTTTTCAGAATTGTCACTAGAGGTTGGGGATCAGTCTCTCTTTGAATAGGTTTGTCATAAATATAGTCATGGAACTTTGAACATGCGAACACAACTGCCAAAAGCTCTTTTTCTGTTTGGGCATACTGCATCTCAGTGGGTTAAAGTTTTGGATGCATAGGCTACAGGTATACCTTCTTGAAGATGTGCTGCACCAAGGCCATATTTAGAAGCATCACATGAAAGAGTTACTGGTTTGTGAACATCATAATATCGCAATGTGGGTGGACTGGCATTTTTCTGTTTCAGAATGTCAAATGCTCTTTGGTGGTGTGCTAACCAGGGTTAGTTTACATTTTTGCGTGTCAGCTCTCGTAATGGTGCTGGAAGCTCAATAATGTCTGGGATAGTGCATATTCACAAAAATATTCTGTGTAAAATAAATAGCTGACCACACCTAGAAAGCATTGCAAAGATATGATACTGTCTGGAACTGACATCTCAAGAATTGCTGCTTGCTTAGACAGATCTGGTTATAAGCCAGAACTAGTAAACAAATGACCCACATAAGTAACTTCTCTCAGCTTGAATTTACATTTCTGAGGAATTAGTTCGATTGATTTCACGTGCATGGTCTAGAACTTTCTTGAGGTTTATATAATGTTAGTCTTCAACATTGCCCCCTACAGTAATGTCGTCTACTATGACAGCACATGAATAACCTGAAAAAATGTGTTCTGTCATACATTGAAATACATCACTGGCAGAATTTATCCAAAATGGCATTCTCGAGAATTTGTATCTACCAAATGGTCTACTGAAAGCAGTTAACAATGAAGATTTGTGATCTAGTGAAATTTGCCAGGCTTAATTTTTTACATCTAAGACTGAAAAAAATAGTGGCATTCAGCATAAGAGCTGCTATTACTTCTACTGTATGCATCGGAGGATGAGAAAGTTTAAGCACTTTGTTTAAATCTCTGGGATCAATACATATTTGAATATCATCTGAGCTTTTCTTATGAGCTACAACCATGGAGGATACCATTTCAGTTGGTTCTTTTACTGGAGTTATCACTCCTAAATTCACCATTTTGTCTAGTGCTGTTTTTACTTTGCTCTGTATTGCTACTGGAACCTTTCTGGCTGGTCTGATTGGACTTGCTTCATGGTTTAACTTCATGTAATATGTAACTGGTAGTTTGCCAAGCTCATCTTTGAAAATATCAGCATATTCACAAAAATATTTTGTGTAAAACTATCGTGGTTGTTCATATTTATATGGTGAATCTCAAGTGAAAATGGTCCCATTCTCCAACTATCTTTGAGGCCTATCAATGACTGCACATGTTTTGACTACGTAAAACTGCAAGTTATAGCTGTTCCCAGTAGAATGGCATGTGAGAATTACTGTGCCTTCAGTTTGAATCTCTTCACCACCATCAACAACAAGTTTTGCACACTGCTGAATCAAATTTTTCACCAGCTCTTACTTTGGCAAACATTTGTGCTGATATAACATTGCACATGGACCCAGTGTCTACTTTAAGCTCTACAGGTTTTCCATTAATCTGTATAGTACAAAATATTTCACACTTTTTTGCCAACTGATGATCTATTTTATTAACAGTTTCATCAATCACAGAGACACCATCGACATGGAAAGTTTGCTCACAACTGTCTATCTGATCTACTTGCTTCTTTGGATGCTCTCTTTTAATAAAAGTATGTGCCACTTTAGACTTGCAAAAGCCTTTTGAAATGAGTCCACTTTTTACATTTGTGACATTGGTGACCAAAAGTTAAGCACTTCTCTTGTTTAGGTTCATGGCTGTCACCACAGTTATGACTGTTAATATGGCCTGGGGTAACAAACAACTTCGATTTATGGTTAATATTGGGTGTTGTGGTCCCACTCTTTCGTTTTTACCACTTTTTCATCTTAGCTTTATGTTGTACACTATCAACATTTGCACTGTTAGATACTGCAAGCACATTTTTCTCATTCGTAAGCATATTTGTGTGCTTTTCTGTAACCTCATATATTTGGAAAATCTCTGTGGCTTTGCTCAGTGTTAAATCACTATCTCAAAGCAAAATCTTTTTCACTGCATCATTAACACCACACATAAGTCTATACTTTATTAACTCATCTCACAAATCTTCAAATCTGCATGTTTTAGCTTTATTTCTCAAATCAGTAATATATGCTGCTATAGTTTCACCAAGCTTTGATTTCTTGTGTAAAATATGGGCCATTCCATTGTAATATTCATTTGAGGGTTGCACGTTTCTCTGAATTTACGTTTTAAGCACTCTGGGTCTTCCTGCATTTCAGCTTGTATCACAATATGGAGATTTCCCCCTCACCTGCATACACAAAAGGGCATTCCCTCTCAATTGCTTCTGACCCTGCTAAATTAAGTATGAAGGCTTTTGTGCATGAGTCTTTATCAGAGAAAGCAGCCTGTATGAAAATACATTCTTCAAACACACTCAATTTTCAGCAGTATTGTTATCAAACACCAGTGGTTCAGGTCTGTGAAATCCCTCTGCCATAACAACAAAATGCGTTTAAACAAGCATAGGCCAGGTACTTGTAATTATGTTCAAATGCAGAGCAATCACTATGAAAAGGCCTCACTTTTACACTGTATACACTGCCAATATTCCAGAAGCTTCGGACACTTCAAATAGCTTTAATTAGTGTGAAATAGTACATTGCAAAGAAATGTGGTTTAGCCTTTTCATACATTTTAACCAATTTCTGAAGTGTTTTAAACATTTCAGTTCATCTCAGTTTTGGAGATTTTGTTTAGCTCTGTAATTATTTCGAACATTTTGAATGCTTCACCTCACATTTGATGAGTTAAAAATCATTTAAACGAGTTCAAGTACTTCTGAATAACCGCTGACCTGTTTGTGAGTTCACTTTGGTATATTCCTCCACTTCTAACCATGTGCTTCATGGCTTGTGTGCTGCTTCAACTTCGGATTCCATTCTGGCACCATGTTGCTTGTCTCATGCATGCAAAAGAGACGACAAAGCAATGTATGGGTTCAAGATATTTACTGTACATAAACATGTCAGAAACTGTAATTAGAACTTGTATTTAAGCTAAATGATTCACTCATTACTTCAAACACACTCGCGTATGCATCTCCATTCATGACTGCATTCACTCTTTCTTTACAAAATGGCACTGTTCTTGCACATGCTCAGTACTTGTATGCACGTGCTACCTAGCTTTAGTGGCTGAATAGGAACAATACACTCAATGATCTACACACTAAATGCAGTTACTACATGGACCTACCAGTATGAAATCATATGTTTTAATCCAATAGTGGTATATGGCTAGCATTTCATATAGAACATATATTTAAGATGAAAATAGTAGTATGGGTTTTGAAGTGGGTAATATAAAGTAAAAGCAATCGGATGCAAGAGTAGTACACAGCTATATAGTCTTGTACAGAATACAATTACATAAGTAAGACAGCAAGACACAAATTCCATATTATAACAGTAGTATGAGGACTGAAGATGTATTAAAAAATTACACACTGTACTTTAGAATACAGCCTCAGATGTCACAAGTTGTACAGCTGGAAGTTGGCTCAGATGCTACACATTATGCTCTTCTAGGCTCAGTTGCCAGTCTTCTTCTTTTGGCTGCTCCCATTAGGGGTCACCACAGCAAATCAACTGTTTCCATTTCTTCCTGTCCTCTGCATCTTGCTCTGTCATACCCAACCACCTGCATGTCCCATCTCACCACATCCATAAACCTTAGCTTAGGCCTCCCTCTTTTCCTGTTACCTGGCAGTTTCATCCTTAGCATCCTTTTCCCAATATACTCTGCATCCCTCCTCCAGCGCATGTCCAAACCAACAAAATCTTGCCTTTCTGGCTTTGTCTCCAAACCTTCCAACCTGGGCTGACCCTCTAATATACTTATTCCTAATCCTGTCCATCCTCGTCACACCCATTGCAAATCTTAACATCTTCAACTCTGCCACATTAAGCTCTGACTCCTGCTTTTTTGTCAATGCCACTGTCTCCAACCCATATAACATAGCTGGTCTCACTACCCTCTTGTACACCTTCCCTTTCACTCTTACTGGTACTCGTCTGTCACAAATCACTCCTGACACTCTTCTCCACCCACTCCATCCTGCCTGTACTCTCTTCTTTACCTCTCTTCCACACTCACCATTACTCTGAACTGTTGATCCCAAGTACTTAAACTCATCCACCTTCGCCACCTCTACTCCCTGCATCTTCACCATTCCTCTATCCTCCCTGTCATTCACACACACACACACACATTCTTAGCCCTGCTGACCTTCATTCCTCTTCTCTCTAGAGCACATCTCCATCTCTCCAGGGTCGTCTCCACCTGTTCCCTACTGTCACTACAGATCACAATGTCATCTGCAAACATCATAGTCCACAGGGACTCCTGTCTGAGCTCATCTGTCAACCTGTCCATCACCATTGCAAATAAGAAAGGGCTCAGAGCTGATCCTTGATAATCCCACCTCCACCTTAAATGCATCCGTCAATCCCACCGCAGACCTCACCGCTGTCGCACTACCCTCGTACATATCCTGTACCACTCTTCCATACTTCTCTGACACTCCGACTTCCTCATACAATATGACAACTTCTCTCTAGGCACCCTGTCATATGCTTTCTCTAAATCCACAAAGACACAATGCAACTCCTTCTGACCTTCTCTGTACTTCTCCATCAACACACTCAGAGCAAACATTGCATCTGTAGTGCTCTTTCCTGGCATGAAACCATACTGCTGATCACTAATAATCACCTCCCTTCTTAACCTAGCTTCCACTACTCTTTCCCATAACTTCATGCTGTGACTGATCAGTTTAATCCCTCTGTAGTTACTACAGCTCTGCACATCACCCTTTTTCTTACCAGTGATAGAATGAAAAGAGGTCAGCTTAGATGCTGTAAAACGCATATTTAAGGGGTCAGTAGGGAATTGTAGATACTGGTAGGAGCTGATGTCTATTAACTGATCTAGTAGCAGCAAGGAGCTATTCTAACAACAGAATGAGCAGATGACCTATGGATAATAAGAAAAAAAATGAAGCAGCTTGCAAACCAGTGCAGATGAGTTGGGGTCAACACGGAGTTCCTATTAACAAACAGCAACAGCTTATAGCCAAATTGTAGTATGAGAACTAGGCGACAGACCCCCTGAGAATGTTAGGTAACTGATAAACACCTCAGAGCTAAGCAGTTGACATTTTTACAGTGCAGTGTGCAAGGTTAAATCCAGTTAGAACTGGTTAATCCAGTATCTGTACCTCTCAGGTGTCCCTAATTTTAGATCAAAGTTTTTCTCTTGCTCTCCTAATCCCTCCTAAAACTGGTAATATGGGGAAAAAATGTGGTTGATTAAACAATGACAGTTAGAATTTACATTTCTCTTACTAGCATTACCAGGCTATACTTCATACCACACCTTTCAGCCACCTAACCTGGACTGAAACACTAAAGGCGGAGGCATGTCCATATTCATTAAGGATATCCACACCTCCAGGCTAGTTGCTCAGCATAATGCATTCAAGATTATCCAAGTGCAGTTAACTCTGGGCAAGACCGCAATCCAATTTGTAAATTGCTACAGATCCCCCACCATGCCCCAGGATTGCCACTCCTCAGTTCTTGATGCACTGGAAAATACTAGGGTACAACCCAACACCCTAATCATCGATTTCAACTACCCCACCATTAACTGGGAAAACTACTCGTGTACCAACTCTTTTTCTCAAGGTTTTCTGGAATTCATAACTTCTAACGCCTTGGATCAAGTGATCCACACCCCCACTAGGGGCAGCAATATCCTAGACCTTGTCATTGCCAACATGGGCGAATGGTGTTCCACATCAGAGGTCAATTTCTCGTTGGTCAGATCAGACCACAACCTAATCACCCTAGACATCCACATCCCACCCCCACCCCCCATTAGGGAAACCACCATAAAAAATTTCTCCAAAGCCAACTTCACACTTCTTAAGACAGAAGTGCCAGACTTCACGACACCCATGCAGAAGGACAATAGTGGTACGACTGATGAATCTTACACAAATGCACTTTATAAGCACTTACACGAGTGCATGGATCGTGCTATCCCTAACAGAACAAAGATGCTATCCTCCAAAAAAAACGAAGCCAATCTAGTGATCCCCTGCCATAAACAAACTCTACAACAGAAGAAAGAAACTGTTGCAAAAGAGAGTAAAATCCCATGATTGGAGGAACTCCCAGGTCAGCTTCAGTAAGAAGCTGAGATCCCTCATAAAATCCTCCAAAGCTAGTTACGAAAACAAAATCACCACTGATTCTAAAGACAACCACAAAGCATTCTATAGCTATGTCAAGAATCTCAACGGTAACACTCATCTGCTCTGAGTTACAGCACAATGGCACTAAATATACAAAACCAACTGATATTGCCAACATCCTGGCAGATAGGTTCAGTGCTAACTTTACCCCCCTCTCAGCCCCTCAGGCTTTGTGCCCACTGAATGGTGCACAGCGATGGTCATCCCACTCCACAAAGGAGGAGCCACCATGGACCCCGGTAACTACCACCCCATTAGCCTAATGAGCCTGGTTTGCAAGGCCATGGAACATATCCTGGAACTTGTAAACAAAAGACATTGGTAATCTCCAAACTCTGGACCTCACCCACTTTGGGTTTGTAAAAGGCAGATCATGTCTCCTAAAACCTGATAGACTTCTTGGGAAGGTAGTTCACACAGCCTATCTAGATCTCGCCAAGGCT
Organism: Protopterus annectens; assembly: GCF_019279795.1. Lineage (NCBI taxonomy): Eukaryota > Metazoa > Chordata > Ceratodontiformes > Protopteridae > Protopterus > Protopterus annectens. The sequence continues at coordinate 245,837,283 of NC_056745.1, read as the reverse complement.
TTTGACACCATCTCCCACTCTGGAATTACAGATAAACTCACTAAACTAGGTATAAATATCTGTCACAAGATGGGTTGCCAACTGGCTCACTGACAGAACCCACACTGAAAGTAGCAGATTCCAAATCCGACTTCAGACCAATGACAAGTGCAGTACCACAGGGTTTATTCCTGGGTCCTCTTCTATTTGGCATCTACTTTTCTGCAGTACAGGCTAACACAGAAGGTCTTTGGCTGATGGATTTCACAGATGACTGCAAACTAGGAGCCATAATTGAAACTCCTAATGATGTGGACATCCTACAAAAGGGTCTCACAGATGCCAGGTGTTACAACCATGGCCTCAAGCTCAATGCCAAAAAGTGCATTGTCATCCCTTTTGATAAAAACAATGTACCTATGAGCTACCACATAGGTGGTAGTCTACTTAACACCAAAAGTGTGATGAGACCTTGGGACACAGGTGGACTGTAGTCTCTCCTTTGATAATCACATTGCCACAGTAGTCAGGAATTCCTTCAATGTGGTACACCTCATCACAAAAGGTTTCTCATCCAGGAAAAAAGAGGTCATTGTTTCCCTCTACGTGTCACTCAGTAGACCCATTATAGAGTACAATGCCTCCTTTGGTATGTACCTCAGAAGACATCTACAATAACTGGAAAGGCTGCAGAAATACCTCACAAAGAGGATTACCAGCCTCGAGCAGATGCCCTATGCAGACAGTCTCAAAAAACTCCAGCTTTACTCACATATCACCTACTCAGAGGTGATCTCTGCTTAACATACAAAGCTATGTCAAATGCAGAGCTGTTGGACATGTTCCACTTAAAGAAATCCCAATCCCTCCGAGCTACACGCTCTAGGGACCTAAACCTTGTCACCACAGAACATGCTGGATGGATAGATTCCTGTCCCAGAGACTTCCCGTACTCTGGAACAAACTACCTATCTATATCAAGCAAAGCTCCTCATTAGCACTCTTCAAGAAAAATTGTGATTGGATGGGAAATAGAAAATTCACTCTGGGGATCACCTCTTTGGGCTCTGCTCAACAGGGGCACAGGAAAATAATTTTCTTAGGTAGTGAAAGCCAGGGTACCTTTTTGGCTAGGCTTGTATAGGCCCTAGGGCCAATAGCCTAGTACCTACCTATGAATTTTGGAAAATTTGTATCAATTCACATTCTCTTATTCTGTCAGCTTCTTATGTTGTTAGTACTAATGTTTTAAAAAGTTTCCCTGATAATGCAGGTAAGAGGTTGACAGCTATGCCAGCAGCAATGTTTATCAAGGCAGTGCAGCAGGTCCTTTAATACAATACAGTTTAAAATTACACTTACAAGTGGCTAATCATCAGATAAAAACTGAATTAAGCCTGAAGCAAACACTGTCCTAAACACTAGTTTCCTACACTCTATAGAGGAAAAGCCAAAAAGAGTCGAAAACAAACAACTCTCGCACAATAACCAGAATTAACAGTTTAATTTAAAAGAATTTGATTAAATAATGGGGAAAAATACTTCCTTCATGTCTTTGGGACTGGTATCAAAGTCATTTTGGCTTATAACTGGTATATCCAATAGTAATGTGTAAGAAAGAAATGCACCAAAAAAGCAGCCCAGCAAAACAGAACACTGAAACCTGATGTGCAGCAGTTTAAAAACAATGTTTAAATTACAGCCAGTCAGAAAATCAAGTGCGCATTAAGCATTTAACAGGAATCCACAGGATGCCAGCAGATTTCCTAATGTCGCTAGAAAAAAGTCTAAAAGTGTTCCAAATGAACAAACCTCCGAGACAAAAAGAAATCCAACACAATGACCATTAACAGATTAGGCAAAAGGTGGTATCCTAAATGGAGTCATTAAATGTACTTAAAAATACTCCGATTTAATTGAATTAAATAAAAAAAAAATCACAGCTGATGTCTGGGACAGTAAGTAAGAGAAAGTATGGTTAGAGCTGGTTAATCCAGTACTAATGTGTAGAGCAAGGAAATGCAGCGCATACCAGATCTCAGTGTTCTCTTTGGCTCAATAGCTCATTTTGCTGATGGTATACATGTTGTCTGGCTGGTTGCCATGCTTGTGGAAATGTAACTGAATGCTGAACAAGTCATAGGCTGTGTTAAACAAATTGAAATCTGGGATTTTAAATCATTAACATTGATGTATAGTGTGGCTGAGAACTGTATGAAATTTGCTTATTGTCACTCTTCCCTCTCTAACATAGATGACGAACAGATGGGTTAGTTTGTTTTTATTACATAGAAGCACATCAGGATGGATAGCATCATCATAAAATATAAAAAAAAAAACTCATTAAAAGACAGATCTTACAGACATACATGCTTACATATCTGCAGCTTACTACAAAATGGCAGTCAGACTTGCACGTGCTCAGTATTTATACACTTGTGCAAGCCCTAAGAAAGCTTCTTAAAGATACATACACTGAAAGAACTCAGCTCTATTCAGTCTCATACCGCTTGCTCAGAGGTGACCTGTGCCTGACATATAAGCCCATGTCAATTGAATTTGATGAATGAATTCTCACCTCAAAAATCTAGATCCCTCAGACAAAGGAGACTTAAACCTTGACCTTGGTTATTAATAGAGTAGCGTGAGAAGGGACAGATTCATCACATCACAAAGACTCCCTATGCTGTGGAACAAAATCCCGGTACATGTGAGCCTCTCCACTCTGGCCTTGTTCAAGGAATCTTGACCACCAATGGATGGGTGCAGCATATATATACCCCACTTCACTGCCACACTGCTTGACAGAGGCACAGCAAAGTGATAGGCATAGTTTTTATTCAAAAACTAGGGGTGCGAAAAAGCCATACTACTGGAGCTGCTTATATAAATGCCCTTGGGCAGATAGCCTAGTATGAACCTATGAACACAGACTGATCTACATCCTCCGTCTTAGAAAAGATTGCCCTTAGTTGAAGATAACATTGCAGTTACACATGCATTACTATAGACAATACAAACAAACACAATGTTTGTCCAAGTTGCCATGTATCTATAACATGGTCTACTAACACCAGCTAATATTGATCATTCCATTCAAAAATGTCAGTGGCTACTGTCGATCAGGATAGTTCAGTAATCTGGTTTAGCCGAAGTGGCTCTTTCTGTTGGTGTGACGTAGCATTATTACAGACAGAACAAGATGATAGCACTCGCAATATCTTGTGACATCCAGGGCCAAAATACTAGACCTCTCGCCCTGCTTTTGGTAGAGTCTGCTCCTGGTTGACCACAATGCAATATAGTAATGTACTCTTGTTGCAAGGACTTTGGAACAATTACTTTTGGACCTTTCATAATATCATTATTGAACAAAATCTCATCTCTGTACAGAAAATAAGGTTGCACTTCTTGAGGTAAATTAGATTGCTGTGATAGCCATCCTTGTTGAATAAAGTGTTTGAGCCTCTCTAAAACTGGATCTGTGGCTGTGTGACCTTTCAGCTCATCAAGACGTGTGGAAGAAACATTTCTCATTTCCATGACTTCAAAATCAAGGTGTTTCTGGGCGATCTGGACAGTGTATTAGCAAGATAAAGAAGTTTGGTTTTCTTGTACACGAGTGAATTATACTTTTGCAATCTCAACATCATAAGTTGCAAGCTGGCTGGAGGTGTATGCATAGGCTTTCTCAAAATAGTGACTAGAGTTTGGCGGTCTATTTTGATCTGGATAGGTCTACCATAAACATAATCATGGAACTTTGAACATGCAAAATTGCTCTTTCTCAATCTGAGCATACAGCATTTCAGTTTAGCTAAGAGTTCTCGATGCATAGGCAACAGGTTGACCCTCTTGTAGAATAACTGCACCTAACCCAAATTTTGAAGCATTACATGAAAGAGTAACTGGCTTGTGAACATCATAGTATCTGAGAGTTGGTGGACTGGCAATTCTCTGTTTCAGGACATCAAATGCTCTTTGGTGCTGTTCTAACCAAGACCAGGATACATCTTTGTGTCTGCTCTCTGAGTGGTGCTGATATTTGACTCAAGTCTGGAATGAGCTTGCCCAAGTAGTTAACCATGCCAAGAAAACATTGCAGGGCTTGAATATTGTCTGGAGCTGGCACCATGATAATGGCTGTTTGCTTGGAAGGGTCTGCTGTTAGGCCTGAACTGGTAAATAAATGACCAGCATGAGGAACTTCTCTTAACCTGAATTAGCATTTCTGTGGATTGAGCTTTAGATTCACTTGACGTGCTCTTTCCAGAACTTTTCTGAGGTTTGTCAAGATCAGCTTCAGCACTACCTCCTACTAGTATGTCTACTATAATAGCACAGGAATACCCAGAAAAAATTTGTTCCATTGCACGTTGAAAGAGTTCACTTGCAGAATTTATCCCAAATGACATTCTCAAAATCTGTACCTTCTAAATGCAGTATTGAAAGTAGTTAGCAATGAGGAGTTCTTGTCGAGCAAAATTTGCCAAAATAAACGCTTTGCATCTAAGACAGAAAAACACACATTTGGCATGAGCAGCAACTTCTTTGACTGTACACATTGGATGATGGTCTTTTTAGTGCTTTGTTCAAATCTTGTGGATCAATACATATTCTGATGTCATCTGAGCTTTTCTTATGAGCTACCACCATGGAGGGGTACCCATTCAGTTGGTTCATCTACTGGGCAAATCACACCTCGTTGCACCATTTTATCTAGCTCTGCTTTTACTCTGTTCTGCATAGCTATTGGAACTTTCTGGGCTGGCCTGATAACTGGACTGACATCTGGGTCTAACTTCACAGAGTACACAGCTGGAAGCTTGCCTAGTTTGTCTTCGAAAAGATCAACACTGGTAGAAAAAATATGCTGGGGGGAATTAGTGTGTGGTCTTTCAAGCTAATATGATGGAGTTCCTTATTAAATGAAAGCAGTCCCATTTTCAAACTGTCTCTGAGCCCTTAATAATGAATGGACATAACTCTTGATCACATAAAGTAAGTTGTAACTTCTCCCAGCAGAGTAACATGAAAGCACTACTGAGCCTTCAGTTTGAATTTCTTCACCACCATAAGCAACACGCTTCACACACTTTGCCAAATCAAGCACATACTCTAGCAAATGTTTCTGCTGACATTGCACTTGGAACCTGTGTCAGCTTTGAGCTCTATGGGTCTTCCATTTTTCCAAATAGTACAAAATACTTCATTCTTTGCCAGTAAATCTACTGCACTGACTGTTTCATTAAGTACTGACACACCATCAACATAAAAAGTAGGGTCATAGCTTTCTAACTGATCAACTCATCTCTTGAAATGTTCCCTTTTAATAAAAGAATAGGTGCCTTTTGATTTACAAAACCTCTTGAAATGATTCCACTTATTGCATTTGTAGCACTGCTGACCAAAAGCTAAACATTTTTCCTTTTTAAATTCTTGATTTCCACCACAGTTACAACAGTTGGCAATGAAACTAGGTTTGATCCCATGCTTTGAGTTTGCTGACATACTCTCTTGCTTCACTGAGACTGTGTGAACTCTGGAATTTGCTGGAAAGCTCTGGGGTTTACCAGTGAGTGCTGCAGGGGCTTCAGTTGCTGCTGTGTGTTTTTGCTGTTTCTTTTAACCACATGCTGCATATCATATATGTGAACTCGAGAAGTTACTAGAAGCATGCATTTCTCATTTGTAAGCATGTTTGTGTGCTTTTCTTTGAGCTTGTATACCTGACAAATCTCAGTGGCTTTATTCAAACTTAAATCACTGTCATGAAGCAAAATCTTTCTCACAGCATCATCCTTAATACCACACACCAGTCTGTCTTTTATCAATTCATCCCTTAAATCACCAAATCTGCACATTTTAGCCTTATTTCTCAAATGTGTCATATAAGCTTCACCAGGCTTTGGATCCCTTGTGTAAAATAAGTGCCTTTCCATTGTAATGTTTGTTTGGGGGTTACACGTTTCTCTAAATTTACATTATAAGCACTCTGGGTCCTCCCTTGACTCTGTCAGTACAACAATATGATGGATTCCCCCTATCCTGCAAAGATAGCAGGTGCTTACACAAATGAACCCTCTGTTTCTGACCCAGCTAAATTAAGTAGAATAAATGCCTTTGTATGGTCATCTTTATCAGAAAATGCAGCCTCTATGAAAATATCAGACTCTTGCTCAAACACTCTCCAGTTTTCTGCAATATTATTGTCAAATACAAGTTCACTGGGTTTTCAAAATCCTTCTGCCATGCCAACAAAGTATGCACAAACACATTGAAAATGTCACTTGTAGTTATGTGCAAACAAGCATACAGCCAGTACTAATAACATTCAAATGCACAAAAAACGCTTTGAGATACTGTACTTTGCAAAGTATGCTCTGAAATGGCTGTATCTTGTGAAATAACTTTACTGTAATACTGCATAAACATGCGAACACTTCATACACTTCTGATAACTCGCATATCTTTAATACAAAAAATGTGTGCTTAACGAAAATGCAGTTTCCACTTATTTTATTCGTTTTATGCAATTTGGACCTTATTTCGAACATTTTCCATAGTAATTTGAATATTTTTATCAATGTCAGACATTTAGGTTTATTTTAAATATAGTTTAAAGTGTTCTGTATGCTTTGTTTCATATTTTGCAAATAAGAAATTAGTTGAGCAAGTTTTAACATCTGAAATTCATTTCTGACCTGTTTTTGTGAATTATACATGCCGTAGGAATGATTGACTCCTACATATTCCTCCAATACCAAGCGGATGCCCCAAGTACTTTCTGACACTGTCACTCATCCCTGTCTAACATAGATGATGAACAGATGGGGTAGTTCATTTAAATGCTTTATTACATAGAAACGCATCAGGATGGATAGCAGCATCATAAAAAATTAACTTATTAACAGACAGACCTACATGCTTACATCTCAACAGCTTGCAAAATGGCAGTCAGGCTCACATATGCTCAGTATTCATACACTTGTGCAAGCCCTTAGCTTCTTAAAGATACATACACACATTGATGTACACTTATGTAATGTGGTGGAGCTTTTCTCCGTGGGTCTCTGCCGAAAATGAGCTCTGCCCAGTCAGGCTTTCTCGGTCAACAAGGATGAATAAATAAGGCTTGAACACAATGCGGCAGAATCCGCTACAGTGTTGTTTGGTCGCATCAAAAGCTTAATGAAAGCAACTCCCATTGGTGTTTCCATCCAAGGCAATCAAACGATTGCTCAAGTTCAGATTGAGTACCTGGGAGTTCTGCTGTATCCCAATCGCTCGCTTTTTTCCTCATGACAAACTCCATAACATGACATGTTAGAAATCAACTTAAAATCTGCTATAGCGTATCAAATCTTGTAATTTCTAACTTTAGCTATGCTGTTGTCATTAATATGCTTATTCATCCTGTTGCATGTGCTCTTTAATTATATTAAATATTTGTCAGTACCACCACAATTCAGATTACTATAAACAAAATATGTTAGTCGATTAACCCTTCCCCAAAACATTATTTTATAGTTGACAGGACCAAATTATTGCCAGTTATAATGCTAAAGCCTCTTTACTGTTACTTGCATTGGGTCTATATTATATTGTCGAAATGGCATTATAGTGAAATCCATTTCGATGATGCATAAAGAGCAAAATTCAAAAAATAGCGAAACCTCAGGTCACATTTTTTTTCCCTAGGGAAAAATAGGTAGACCAACAATACACAACGCACCAGTTAAAACATTTAAAAGTAGGGGTGGTTGCCCCCCACACACCCCCAATGTGGGGGGCTGTTCTCCTCCACACACCCCCAATGTGGGGGGCTGCTCTCCCCATGCTCCTCATAACTGAATATACCAACTCCGAGATTGCACTATAGTGAAATAAAGGGCAATTGCATGGCTCGGGCCAAGCGTTTTTTTTCCCTGGGAAAAAAATCACTGATCTGAGCTTTCGCTGTTTTTGAATTTCGCTCTTTATGTGCCGTCGCAATGGCATTCGCTATAATGCCATTTCAGCAATATAATACAGACCCCTTGCATTCACATTGAAGCTTGTGTATAACCATTGGTTTTCATTAACAAGTAGCATTTCAAAAATCTCCTGCATAGAGTAGCAGTAAATCCTTCAATAGTTGGCACGCCCCCCCCCCCAATCTGGGCAAACCATAGGGCAAAACACTATTTAACTAACCCATACCCACCAAATGGAATCCCTTACTCCATGATATTACAGTGCAAATAAATTATCCGTCGTTCAGGGGAAAAAGCTCATCATTTAAAATGTAACTGATTGTACTTGATAGTCACCTAGCTCTGCTGATACTTCTGTTATTTCCACTAATATTCCTTATTCTAATTCTTCACTACTGAGGCTATTATGCATACAAGTATGTTGGTGTTGCTAAGAAAATATGAAAATTTGAAAGGTGGCGGTAAATTCCCTTGTATTTGTACCAATGCCCTGCAGATGCTTTTCTGTTTAACCTTAAATGTAACTATTTTTGGACATCTTTGTTTTCATCTTAATGTAAAGTCTCATTTTTGTATGTGCTGGTAAGCTCTGCTCTGCAAATCTTATTTCTTTATATCCAAAACAGTGCCATGAAACGTTAAGGTTAGTTAGGTTTGGTGCAAAGAGGGCAGCTGCCCGGGATGCAATGTGTTGGCATTTAGAAGTAAATGCCAAAACAATATTTGCAGTGATAACTGAAGGGCAGAACCCTTCATGTGGGATTGCATTAAGACTGTAGCAAGCCAATTTGTTGCATTCATAGCAGGTGATTTGCTACAGTTTGAGTATCAGAGCTGAATAGGCTTCCTTTTTGGGGAGCAGGGGGTGTCTTATAACAGCTATGGATCTGGCAAAATGGAACATGAGTGATTCAGTCAGGTGAGAATAAAAAAGCTTGAGCATTAATGAAGTAGGTTGTTGTACAGCTTAATATGTTGTTTTGAATCTGTTTTCTGCATGAGTAGCTTGCTTATTTATTTTATTTTCTGTGAACTTTTATTGGCATGTCCATTAAGTTACTTACCTGTAAATGTGTTACTGAAAGTGTTTTGGTTCACATTCTGGCTGAAAATGGTCTTTAGGACACCTTCCAAGTTAAACTGAATGAATAAATAAAATTTCTGCTATCATGACAGGCATTTCATAAGTATCTCATGCAGAAAAATATATCCATTTGAAGGGGGGAGACTGCAGTTCGTTATATTTTCAAAAACTGCTCTGCACCTCCGTAATTTTTAGCCAAAAGAAAAGTAAAATAATTGAGCATAAACTATTGTGCTTTGGTCTAAAACTGGTTGAGATGCATCATGAATGAACATGTTTATTTTTATAGTTTGACTGAGTTACCCAATATGGAGCAACTGCAAGAGCTGAGGAGAAAGCTCCCATCCGATACAGACATTGAGCATACAATGACCGACATAATTCAAATGTTTTGCATTCAGAATTTTAAGTACATTATGTAATAAGGTACATTTAAAAGATATAAACCTCAGGGCTAGGTGGTGAGGGATGAAGACTTAACAGCACCCCAGGCACCTGGAGTTTGGCACAGTGGCTGAAGGATCTTTGCAAGAGAGAATAGGAGTGAGTAGCCAACAACAGCTTCTCCCATTTTGGAGGGAGGAAGACCATTTAGCACACTGCATTACAGATATCTATAACAGTGCAAGT
>NC_056745.1:245795114-245822614 GCF_019279795.1 Protopterus annectens | reverse complement strand
ACTCTGTAAGTATGCGATAGTGAGGGATTTAGGGTTAGGGTGCAGGTAAGGTAAGTGTGTGATAGTGACGGACCTTAGTGTTAGGGTTTGGGTTAAGGTTAGTGCATAGATAGTTGTGTGTAAGGTTTAGTGTAGGTTTTTTAGGTTGTTGGTGTGCTTGTGTTGTGTGTGTGTGTTGTGTGGAACAGTGAACTTTTTGTTTTGTTAACTGTCGGGGCTGTGGTTTGTCGGGCATGTGAACTTTCGTGTTTTTGCGGTTTCGTTCTTGTGGTCTCGTTCTAAATATCAATCTTGTGAAGTGTCGAGCTTGTAAGGTAGATATATATATATATATATATATATATATATATATATATATATATATATATATATGATACTAGAGGAACAATTGGGTTGTATATGGGACATTCAAAAACTTTATTGTGGGGATTTTAATCTGATAAATGAATATACAAAAATATGATATAATCCATGCAAGGCAAAAGGTCATGTGATGTGTAAAAATAAATATAAAATATGTAAGTAAAAGTGAAGGGCATTTTTGGTTTGATATTAAAAAGAATCTGTATAATGTTGAGCAGGATGATGAAATTATTGCAACATATTAAAGTAATGAAGTAGGTGGAAAGGTGTTAATGAATAGGATGAAGTAATAAAAGATAGATAAAATGCTGTGTTTCAGGAGGATGAAGTTAACTGTATTCAGTGTTGAAAATGAAACAATGTAATAAGTCAGATGTTTGTGACGAGAGTTTAAAGGATGTTAGGAAAATAAATTCAATAGGTTCTAATGTAAGGGTGAGGAATGTCGATATAAAAATACATCAACAAAGATTAAAAGAAAAGGTAAGGAGTAGCTTTAGATGCATCAGTAATCTGATTCTCGGGATCAAGGAATACTGTACATAAACTCAGAAAAATATTCAATTTGATAAAGAATGAAATACAAGAAAATGAAAATCTAAAATACTTTAAAACGAAAGAAAAATGTGAGTGCTTTCAGTAAATGTGAATTTTATTAATGTTGTAAAAAGGAGAAGGATACGGGAATGGTATACTAAATGTAATGTAGATATTATTCTTATAGAAGATGTCAGTCAGATTCCTGTTAAGTGAAAGATTGCAAGCAGAAAAACATAAGTTAAGGAAAGTTGTTAATGTTCCCACTGTATTGAGAGATGCCCAACATTTTTTAGAAGAACTGTTTGAGTTCAGTTCTGTTAATGACACTTCGTGCCTTATGTTAGTAACATTAGATGTTAACACTCTGTTTACACTAATTCCTAACATGGAAGGAGTTGAAGCCATTAAACTTTTTCTACACAAACATAGTAATTTCTCCACAAATTTGATTTTTGTGATTTGCATGTTTGATCTCATTTTAGAAAATAATGTTTTTATGTTCAATGGACATATATATTAGCAGAAGGTTGGCGTGGCCATGGGCATGTCATGCCAATAACTATGCCAACCTTGTTATGGCACAGTGAGAGTTTGAACATGTTTTAGGTCCACATCCTTTTTTAAAACATCTTAGATTTTTCAGGAGATTTGTGGATGATGTTTTTCTTCTGTGGGAGAGTAGTTTGTCTGAATTGCAAGCTTTAATTACTTATCTAGAATCTACCACAGGATATCTTAGATTTACCATGAATGCACATAATGACCATATAGATTTTCTTGATGATCATCTGTACAAAGGTGAGGAAAGGGGTTCTACATACCTCTTTGCATAGGAAGCCTTGTAGAAAGAATACACTATTGCATCGTAATAGTATGCACCCTGGTTATTTGTTGAAGAACATTGCTATGAATCAAGCACATAGGATGTCTAGATTACACACTAGTGATGTTGGGTGCGAACAGGCACTTGGCACTTTAGAACAAGACTTGTTGCTGCGTGGTTATGATTTTACAGTGGCTGATAGTGCTGTGAGGTGCAATAGACATAGCTCAGCCAAACCGTATTTCTCACATGAAGTGGGTACTTGTACTAGGAGAAGAACCAGGAAAGAAAATTTTGTTAGTCATCACATTCACTACTGATGTGAATAGGATTTGTGATGTAATTCATAGAAATTGGCCTATACTTACCTCAGATGATAAGATATCAGGTATTCATCTTTCACCCCATTTTTGTTGTAAGAATGGTACGTCTTAAAAAGACAACTTTGTTATGGTAAGAAAAAAGATATTCTGCCTTCATCAGAAAGGAAGGGAACTTTCTCTTGCAGAAACTGTACTGCATGTCAGTATATTTCTGTCTCTAAAGAGTTTCATCATCCAGTCATAGGTTTGTTTTTAAACCTAGGTTTTATGTGGATTGCTCCAGTAGAAATCTTGTTCATCTTGCTTTGTGAAATAAATGTAATAGTTTTTATGTGGGTAAAACCTGTAGAACATTGAGAGCATTTACTTGAACATTTGGACTATATTGGACACAGATGTTACTAGCACTTTGTTTAAACATGTTCAGATTTTTAATGATCATTCTTTCAGTTTTTTAGTTTTACAATGTTTTAATACTAATAGAAGATGAGGTAATTTAAATGTTGTTGAGAAAGTAGAGACAATGGATTGTGTTACTGCAAGCACATAAGAGCCCTGGCTTAAATGGAAATGTTCCTTTAAAGACTCTGCTTAGAGAAAGTAAATTGCCACATTGATTGATTGTTAATGGTGTATATACCTGCTGTGATTTTTTTGTACTTTGTCTGAAGAAGTGCCTAGTGGTTGGGCATGAAAGCACTAACCTTATGTTTTTATTTTCATTAAATACTGTGGTTTAATCACTGTTTGGTCCAGTGTCTGTTTGCCTTTGCTCAAGCAGAAATATTGTCTGGTGGATATATATATATGTATATATATATATATATATATATATATATATATATATATATTTATTTATTTATTTAGGAGTGAATGTTCTGAAGTGTTTGTATTGTATTAAAACAGTAGAAAATTAAGTGTAGCATTGGTAGGGATGGGAAGGTTAACTATTATGCATTTAAGGTGGAATGAACATCTTTATAGAATTTTAGCATCATATGCATATACAAATGGCAAAGAAAGAGAGAATCTGTGGAATCATTAGATTATGTGATGGTTAACCTGAAAAGTATAATTGTAGGGGACTTTAATTGTGATTTAATGGGAAATGTAAAAAGAAAGGGAAAGATATTAGAAAAAGTAATAAAATGAGTGTAGGTTAGCTGTGCAGAATAGACGTTAATGGACTTTTAGAAAGGGCAATTGGATCTGAAATTGATTTTGTACTATTTGAAAGTATGAGTGTAGCAGATGATACAATAGACCGTTTTTTCAGATCATTTAGCAATGTGATTGCAGGCAATGGAAGAAAGTGAGTATATTAAAACAGGAAAGGCAATAAATGAGAAATTATGGTATGAATTTGGAGAGTGGGAAGTGTTGCAGTTATGGAGGGATCATATAACCATTAAGGACTTTTATAAACATTGGTCAGAATAGTGGATTGAATTTTAAAGGAAGTACAAAGTATTTTTTCAAGGTCAAGATGATTTAAGAAGGAAGGAAAAGTGAGGTATGGAAAGATGTATAGAAATGTATGGGAGAACTTACAGATGAATACAAGAGTACTATGGTATGGAAAAGGAAAAGTATTAAAAAAAAGCAAGCAAACATTAAGATATTACAGTTTAAATAGAGGTATTATTTACAAGAGAGAAGGAATGAGGTGCTTGCATGTTTTGGTAAAATAGTAAAGGAGAATATTAGTATAATGAAGGAAATGAAAAATGCAAAAGGAAAAGTAAAAAGCGCACAAGAGCAAATCGAGTATTGTACTACAGCATGTAGAAAATATGTGCCCGAGTAAATAGAAAAATAGAGAATAGAAGGTATTTTTTTTATTTTCAAACAATGAGTTAAGGAATAATAGTTTGTTTACAAAGAGTTCATGTACTACAGTATTAAAATTTATATGGAAGAAAGATGAAAGAATGAAATCTGAGACCTATCACATTAAATAAAGCAGATTATAAATGTTTTGAAAATAATACAGCGGAGAATGGGAGGAAGGATGAAGGATATTATGGAAGAAAGTATATATGGTACAAAAGGGAAGGGATGCCAGGAAGTATTACTGGAAGTGAGAAATTATTATGGATATTAGAAGCTATTAGTAAGACATTTGATCGGTTAGCATTGCCGCCTCTCAGCAAGAGGTTCTCCAGTTCGATCCTCGGCTGGAGTGCCTTATGTGCGGAGTCTGCATGTCCTCCCTGTGGTCATGTGGGTTTCCTCCCACATCCCAAAGACATGCTGTAGGTGGATTGGACACTCTAAATTGGCCTTAGGCTTGAGTGCATGCATGTGTGCTTTCTGTGGAAGGTTGGGCACTAGGCTGGCAACTCGACACCGTAAAAACTCCACTGCCAATCATGAGCGGACAGGTGATCTACTGTGGTGACCCCTAACTGGGAAAAATCCGAAAGTAGTAGTAGTAAGGCATTTGATACAGTAGGACGTGATGCTTTGTGGGATGTTATGGAAAAGTATTGAGTAGGTAATAGAATTTAGAAGTGCATGTGTCAGCGTATCAGAATAGTAGTGAGAGTGCTAGTGAACTGAGTAAACAAATATGCATGAATACCAGATAAGGATGTTCTATGAGTGGGATTTTGTTGGCATTAGTAATGAATGCAATAGTGAGTGAAGTAGCTTATAAAATGAGATGATAGATATGTGATGCACAAGGAAGTGATGATCTTGACATATGCAGATGATATACTTGTAGTTGCAAGAATAAAATATGGATGAGGCAAATGTTGGTTTTCTGAATGGATGTTTAAGAGAAATGGGTATGACTTTGAATAAAGATAAAAGTAAGGATTTGGGGGTTGATGTGAAAATTGGAGGAGTGTGTTCAGATAAATGAAGCATCTTTAAGGATAAGCTCCAAAAGAAAGTCAGTAGAGGAAACCGCAACCACGCGAACACTGTAGGCGAAATAAATCGCTAAAAATAGATTTTATTAACGTTCATAAAATACACTCTTAAACGTTTTCGTCATGCAGTTGCTTGACTTCATCAGATAAAAAACACTGAAATACCAACTCATCTTATATATTCTTGATAAATTAATTAAACAATTAGTATTTAAAATGGCAATGTCCATCTTGAGAGGTTCTTCATTTATAAACATATAAAAAATTCTTGTATACATTAGTATACTTATTGTGTTGATAAAAGTTAGTAAAATTCATAAAATTTGTGAACATTTATATAAAATATTAAATAAGAATGATGAATAATAATGATAAATGAGCACGTGTATTGTCTATCATTATATAATACTATATTAAATATGTTTAAGAGAGTTGAAAATGTATTTGTTACATTAGCTTCATGTAAATAACTAATATCTTATTATATATGTGCAAATAATATTTTCATATTCTACCTGCTTTTAACTTGAGAAGTGGAGCAATGGAAATAGTGTCATTTAAACCTGGAAATCTGTTGACTTCTAATGTTATCTGCCAGCAGGTTTCTTTATGTTCTAGTTTAATTTCCCAGGGTCCTCCCCTGTTATCTCTTGCCATCATCTCGAGAACAAAAAATTGAAATTTGGCAGATATACATACCAGAGAGTGACGATATAAGGCATTGTTAGAATTATTCTTGGCTATCTCATAATTGTGTTCGTAGATCCTCCTTTTGAGGGATCTTTCAGTTTTGCCAGCGTAAAATGCTTGGCATGGTTGGCATGTCGCCAAGTATATAAGTCCCTGGCTGTTACAATTAGAATAGGAGCTTGCCGTAATCCACCTGTTTCTGGACATTAAATGAATTTTATCAGTGTTAGAAATAAATCTACACTGTGGACAAGTTCCACACTTATAAGTGCCCTTACGTTGATTTAAATATCTATTGGTAACCGGTTCATATTCAAGAATGTTCTTGATGTTGTTCCCTCTTCTATATACAACATTCACATTTTTGTTCTTAAACTTGTTGAGATCTGTTATATCCCTAAAGGCCGCCCACTCGTCATTAATAATTTTCCTAATGATTCCAGAATTTGCACTGTATTGAGTTACAAAGGCCTTACTGTATTGAAAATCATGTTTCAAATGATCAACCTGGCCAATATTTTTCTCTAAAGTACCTGTTCCCAAAATGGGCTTAAATTTAGTTGTTCTACCTTGTATAACCTCTTGTTTGATGTTATCAACAAACTTATCAGGGTATTCCCTTTCACGAAACATGTCAAGAAGTTTGACACATTCCAAATTGAATTCATTTTTGTCCAAGGTCATTCTTGAGACCCTAACGTATTGTCCTTTGACAATATTAAACTTCTGGTGTCTTGGGTGTTAGCTGTTATAATGGATGTAACTATTAGAAAAAGTAGGCTTCCTGTAAACAGCCGATTTGAAGCCATTGTCCTGCACTGAAAGTGTTACATCCAGATAATTAACCTTATTGAAATGTATCTGATGGGTAAAAAACAAAAAATCCGTAGTGCTATTTAAATAATTAATGAATTCCGAAACAGTGTTAGTTGGTCCTGTCCAGAAAATACGTACATCGTCTAAAAATCTGGAATAAAAAATCCAGTTAGTCTGGTATTTACTATTCAGGACGTGTTTCTTCATCTTTAAGGATAACATTTGGGAAAATGAAGTTGAGGCAGTAGGAGGCTTTGATTGAAATAAATGTGTTATGTGGAGGACTTGCAGATTAAGATTCAAGAAAGGAGGTATCTGGTGAAGTATGTTTTAATGGGAGAAATAGCATACATGTCAAATGTTTATAGGATTCCTGAAAATATTAAACATTGTATATTCAGTATTTTCTTTCATATGGGGTTCAGAATTAAGCCAAGTGGAAAGAGGTGCGTTCTATGGGGACTGTGGTTATTAAATCCAGTTCTGCTTCTTTAAATTCTTTAAATGTTTACACAGTATTATAGTTGGTAAATGAAGAGAATGAGAAGTGATGAAAATGTTTAAATACAAGTAAAAAAAAAGTTGGGAGATGAGAGACAGGTTATATAAATTAAGAAATTAATAAGTATCAAGAAAAATACTAACATGGAAAATGAAAGTTGATATAATGAAGGATAGAAAGATGTGGTACAATAATGTAATGAAACAATATTAGGTAAATCCATGGGAACATTTACTAGAATAGGTGAAAAAAAAAAAACACTAAAGTAAGAAAAACGTGTCTTAAGATTGTAGAGTGTCAGGATTTCCGTTGGTTCAGGAAGGAGAAGTGGGGTTCAATTATGGAAGAATAATGATGGCATACCAGAATGTATAGATATGCACCTATAGGTTCATATATATATCTAGGTTCATAGTTGTGAGAATCAAACCCTGCACCTTGTGTTTGTAAGGCAAACACCTTAACCATTAGGCCACCCTCCCAATAAATATGTACATGTTTTAAATGTGCTAAATAAAGGACCCCTATTACTTTTGATAGGTGCCATGGGATCTTTTGCATCCACCCAAGCGAAAACCAAGTCAGGCAGATGGGGACCTCTGTTTTATGTCTCATCTGAAGGGGTGACACACTCAAGAGTGCAGTAACCCACTTATGCTGCACTGCAGTGTCGATAATCCACCTTCCTAGTGTGGAATATATATTAATAAAAATGCAAACATAAAACAATTTAACAGCCCTTTAAGCACAAGGATACCCTCCAGGGTGGCCCTTTATCACCCTTTGAGGAGTGGAGTGGTCTTCTTTCAGTAGTGATGTGCCTCTCAATTCCCCTAGGTAGGAATTATTTCCCCAGTGACATCCAACCTGGTAGACATTGTTACTTCCTTAATTTGAAAAGTCCTAGTCTTATGTATGGTAACATTTATAAGTCCGTTACTTTTTTTATAATTTAACTTGCAAGTGAACTATTTACTGAAGCTTGTGCACTTTAATTTAATTCTTGAAGTCAAAACCTGAGCATTTGGATAGCATTCCAACTGCCTCGTTACTGTTTTCACTGTCTTAATAAACAATGTATCCCAACCAATACACTTAGATTAGGTTTTTACTATAGTGTCTTCTTTCCCACAACTGACATACCACATGAGAATGTGGTTCTGTGGTTTGTGGTCTGTAACATGCCTCAGCAATGGCTTTCTGATGTCAGTTAGAAGATACTTCTCACTGGCTAGAGGGAAACTGTGTAGAATAGACAAATACATTTTTCTGTTGAATCAGTTAGAGCTTACACAGTATTAGCTTGCTGAATTGTTGGCATGATAGGAGATGGTACCTAGGACTATCTGAATCCACCAGAAAAGATCGCCTAAAGCTGTTGGGAATATGCCTCACACAGCATTGCATCAGTGTACTGCGTATCACTTAGGAGAGTAACAAAAACTGTCTTGACAGCAGACTGAAGCATCATTGGTATATTAACTCTCACAATTAATGTTTATTTACAAATCTCAGCATTTTTTAACCCTGTGGCTTGGAACTGTCGGTGATTAATGGGGGAGGGGGGAGAAAAAGTCTGAAAGCATTGTTACCAAATAACTCCTTGTTAATGGATGGTGCCATTTTTAACATCTGTAAAATATTAGTGTAAACTTAGGCTTTGCAAAAAAGTATTACTAAACTTTAGGGCTGAAAAGATCTGTAAAATTTTAGATTTATGGAAGAAATGTGATGAAAAGAGCTCCCTGCACATTGTTGAGGCTCTGCTGTCCTCATGTTAAGAAGCAGGTCACTAAGCCAATGGCCAGCCTGAATGAGTAATGTCATTCAGTGAAATGTAAAGAACTAGTTTATCATTATGCTGTATATTATCTTTAATCTTGGATTGTGGTGCAAGAATTCTACATGGAAAAAGCTGGGTACTAATAAACTTGGAAAATTGTACTGAAGTTTGTAGAGTAGTATGTGCATAAATACTTAAAATGCACACACTTTTCCTGGAAGTGTCTGTGCAGTTAGAATTTACTTGGCTGGTTTTAGTTAACAGAAAATGTGCTATTTAAGAGCTCGTAACTCAGTTTGGAGCAAAGAAGTGCCAGTATAGTAGGGACAATCATATTTTCTAACCCTCTGGGCCATTATACTTAGTGGACAAAAGTATCAGCTTTCAGTGGTTTTCCTAAATGTTTAATGTTATTGAGTATTTGTTTCATAATTTGTGGTGAAGTAATGTTTCAAACATTCTCTTGTACTGCTGAAATTGTTTATTTAGTTCCTTTAATATTTGCACTTCATAACCTCTTGTAGTTATTTAAGAAGCAGTTAAAAGAAAGAGAAGAAATTTGGAGTCGTAACTTGCAGCTTCTTGAGCACCACAAGCAGTCCATTGACAGGGAATTCATTAGAATGGCTGGCAACTTGAGAAGAAGTAAAACTGAACACCTTAGAATGAAGAAGGAACTGTCATCCAGGTAAACTGATTTTTTCCCATCTAAATGCCGATTTGTTTAGCTTGCACTGTTTACAGTGAAAATTTGTGCACGCTTTCATGAAAGGCCCATGTTTGTTTATCCTTGCACAGTACATCACAAAATAGCTTTTCGTCATATATGTGCATGAATTTTTATAGCAATGTCTTAATGTCTGAAAATGTCATCATTCACTCTGATTCATACTTTGTTCAGGTTATAGCCAGGATTTTTGGGATTGCGGACCAACTTCTTGAATGTATCCTCAATCTCCTGAGTGTAGGCCATCCTTTCACTAGATGGTGCAAGTTTTGGATAACATTCTTTTCTCCTTACTAGGAAAAAGAACTTCTAAATGTTAGCGATCAGTAGTAAAAGAAATGGCAATTTTAATAAAATCAAACTGTTAAAATTGTCTTAATTTAAATTCTAACACAGTGCACAAGTAAACGCTCGTCTGCTGGATATACTATTATGGTACTGCTGGGGTGTCCTCAATTCTGCATGTAAACTTCAAACTTTTATGTGAACCTATGTATTTGAGACGGACTAAAATCTAAATCACTATTAGGAGGATGCCCTTTTAAAGCAAATTTACATCAAATTTCTTCCTCTAGCCTAGTGGGACCAACCTGATCAATAAAGTATAAATAAATTAAAATGTTTTTGTTGTAAGGAGAAATTAAGACTGTATTTAGACAAGTATAAACATGTAAAAATATAATCATGTATTGGCACTTGCACCAATAATATAATTTAGACCAGTTTATCCCCACTTAAGATCTTTCAAGTTTTGTAATTAAATATTTTACTTAATTTCTTAATTAATTTGCAAGATAATCTGTGGCCTGTTTTGCTTATCTTGAATGGTTTTATACCCTTTTTAAAACTCAAACTAGGACTTTTCAAGTTTAATGTTTATGCATCCCCTACCATCATCTTATGGAATCCTTCACCAAAGTATTGGCTATGGCATCAGGGATACTTGAGCTGAAGATGGTTCTGGTATTTCCATATTTGCATGGTTGTTTGACTCTGGCCTCCTGTTAGGGCTCCCTTGTTGTAACAACAAGCAGTTAGAAGACTTTTTGTTTGATCTTTACACAGAGTTCCCTCTTTGGTGCTGTCCTTTATACTTCACAGTGGCACCTGTTTCTCCCTCTGAGACTGCTAGGGACTTGGTAGTGCTATAGACATGCATTTAACACATTTGTTGGAGCTTATGGGTATTTTTCCAGGACCATTCTTCATTCTGCTGGTTTCTCATCTGCTGATATCATTTTATCCAGAAAGAGGCAGTTTATCCTACTTGCTCAAGAACACCTGGTTTTAAAACTCATTCCTTCCAATGGACTGGAAGATTGTACTCTGCCAGTTACTGCATCATGAACTTTTTCTCAAAGCCAAGTTATAGCCTCACAATTCAACAAATTTCATGTCTCTAGATCTGTTATTAATGAAGCATAGTAGCAAACTATTCACTACAAGTTTATCGTTATAGTAGTAGCATCCATTAGATTCTGTATCTTAAATTGGATTCTATAAGCACAGTTAACACACTCATTTTTGTTATGGTTTATGAACAGCCTATAAATACCTCAGAAAATACTGAAGCTACACCATGTCAGGTGCTTTTTTCTTCCTCTTTGCCCCAGCTGACTGCCAGTCATCAGCCTCTTTCCAGTCAATGAGACCATTTGCTTCCTCATCAGGGGCAAATGTTGGAAAGGGGTCATCAAATGGCATCTGGGGTATATGTTTTCTACTATGTCCTACCCTCTGTGCACCCTCAGTGACCTCCCATGGTTGGGACGGGCAGTAAATATCGGTCTTCTACTTTCCTCACTACACAAGGGGCTGATATCAGCAAGGCTGCTATACCTACTAGTAGGCGGCACCACACAGTCATTCCCCTCATCTCCACCAGTGAAGTCAACTCACACACGTGTGCCTCTGAGCAGATATTCCCACCCCCCAGAAGATGAGCACACCCATCCTCCCTGCCTGTGCCATCAAGGGTTCAAGCTGCTACTGCTCTGGTCACCTGGGCTGTAGTCAAGGCCGTGTTCTTGGTCATTGGTGCAAGCATTGTCAGCAGTGTTTTGTTCTTCCAGCTGTGATCTTTCATATGACACCAAGCAGTTCTGGCTGTGTTGCTTGGTTGTCAAGATCTCTATGAAAACATTAGAATTGACAGTTGAATGTTAGTATTTGATGAGCATTTAATCTCTCCCTAGCAGCAACAGATGGAGGTCAAACATCATTGCTTTTGTGTTGCTAGTCATGTAAGCCTTCAGCTGGATAGCTTACATGTAACATGGTTTTGCAATCATTAATATAAATGTGAACAAGTAAAGTTTGATTCCTAGTGAACTGACTAGGATGAACCTGAATGAAGACATCATCAGCGTTTAAGTTCAGTCATGTTCTGGATGTTCTCAGACCGGTTCCAGTGACGGCATTATGTGCAACATTTTACGGCAGGTTTCAGATCAGGTTACTGTAGAACTGCCAGTCATTAGTCTAGACATTACAAAGAGAATTTTAGAATTATTTGAAGTTACCAGGTGTGATACTGTGCACTGGCCCAATAATCAAGGAGCCTCAATCCTCACTGCTAACACCAGTGAGGGGCGTGCACATTGGGAGAATAACATGAACACACACAGTAAAGTACAATTTCCCTTAAGAGCACACAGAGATTACAGTCAGTCAGGGGCTGGTTTCTCCCTTTCTCTCCATTTCCCCAATAAGGCTCCCCACTGGCACAGCTATAGGGTTCAGATCTCAGCCTAGTGGTCAAGCCAAAACCTTCAGCACCCTCTCTGTCCAACCAGTGTTTCGTGTCCCTTCCCAAGTAGCTGACACACACACACACACACACACACACACACACACACACACACACACACACACACACACACACACACACACACACACACCTTGAGATTTGATTTATATATGAACACATAGACACTCCTCGGGAAGGCTGGTACAGGTTCTCTGGCTATGCCCCCTTTCTGCCCAGACTACAAGATAGTACCGACTGCCACCAACCACTGCTATCTGCTACTATAAAGACCCTTACCAAAGGGTTCCAATTCGATTGTGCAACATTACTGCTATCCAAATAGTGTGACCAGAACTTTTAAGGCTATTGGAGTGGCTTATACAGTATCACCAAATACATGCAAGTACTCTAGAGCTTAAATTATCTCTGCACAAAACAGCCACAGTTGAAAGGTTTAAAAATATTTAATAATAAAAACACAAGTCAATACTTATTACTTCAACACAATGACAGAGTTCCGAAATCACAGGAAATGCTTTAAAACAATATTGTAGGGCAGTCTGACATAAATTTATTTATTTATTTATTTATTTATTTATTTTACATTTGTTAACCGGGAAATTCCGACTGGACCAGGTCCATTTTCAGTGGAGGCCCGGGGAGAAAAGCTCCAACATCAAGTTATACAAATACAGTGCATCCAGCATAATACACAAAACAGGTTACATCATGTATGCTGATCATAGTAATATAACAAGAATTAATAAAAACACTCCAGGTAAAAGATATAGAACATGGGTAAAAAGACAATGTCAGTCATACTTTGGTAAGAAAAGAAAATATATCAAGTAAGATTCTACAGTTAAAAGTACCCTTTCAGATGACCAAGCCTACAGGAGATCAGAGCTCCAGCATGTGATCAGAGAGGAAATTGGGGAGTTAGTAGTAGTATAAATAATAATAGTAGTATAAATATAGAAGACAACTAGTCTAATCTTACTATTTCTATCTCTAAGAGAAATCACTGTTCTAAATATTACTTACAGAGCAAGAAAGTGCTGGTGAGTGGATGTTCTTACTAAATCAAGACAAGATACAAAACTATCTTTCTTTCTGAGATAGCCCTTAAATTGATAATACACAGTACTGCTGAGTCATTTTAGAGTACATCATTCTTGACACCTCAGCTGAAGTTTTCCAGGCTTACAGAACTCAAAATTTAACATATCTTTGTAATCTTGCACCTGCCAGGAAGATGCAGCAATAAAGGACACATGGTGCAGAAAACTCTGTATTTGGTTCTAACAAGTCCATCAACATTTAAAATGCTGTATAACAGGATATTTACAAAAGTCCATAGGAATATTACTATATTCTTAACCAGTAGTACTTTTCCAGTAAATCATTGAGCTTTTGCCAAGACATGTAGTGATGAGTTATGTTTTAAAGTTCTCAATCTTATAGTTGGCAACTCATTTTTACAGACAGTCCTAGGTAGACACACAAATTCACCGAATGCCAATTGTTTTACCTTTCCAGTTTATTGTTATAACTTTTCTTGTAATGGCAAGTATTGCCCAAAGAAGAGGTATTTGAGAAATAGGTATAGCTGCTGGAATTGTATCAAGGAGTCAGTAATCAGTTGTGGGGCCACAAAGCCTGAGAAAAGTTTCTAAAATCACTCCAAAAGGAAGTCACCAAGTTACAATCCATTATCATGTGTAACAAATTAGCATTAAGAACTTCATTATACCTCCAGCATTTCATTTTTCCTGTTTTATATATTTGTGCAACTTTGAGGTGTACAAAAGATTTGGTTTACTATCGTTATGTTGAAGTGGATTTGGATGAATCCACTTCAAAGAAAGGCAGGGGGTCAAATGGTGACGATGTCGAACCCAACATTGTCTAAGTACAAATCTCGCCCCTATCTCGACCCATGTTAAAGCCAATTTCATGGTTGCACTCGAGATTTGGCATTGTCAACTTTCATGGACGTGTGTCGATGTAAGCAGCATTCAACAGAGTCCAGTCCGACATAATGATAGTAAACAGATTCTATGCAGAAATTTCCACATATAGATTTTCCAATAAAGTGAGGATGTTGACTTTTATGCAGGTTTTAAGAATAACATTTAATTCTGAAAATGGTTTTGTTAATTTTTGTTGAAGTTCCAGATTGTCATGTCTAGGTTAACAAATTCACTTCTAATAATCTTCTATATAATTGATGTAAATAACTTCCCCTTGAGTGGCCCACTATTAACATTAAAGAATAGATCTAAGATTTTTGGAACAGGTTTAGTTTGATGATCTAGTGATATTTTGATTTTATCCTGAATGTATTCTTTACAGGTATGTATATCTATCCAGCCTTATTGCTCTGTGCTATAGCTTGCTATTAAATATTTAACAGAAGATGTATTGTGCTTCAATTAAGACATTGATGCCAAAATATTAGGTTACTATTTTTGACAGCTGTAGTTTGCATTAAAAGGTACTTAAGAATCCATTAGTGAAAGCAATAGGGAACAATAGGATTAGTAATTCCTTGGCTAATTCAAATTCATAAACCTGTTAAAGATTGAAAGGATTTGGTTAATAAGACAAAAGTAAATGTGCATCTTTTGTTCAGAACAAAATCTTTTAGAGCCCAGTCGAATATATTGATACCCAGTTTCATATAAGAATGTATGATAACTTGTCTACTGTTTTCTCATGAAAATATTTCCAAGACATATGAAGAATCTAACTACAATATTATTTTAATAACTGCAGGATCAGTATATAGTTCAATGTTTTGATATCTAATGCCACCTTCCTCCCAGCTTTTTAGGGTACCATAAGAATTTAAGTAAGATGGAACTTATTTTTTAGGTGGGGGGGGGGATTGATGATAGACTCACCATCTTCCATTGTAAATAGCTTATTCCAATTTTCTGTTAAGTTTATGATTTCATCTACGTTTTTATAGTTAATTTGAGAATTTTCCCAGTTAAAACTTTTGTGAGTTAAAAAATGGTTATTTTTTGTTTATAAGCAATGTTTTAGTTTTATTATGATTAAATTTCAAACCTTAACTTTTTCAAAGCTAAACTTTTTCAAAGTAATCCAAGACTTTGAGTATATGATGTAACACATGTTCTGTGTCACTGCATGTCAACAATATGTCATCAGTAAAAAGCTGTTTTTTTTTTGTTTTGTTTTTTGTTTTTTTTTAATATGAGAAGTCTTTATTTTGAAGCCTTTAATATTTGGTAGCCCTTTTATAGTTAGCTAGTGGTTCTATAATTAGAGCAAATAAAGGGAAAAGAGGGCATCCCCATTTCATACTTTTTGCTATACTAAAGGGTCTAGATAGGTTCATTTCTATCTTGAGAAAAGATACTGAATTGCTATGAAGTGTTTGTTTTGAAAAACT
This sequence comes from Protopterus annectens, assembly GCF_019279795.1. Taxonomy (NCBI): domain Eukaryota; kingdom Metazoa; phylum Chordata; order Ceratodontiformes; family Protopteridae; genus Protopterus; species Protopterus annectens. The sequence continues at coordinate 245,806,998 of NC_056745.1, read as the reverse complement.
AGAGGAAAGGTTATATTCATTTAACATTTTAACCAAATAAGGCCAGTTCATTGAATTGAAAGCTTTATCAATATCTAGATGCATTCATATTTCTTTATTTTTATTTGCTATATTAATTAATGAAAAAAAACTTATGTCTTTTACTCTTCTGTTTATTATAAAGCCAGCTTGATCCTCATTTATTAATCGCAGGAGTATATGATTTTACATTTTTGCTAGTATAGACATGAAAATCTGGTAGTCTACATTCAAAAGAGAGAGAGAGGGTGATAAGAGGAGTCTACTTCACTTGACCTAAATTTCATTTGACCGACACCCATTTGACCAACACCCAATTGACCTAAATTTCATTTGACCGACACCCAATTGACCTAAATTTCATTTGACCTAAAACTTATTTAACTGACTCCCATTTCACCGACAGCTTACAATGCTGAATTTCAGCATACTAAATCTTAAACCATAGACAAGCACACTTAGAACACCAATAACTAACCCTTTCCAGAACTTAAAAATTACTTACCAGCCCTCTTAACAGAAAAAGGACAATGTACAACTAAATTTGTGCCCCCCCACAACACCCCCCTAATTATATATATTAACTCCAGGATTGCACAACAGTGGGGAAAAGGGCATATACCTTTAACTTGCCTAACCATACTCTACATGCTGTCACTACTGCTGGGAATGGGCAAAACATTCACCAAATTACTTTAGATGCTTACCATAAAAATGCAAATAGAAAAACCCACATTTAAAAGCACTACAATACTACTATCTACATGACTATTGGAATTCTAACAGTCAGCACTATAAGTTACAGTGATTCTTTTTATCACAAGTCTGTGTCTTACTTGGTGAAATGGGTGTCAGTCAAATGAAATTTAGGTCAAATGGGTGTCAGTCAAATGAAATTTATGTCAATTGAAGTAGACCCGGTGAGAGAGGGTGATAAGCACATGATAAAAGATCTTTATCTGATTTTAAAATATGTATAATTATAGAGTATCTTCAAGAGGGAGGAATACTAGCAGAGCTTTTGCTTACTTCAAAGATGTTTAATAAGGTTTTGAAAATAGTCAGGTAGTGGTTCATACAATTCTGGGATGATGCCATCTAATCCTAGAGCCTTGCTGCCTTTGACACTTAATTTGGTCTTTCAATTCTTTAAAAGAAAAATACTTATCAATTTTACTTTTCTGTTCATTAGTTAGATTTTTTGAAGAAAAATATACACCATAAGTTATCAATTAGTTCATTATTATCTAAGTTTTTCTCCATTTTATTTTTTTCATAATATTTACTAAAACATTGTAATATGTCATTTAGATTTGTTATTTTGATGTTTCCCCCTCTTTATATACAATCTTTTTAATGTTTATTTTGTTCATGTTTTTGATATATAATGGCTATTCTTTGGTTTACTGAATGAGATTGTAATTTATTTGTTTTTTTCCAGATTGAGATCTTTTGCTGAATTATTTCTTTTTATTCCTGATTCAGCTTTTTTAACTCCACATTTGCAGTATTGTCATTGAGCTTTATCTTTAGTTTATCTATATTAGATTAATAGAAATCAAGTCCTTGTCCAATTCTTTCCTTTTACATATATACCAGTGTTTTACTTTAACAAATAAATAGGCTTTTAGGATGTCCCATAATATAGTATCTGTCACCTCCCGTTGTTATTAAATTCCATGAATTCATTAATTTTTCTCCAAAACCATTCATTAAGACCTTTTATTTTAATTTTACTTGCAGGTAACCTTGCAAGTAAAACCTTTTATTTTAATTTTACTTGCAGGTAACCTTTGGCAACAAATTAAGATATTTGAGCTAAAGGTTAGAGTGAATATAATGGCATTATGGCCAGACAAAGGGCATTAGACTATTAGTACATCTCCTGTTTTTGAATAAAGCTCATTTGATACAAAAATGTGTTATCAATATTGCTTTGTCTTCCATATCTGAAGGAATAGTGTGTATACTTTAAAGAGCTTTGTAATTTTTAAGTCTAAAATATTCCTTGTATTCATTAAACCTGTATAGTGATATAAATGTTTTGCTGTAGAAGATAGTTTCTCTTCTCATTAGTGGTGTATACTTGATAAAATACAATTAAAGTCTCCTTCTGTCACTACATTTTCTTTTGAATGTAATGTTGAAATGTCTAGGTATTATTTGGTTGTTTTAGATGCTATTCCAGGAATCCAATAAGTATGAGAATGTAATGCTTTTTAACAGTTTCCATTAACACCAATCCCAGCATACCATTCTTATCAGAATAAGTGTCAACTATTTAAGTAAACCTAGTGTTTTCTTCTAAAGGATAAGAGTACCTTTTATTTTCAAACTAAAATGAGAACGTACTAGAATTAAATAATTCTTTATTTGCAACCTGCCTAAATCTTCAGTCAAAAAATGTATTTCTTGCAAGAAGACAAGATCTGTTTTATGTAATGTTAAATGCTTATTTAAACAGCTTCTTTATGCAACCCGTTAACTTTTAGTGAAACATCTATATCTTAGCATCTTTGAGAACAAATGGTTTAAAACCTAATTAACAATGGTTTAGTACAAAGAATACAGATCTAACATACGTACAACTTGTTCTGGGCAAACATTCTAAAGCTAGTGTTAAAAAAAATCAAAGTTAAAAACATTTTTATCCACTAACATGGAATAAAAAATTCCTGGTTTGATGAAAATGTCATACAAACCACACACTAACAGCCCCATAGCTCTACCTAATCACATACATTTGCTACTGCTTATATAGTAATAATAAAACAACATGAAAAAAATAGAATGCACTCTGTATAAGTAGTGCTTCAACACACACAACAGAGAACTAAACAATTAGCTTAGGGCTCACAGCCCTCCTGGACATAGGTAGTCATCACTAAATTCAGTCTTTGGCATTAACTAGTATTACTATGGTATTACATTGGGATGAAACGGCTAGACATAAAATGACCTCTGGGTCAATAGCCTATTAATCTCGTATGATCCTATTTGAGATAGGAAGCCACTTTACTTATAACAGTTGTCTTATTTTCTGTAAGTGTATTTATATTACTTGCCTACTAATAAATGCAGTTAATTCTAGGACTTTAAAAATCCTATCTATAAAATAATAACTATATACATAGTATACTACATTGACTATTACAATTTATTGCTGATCTAACTGATTTTTGTGCGATTACCTTTTATTTAAGCAATCCTGTGTATGGTGAGAGAAACATAATTTAATTACCTGTGGTTAAATTTAATCAAATATAGGCAGCCATGTCACATATGCATGTTGTCAATAGGTTAAAATGTTTATTTTTATACAATTTATACTACCAAGGGATTTCAGGTTTGTGTGTGCACTCTCCCTTCAGCTCCACACTATCATATAGAGCTACATGACCAATACGTATATGTAGCTGAACCATAGCTCTCAAACATCCGGTATTTTCTGGCAACACCCATTTTTAAGCAAAAATGAGCTTTAATCCCCAACTGCCCAATTTGGGTACTTGTGCACCCAAGATTTGAGGTAAAACAACTTCTGTTCCAGCTGCATATGTCCCAAGCAAAAGTGTTGCTTTACTGCATCTAATTTGCATGCAGCACTGGCCAATTTCTCACTTTCGTTTCATTTTGTTTACCACTTAATATGCGGCAGTGAACTTTAGATGGATTTTATTTTCAATTAAGTCCATCTGCATATTAAGCAATGTAGAAGAGAAGTCACTTTTACGCAGTTGACCATCAATGGAAGTAAAAGGACTGTACTCATTGAGAGACTGGACAAAGACTACATGCTCAAGCGAGGGATGGCATGATCAAGCCTTGAAGACCTCTACTGTGCCAAAACTTGAAGAGAGCTGTGAAAACAACTTTGGGCTGTTGGCTGAGGAGATTGAAGTCAGATTTTGGAGCTGAGTGCGTCACTGCCATTACTGATTATTGGAGGAAATATGAGTTGCAGTCCAAAGAACTACTGCAGGACTTATTCACAGGAGGTCTGAGGTTTTCTGCAATAAGAAAGAGAAGGACTTGTGGTTGTGCCCTGGATTGGATTTTGTTTTAAACTTTACCCTACATAAAGGTAAGCAACTTTGGTATGTCTATGAATCAATAAATATACTTGTTTTAACTAAAAAAAAAAAAAAAAAAAAAAAACACACACACAGAAAATGTTTCAATGGAATTTTATTAACATTTTCAATTTCTAATGTGTACTTAAACTTTTGTTCATGGCTATAGCTAATTCATTTATGAATTTTAAAGGCATTTAAATGTGCACCGTGTTGTTTAGGAATGCTATTGAGTGCCAGGGCAAATCAGCTACTTGATTTCGTCTTTAATGTACATTGGATATAAAAAGTGTACACACCCCTGTTAAAATTATTATTTTAAGGGTGTGCACACTTATACAACCAGCATATTTATATTTTTCCCCTAACAGATTTGCTTTTCAATTGAATTGTACAGGTTATAGGTCACAGTAAAGGTAGGAAAAGTTTTGAAATGATGTATTGTGGTCCCATTTTTTTTATCGCAAAAACTGGCATTTTAACAGGGGTATGTAAACTTTGTATATCCACTGTATATTGTTGTTGGAGCATTAGAGTAAATATAAAATCTGTCTATGTCAAATAAATTAATCCTCACAATTGTCTTACTGCCTTACTTGCTTTATCAGCCCCTTGGTCCTGTAGATAGTACCTTTAGTCTAAATATACTCTGATTTATTTTAGGGACATTCTATTTTTAAGAATTCCACCGGCACTGAAAGCAAAGGAGTTAACTGCCTTTAGTTTCCTTCTCTCTGCCATTTAAGGGGATTGGGGGATGTGGGGTTAGGGGAATGGGGGGATAATTTCTGGTGCACGATATATATTACTTGAATTTAATGGTTTTCTGAAAATATGAATAATCCTGTATTTTGAGCATGTAGATGTTTGTGTACGTTTATTTGTACTTTTTTTTTTTTTTTAAATTGCTCTAAAATGATGCCCTGTCTCCATGTAATTCAACATGTGTGGGTGTGTTCATTAGTGTACTTATTTAACTATGCATGCCTTATGTTAATTAGGTGTCCCTGATTTTAAGGTCCTTTGTCCCTGATTCTCTCATTTTGAGGTTGAGAGGTATGATCTAAACTTTTCCTTCTTCAACAAACATAAACATACACACTCACGTCTAGTAGCTATCGTGACATAATATAGGATAGGCTTCTGAGGTGTCTGTTATAAAGCTGGAATGTTTACATTTAAAAAGAAAACAGTTAAATTTATTTTCAGTCAAACAATGCACTAACAGCTTATACTTTAACATCTTATAAAAAATAAGTCATGGAGCATTGTATTTTTACAGCTCTTTTAAAACTCAGTAAAGTTGCTTTTTTAAATGAGGGTTGGGAAGCTCTATGTATTAAAAAATAAAACTTTCTGTAACTTAAAATATGTGCAAACCTTATTAATGAAGTTTTCCCACAATCCCTTTAGAGTAGCATTGTCTGGTTTATAAAGGTTGCTTTTGAGTAACCCACCTTCAGAGATCTTGTGTATTATGTTTCTCCCCCCAAGTCTTTCAGTTCCTATCACAAGTTTTCTTAGAACAGAAGCTTATTTTTGTTCACTGAAGTGGTAATGTTGACTTTAAAATTAAAAAACACATTTTAACTTGCAAAATTGTTTCTAAACTCTATGATTAATATAAAGAAGTCTTCAAGACCATCCAATAATGTTCATTTTAATGTTCTATTGAAAAGTCCCCTTAATTTCCTGTTTCTGACTGGGTTAGAGGTCTTGTAGCACTTCTTTCTCATGAGCTGTTCAAAAAGAAGCCAGGCTGCTATGGAAACCTAAGCTTGTGCCATTGAGAAAAACACTTGAAACACCTTTAGACTTTCAGGCAGGAAAATGAGGTAAAAGAAGGATGAAAAAAGTTAAAAGGGCTCTCGACTGTGCTGGGGTAGCCATGATCTATGTAAAAAAGAGTTTAAATAGCCCCATTTTAAAGTAAAAATCATTAAGTATATGTTTAAGCATTTCCCCAACATTTAGTAAGACTGCTGTTGATTATTTAAATGTTTAAATTTAACAGATAAGCATGACAGAACATATTTACACATTTTTTTCTTCTACATTGTACATTGTTTTAAATAAAATATTCACTCTATATCAAACCCAGACAAATTATTATTTATATGTCATCTCATTGATATTTAAATAAAGTAAAGTATAAAACTTTAATCAGTTTAAACTCAAATGGTGTATTTCAGATTGCTATTAATATAACTATTACTTATACTTTTACCCCATATAGTGGAGAATCAGATGCTTTTTAATAAGCAGGAAATTATTGCTTACTGAAATAGTATTTTAATATTGGAAAATGCAAAGTTTTACCTTTTGATGAAATCCATTCAGAAATGCGTCAAAAAACATGTTATAAAACCACACATTGTACAACAACATGTAATATTTTCATTTGTTGCCGAGTTTTTTGTCTTTTACTGGCCATTTATTTCTTGTAGCATGTCTCCCCCCCCCCCCCAACAGATGAGCTCCACTCCATTTCTTCAGTGGGATTAAGTAAGTTGTATTTCTGTGCAAAAGAAACAGAATCTTCAAGGGTTTCGAATGTTTTTCTTCCTGTTGGTTGGCCAAGAGTCTTAATTTTGCTAGGTAAACTAGATGCGTTTTTATTCCAGATTTCTTTAGACTTTTCAGCAAGAGAGTGTACATGCTTTCCTTTTCAAGACAAGTAAAGAAGAAAAGTCATTGTCAAATCTGCTAAGGTGATCACCTATTTTGATGGGTGATGCAGACCAGGTAGTTTTTAGAAGTCAAGTTTTTTCCCTGACTGGAAATGAATTTTATTGTTATGGATTTTGGATTTGAAGTCTTCTTGTCTGAATTTGTTGTTGCTAGTGATTGTGCCTTCTCTATAAAATATGACATGGCTTCAGGGGGAGGTTTAAAGTTTTTGGAATCCAAGTAGTTAAAAAGTTTACCATATTTTCTCCCTCTCACATCTCAAGCACTCCATATATTCTGATATCGTTTCTTCTTTCCCTGTTTTCAAGATAATCTATCTTCTCCAGGAACTTCTTTTGTTTTAAAATGAATTCAGTGTTGCTTTGTCCTTCAGTCTACCATCTAAATCAGTGAGTCTTCCATGGCAGACATATGAAGTTTTTGCTGTTTAACAACTAGATTTATAAATTCTCTCTGCTTATTTACCATCTTTGATTTTGTCTGTTTTACTGTCTAGTTTAATTTTAACGATACGTCCTGAACACTATTGATGATAGATTGTAGCTCCTTCTTAACAGTGACTTCTCCAAGTCTTGCCTTAGAGTGACTCCGTATTTGATATATTCAAGCTGAAGTTTTGACAGGAAAATTTTAAAAAAAGTGTTTTTTTCACCAGACAGTCCCAAATAGTTTCTGATGTTTTATTGCTTTATTTCACCTTTTTAGAAGGTTTTAGTGAAATGAATGAAATCCTGTCAAAAAATGTATAGCAGAAGCAGAGCAAAAAACTGCATGCCATCTTGGCCACCGTGCAGAATTTATCTTGGCAATGAATCAGTCCATGTTTTGAATGTTTTCTTTATGAAGGTGGAATGTAGGTATAGAATATATCATATAGCTAGTTAGGGTATATAGGAGTTCAGAAATTCTGACTTGTTAATTTCTCTTGCTTATGAGAAGATTACAATTACCAAATCGAGACTGTACGGATTGCCATTGACAAGGTATTCTAATATTCGTCAGCTAATCATCCATTAGCTAATGCTGTCAAGGGCATTTCTGTGATTGTTTGGCTTTATCTCTAGAACTTATTTCAAAATATGCCCATGGGAGATGTGTTCTCTGCTTCTCACACTTAATTAACTACTGCAGAATGGATTTCTGTTATAAAAATGTACCATCACTTTATGGAACAAAACATTTCTTCCATTATGGTAAGATTCTGCTCCTCCACTGCCTTTTATGGATATTTATCTTCCAAGTAAGGATGATCCCTTCAAATAAATTATGATGCATGTGGATACTTGCCCTATTACTTTTTCACTAAAGAAGTGCTGTAATGGTCACTGCTGTTTACTTCACCTCCCTTCTCTCTCATCTGTGTGTAAGCTTTTCAGCTGTTTGGCAGTTAAACTCGTATTTGAATATTATAGATTTAGAAAATAAATATTGAGCAGTTAAAGTTGCACTTGAGGTTTTACAGGTTTATAAAATACATTTTAAAATGGATAGTACAGTGGACAGATCATGGGCAGACAGCTTGGATATTTTAATGAAACCAGTAAACCCCTTTTTAGCTGTGATTGAGAATTTATTAGATTTGTAAACATACACTTGTGTTTTAATATAAAATCACAAGACACATGATTTGACATTTATTTTATTTCAGTTTTGATAGTAAGTTGGGTTGGTATTTTTTATTACTGGTCTAATTTTTTTTTTTTGTCCCTGTTGTCTATTTTGCTGAAAAGGTATTTTCTGCTTCGCTTTGAACACTTGAACAATGCATGCTTCCAGGAGGATACGAATAAAACAATGGTAATGTGGTAGCTAAACAAATACAGGGCAAGATATTGTATCCCTTGAAAAAGGGCCAATAATTATCTTGAGACACCCTTGAAAAAAAGAGCCAAAAACTATCTTGAGAGTAGCCATGTCAGTATATAGATTAAATATGTCTACCCTCCAAGAGACAGTTACCCCCGAGGCACTCGGAGGCAGTAGTGTTTTTGATGCACTTTTTGCAACTGCACAGAGTATGTCACTCTAATGACTCTGTGGACACCTGTGATATGTTTTGCAGTAGTGGACGTTGTTCATCAGTTCAACTCTCAAGCATTCAGCAGAGGTCTGTACTATATGTGAGTCCAGATTTCCTTGAACTCAAATCTGTGTCGTGTGCTATTCAGAAAGTACTTATCAGTGAAACCAGATAGGTGGATTTAATCTGAGCTGAATCCAGCTGACCCAGAATGGCATTGCACACACTTCCAACAGTTTCAATACTGTCCTCGTATGAAGCTCTTACTTCAGTTAATATATTACTGTTGCACAAACAATGCATTTCATCCCATCCTCACATCTCGCAAGCTTTTCATCCTGAAAATTTTTCCCAGTTCAAAATAGTCTCTGCATTTTTATTTGCTCTTTGCATGCTAAAAGAAGCTTGAGGCCCTCAAGGTAATCGTTTTTGTAAACTGAAAATTGTATTTTTGGATATAGGATGATATTGTCTTCCTGCTTGACACCTAATATTGTAAATTATCTGTATACCACAATAAAACATCTGGACTGGTTATATTCATCAAGGAAAGTTCTTTTATCAATTGCTATGTTCTTACCAGTTTCTCCCAGATTTCTAGTGATTTGTTACAATCTAATGCTCCTTAATTAGTTTTATGTTCCACGCTGACTAGATTGAGAGTACAATTTCATTTTGGATAAACAATAGTATCCTTTGAGCCAGCTAACTTGGCAGATAGTTTTTGTTACAGACTTAAAAATTTGGCTTCCAGAATACTTTACACAACTTTCTACTGTGACTGACTGCCAAGGAAAACAGGTCTTCCTATATTCTGAGAGCAGATGGGCATATCAGCTGCACAGTTTTGAGGTATGTGGCATCAAAGCAATTATCCAGATTTTTCTAGAGGTTTCTCCATTTCATCCAGAGAAACAATCTGCCTGTAACCCATCAAATCTACATACATCTCTCACTGTGTTTTTTTGCTTCAACAAACAGTTGAAGGACCTGTCCTCCATAAGAGTTACTACTGCAACTTTATAATTCAAAAATCTGTTTGTGCAGATTATTTTAAAATTGCAAAATGTCACATCTGTACAACAGAAAATTGTGGTTGATTCTGGTCAAAAACTATTCTTTACTCCCCAACTAACCCACCTAAATTAAGGTATTACATTTGTGTAAGGCATTTAGTAGATGTTGAGAGGGTCATAAGAGTTACCACCCATTACACTCAAATGGATTTGTAAATGGTTTCAGAGGGATAGGATACTTGATCCCAGTTTGAGTTAATGAATCCATATTGATCATTTACTGCTAGTCAAATGCCATGCTTTTGTCGGTTAGTGCCAGTGATGCTAAGGTTTATTCCACTTTGGCTCCCTCTATATGAGGATACTGTCTTACAGTCCAAAAATCCAACTGGTGTCCTATACACGACAGAGCTACCTTCTTAAACATACTTGCCTTTAAATTGCTAAATGATTCCAGCTGTCCACCACTTATGAAATTTCTGTAATTTATGGAAACAAAATATACACTGAGGAATAGCAGAGAAAGTAAACCAGTGATCCCAGCATATTACCTTTCTGCATCAGAAAGTTTAAACAATGCTTCCTACAATACACTGGAATAAGCTTCCACAAGAAATATGGTACTTTTCTTCTCTTAATGAATCCCACAATGCCGTTGGGCAAAAAAAAAAAATACTAAAAATGTTCAGTGCTACTGTTTTAGCAAGTCAACAACCAGTCTTCTTACTCCTTATAAATGTATCCTCAGGAAGCACAGCCCTTTTTCTCATAGTGTACATTATATACATATGTTTTTGGACTGGGTGTTTTTTAATATCCACCTAATGAATACCAATATATGTGATGTGGTAATCCATAGTCACTTGTTTGAATAATGCTTTTCACAGCTGTTAATACTGATCCATATATTTTGCATATAACTTTATATAAGCCATCCATGTTAGCTTTATCAAATGAGCTGGGCCATACCTGAAAACAGTTCTTGGAGCAGCATGCTTATCAAATTAATAAATGTAAAAGAATAAGTAAACAAATAACTGTTAACTTGCAGCCATCAAGCATTAATATATAATGTATTTTTGTTCTGGAGTAAGAGATTGTCCAAGGATAAAAAATAGGAAGCTATTTGTATTATGTAATAGTAATGCCTACCCTTCATGTTTGTAAAATCTCGGAGTAAGTCTCAAAGTAAGAGGAGATGATCGGGAGCTTGTCCCAGCAAAATGCTTCTTTTCTCTGATTTTTTCTTTGAGAATTTGTAGTGGTGTGTGTTGACTTGTACATTTTTTACTTAATTTTGCAGTGTTCCCCAAATATAAAGATGACCCAATTTCAACTGATAACTGGCCACTAATAGTCAGCCACTAATTATGGAGAGTACATGCAACAGTCTGTTGCTTCCCAAAATAATAATAAATGGAAGTGGCAAGGCAGAGAGATTAGTCATCTGCATGAAATATCCAAGCATCTGTCCTAGACATGTTAAGTTCCAAAAACTCGCTTTTCAATTATTCTATAAAGAGTACCCATTCACCATTCCTTTCTGGAAAAGAATAGGTAACATCACGTATCAAAATATCCATGACAAGCTAGCCCTGCCTTCCCAAGATTCCTGACAGCATGAGTGGTATGAAGACCTGTCCAAGCTGAACCGCAAGGCACCTGTCCTCCAAATGTGAAAGTCGTTAAATTCTCGTATCACCCTCTGGGTGCATCTACAGTGGTAGAAGGCAAAGCTAGTGTAGTACCATAGAAGGAAGAAAATATTGCAAACACAAATGTTCCATCAGAATAACATGATCATAAATTTGAAATGCTGCAGATATTAAGTAGGACTAAAGCAGAATGAAGGTGGATGAAGGTCTTAATGGTCATAGGTGGCAGATGAGGACCAAAAAATAACTACATTAAAGATGTTCATGCTAGATGGTCTTGCAAAAGGGGTAACTACTCTTTGCCATCAGGTGATTTCAGAAAGTTTAAACTAAGATCACCCATATCTTATCACTGCAAATTTTTCACTTGAGTTTATTCAGTTTTGGAGTTGAGAAATCTGTGTGTGTGTT
>NC_056745.1:245645814-245794614 GCF_019279795.1 Protopterus annectens | reverse complement strand
CTAGTGGAAGGGATGTTAGCAGATAAAACCTTTTGTTTTATAGCATTACTAAAAGTCATTATCACATTGCAACTATGAGTGCTACAGATATTTTTCATATTTAGTTGTAAAAGTCTGGAACTTGTCATCTTGATGACAGTTTTAGTACTTACAAGATGGAAAAACATCTTTGTATGGTGTACACATAACACAGTTTGGTTACAATTATGGTTATGAGAGTTATTTATTTTCCTATTTTGCTAAATATTTTTGTTGGGGAACATGCCGTCAAGGTAAGTAATACCTCATTTTGAAGGCAACATTAGTTGCAGTTTGGAAAAAGAATAGTCTGTATGCTGGACAAATGTACAGGTATCACATTTTGTTTAGGGTTTTGGTTATGAGAATGATGACACTGTTTCATATTTGAATAACTTTGTCAGGGATCATGTCAGCATGCTAACTAGCAGCTTATTTTGAAGACAGTATTAGTACTTGCAAGATATAAAGAGAACTGTATCTGTATGCCATGCACATGTCCAGATATCACAGTTTGTTTGGGACTTAGGTTATGGAAATTATGCTTTTTTCATATTTTGGTAAATAACTTTGCTAGGGAGCATGTAATTTTGCCAAGTGATACCTCATTTTGAAGACAGTGTTAGGCCTTACAACATGATAAAATAACTGTGTCTGTATGCTGTACATACATACAGATAAGTTTGTGTAGGACTAAGGTTATGAAAATTATGAATTTTTTCATGTTTTTGTAAATAGCTTTGCAAGGGAGCATGCCAATGTGCTAAGTAATACCTCCTTTTGAAGACAGTATGAATTCTTACATGGTAAAATAACTGTGTCTGTATGCTGTACACATGTACAGATATCAAAGTTTGTTTAGGACTTTATGGAAATTATGATTTCTTTACATATTTTGGTAAATTACTTTGCCAGGGTTCATGTAACTGTGCCAAGTGATGCCTCATTTTGAAGACAGTGTCACTCCTTACAACATGATAAAATAACTGTGTCTGTATGCTGTACACATGCACAGATATCAGTCTTTTCAGTGTTATAGGATTATGAAAATTATACATTTGCAATATTTCTCATTATTATGCCAATATTGTTGCAAAAGAGCATGGTGATGACACAACTGATGCATCATTCTAAAGCACTTGTCCACGGATATGTAGTCTCTGTCTGTTACAGGTGATGAAATATTATGCTTTATCAATTATGAGAAGTATAATCATATTTCTGTCAATATCTATGTAATGGAGCACCACACAGTAATGGTTAAGGTATCATTTAAAAGCTGACATTCATACAAACAAACTAATTACAAATTGTATGGGTCTACTTGGTGCATTCACAACGATATTGTGATTTGTTGTACTACAAAGATATAAAAAAATAAGCACAATATCAGCATTCCTTACCAAATATTTAATAATAAGTTAGATACGCACTATCAACATTTACACTGTTGGAAAGGTCACTGTCTGCTGAACAACTTTTGCATTTACATTTTTAGTCTAGCTCTTATGGTTAAGGAGTTATGAACTTTTGTTTTCTGTATGGTATTACAAATGGATTATCTGAAAATGAGCTCAGGCTGCATGGTTGTTCCTATGGTGGAATTAAGCAGTCAGCATTTTCTGAGCTGCTCTGGAGGGAATGAGTTAGGTTTACCTTTGGGCTGCTTTCATATCATAGGCTCCTTGCACACTTATTTAGGACCATGCAAATATACATGCGTTTTTTGATTCACTTTCTTGATTGTATTAAATTATATTCCTTGTATAATGCATCACATTTGTTAGAATGTTTTAAATTTATTGTTTTGAACATTTTTTCCAGTAAGCAATGAAACAAAAATGTATGAACCAATAATGACACAACTGCCCAATTTAGAACATTTCCATCATAAAAAGTCTACTACATCTTTCATCATTACAATCCAGCAATATCCGTAAATATGCACAATCTCTGCAGAAGTCATCTAAATAATTCCACATTAAAGACATCTGTAACTAATGAAGAGGTTGTGTATTTCATTGTTTCATCTACAAATGAAGTGCCTGTTGCCCTTGAAGAATAAACAGCCTTTGCTACATTACAAATGTACTGTAAGTTGATAATTTTGCAATAGAGAATGGATGGCAAACTGTTAACAGGTTCATAGTTACTAGGTATCTCCTCCAGAGGAGGACCTTCTCTGGACTGCAGCATCCACCCCCTATAAAGTACAACACAGAGTAGTATCAGTAATTCATCTACATACTATGGGAGTAGAACCCTGTTGTGCTACTAACAATGCTTTTAAATACTTTAGCACAATGTCATTTGCTAAACAACAGTTACATGTTGCAAACAGCTTTGGCATAAGCAGTACTCAATTCCTTGTAAAGTGCATTTGACACTAAACTGTATCTCTCAACATTGCAGCACAAGAAATCTGGAAAAAGCTAAAATTTATGGGGGGGCACAACCGCCCAAACCCAGGGACACATTTTAAACATTGCTTGTATAATCTTTGAGAGTTGCTCGAATAAAATGTGTTGTGTTACCGTGCATTTTCTGAAAGATAGAAAGACGAACTTAAATGGCTGTCATTATTTAGTGAAGTCAGTTCACACTGATTTGCCAGAAAACCACAAATGTTAAGAGGAACAGACCAAAAATATGAGCCAAGCTAAACATTCCAGACATTCCGTAGACTCAGCTCCATGAATCACAACTGGTGGTAGGGGAAGAGAACTCAGGATCCTTTTTCTTGTACTCAAGGTACAGGTTTTGAGCCTATATAACACTAACCACCATGTATCCCTAACTGGGGCATTTTTTACACACACACACACTGCAAAGCAAATGTACACTAAGCAAATCTCGCTCACACAAACACTGTAAAGCAGATTAACACTAAGCAAATAATCACACGCACAAAGTACAAAGCAGATCAACACTAAGCAAAGCAGATCTGATTCTTTGAATGTTAATCAAAGCAAATTGAATGAACATGCACACTTACAAATTCCGAAAACACACACTGACATAGTCCATGAATTCTTAGGAGGAGGATTGATGTGCTCTGAAAATTGCAGGCAGAAGAACAGAACATCTGTGCGACAACACACGCACAGACATGTGCAACCAGACAGACTCTTCTTAAAGAACCGCCTTAAAACAAAACTCAATTTAATCTTTTTAATTAAATGTGAAAGAAGTGCCGGCTGGGGTGTACTGGCCCTCTTGACCCCCCCCCCCCAGCTATGCCACTGCAGAGGAAACTCGAAAAGTAATTTTTTTTTTTTTTCTTCAGTTTCAGAGGTGGATGCCTTGGAATTCAGAAAAATATCTCCAAACCTATAGATTTACTTTCCTCAGCCATCGGGGAATCACCAACAGCGCTTCAGATTATGCAGGCTTGAAATCTTTTCAGCAAAAGACAAAGGACCAGAAATTCACTTTATATTTAAGTATCACTTAAGAGACAATTAAGCAATGAAAACAAATATGTGAAATATGCAGCCTAGATAACTTGCCTCTCTCACATAGAACAAAAATACCAGGCCAAGCAGATTTCTTAAAACAGAAAACAAAATGGAGCAAGTAAAACAGAAAGCAGCTTTGTTAGTCAAGACAAAAAATATAGTTTTAATTTCCTCACCCAGCAGGGAATCATCAACAGTTTAGTTTATGCAGGCTTGAAATCTTTTCTGCAAACAATGTTTTAGATGTTTTGGGATTAATAATTTTGATTTAAATAATACTCGAGTACTTGTAGTAGAGACATGTTTTGAGGTATGATAGTGATGTGGGTGGGACAGATTTTTTCTTTAGAAAAAAAATATTGTAGCATACACCCTTTCATTATCTGTTCACCTACAGTCGAATACTTAGAAAATTAACCTCACTGAGGAGGTTTCTGGACTTTCAGTTTAGGAGACCTTGTATTAAATGGACATATAAATCACAGGAATCCTTAAAGTACAAATGTCATCCAGTATATATCACCTTAGAAAAATTTTTTGTTTCCAGTCAAGTGCAATGATTCCAGAAATGCACATCTTTTCTACAACGTGCAGACAATCCATAAACGTGTTATGGAGTGCAGTCCAGGGCATATCTATGAGACAAAAGATAATGTCTGTGTGTTTTTTTAAATCACAGGTAATACCTTTTTTCCTGTTTTCTGATGCAAATGTATTTTTCTAGATGTTGACCTGATCCCACAAAACTTACTTCATTTACATTTTTTCATATATTATATGATCCAGATTATTCAAACTCATGGCAAGAAGGAATAATATGACAAACTACCCTAATGGTATTAATAGGCATTAGCAATGCCATTATGTTACATATGTGAGAATACTAATAATCTACAGTATTAATAAATGCATTACTCACGTAATATCAGAAGGTAACTTTATTAAGCAGTGTTTATTTTAGATAAGTAGACAGCAGTATCAGATTTTGCCAATTCCAACAGAAGTTTCAGCAGCTCTGAAACACCCAAAGTTCCCTTGCTGCCATCAACTTTTCTATGCATTTGTGAGCATGAAATACCAACATTTTATTCCTGTATATTGGCAATCTAGCAAGGAGAATAAAGAAGTATAGCACACGTAGTGTTCATACCTTACCTAATCATTTAACTTGCACCTAGTTCCAAATGAAACCCAGACATTTGTTTGCTTTGTTTGGTAAGATTCAGTTGGGACCAGACTTTGCTTTTGTTTGTAAGATTCAGTTGTGACCAGACTTTGTTTGCTTTTGTTTGGTAAGATTCAGTTGGGACCATGGCCTTTTTCAGATGCAGACGTAGAACACTTGTTTGATGACTTGCTGAGCTGGAGGATTCTGGCGAGTATTGGAAGAAAATTAGTTCAGTGCTTTAACTGTTGCTACTAATCTTCCAGACTGTGTAGCAAATGCAGATGCAACAGAGATAAGAATTACCAATTTAATCTTTTTATAAAAAAGGCCTCATTTTAAGACACTGAAGATGAGCAGTTAAGTACTTCTGATCATTTGATTATCAATTGCTATGACAATAACATCTTTGTTACCCAAGTTTTGTACCCCTTTTTTATTACTCCCATCATTTGTGTCCCTGGCAATTTTTTTCCAGTTACAAATGGTTAGCACATTGTCTGTGTTCCTGAACAGTTTTAAAGTGCATCTCTCTTTTGAGCTTGTTCAAAATATATTAATTCTAAAGCCATTAATTATCATTGTTATTAAACATTGCCTACTCCAGTTTATACTTCTCCTCTTCTTGGCCACTTACATTCCTTTATCACCAGACTAATCTAGTTTTAATCTTAACTTGTATCCCACGCTCTTATCAAAGGGCTTCACAGATAGAAAATTATCTCTGCAAATTGCTTCTCAAAAGGACTGTTCAGCCTTGTGTTAGCCATTGTGTTATACTCAAGAACTCTCCTTGTTTTGTTTTTTCACACACACAATCTTCCTTACTTCCAGCCAGTTAATTTTCTTGTACACTAATTTGCATTACTGAAAAATGAAATTACATTTTCTTGAAGTTGCCTAGGAAGTTCTTTTTCTTACAATTATTCTGTTATGAAAATAATTGTCACTGTCATTGGAAGTACTGATTAGTAGCTTAAACTTTTAAGAAGGATGTTCTCTTTGCAAAATAAATTATACAACTGTTCTTATAGCAAACTCTTCATAGAAAATAGTGTAATACATGCTTTGTGGCATTTGCTAGGGTGTAACATGTAAAACAGTCTTCTAGATCATCTCTTAAGCTTGTGATCTGGACTTTTGTCACTAGGATGCATGAGCTGGAAAAACAGATGCTTTTGCAAGAAGAAACTGAAGTCAGAGTGACTGACCTTAACAAGAAACTGCAAGCGTTAGAGCAGCAGCTGCAAGACTCTAAAAGACAGGTAAAAAATGTGGTCTTTCCAAGATTAGTAGCTCACTTGTTTGACTTCTGGCACATTTCAGGAAAAAAAAAACTTGTGATATTAAACTAGCCAGGTATTTTATTTTTCTATTTTATTTTTTCTATTTTATTGTTTGCTTACCTAGAAGTCTATATAACTGAGGAAATGCTCTGTGTAGAAGAGGAGAGACTGTTGAGTTACCATCAGATGAAATGATGTGGATATGGTTTCCACATATGTACAGTGTCCAGCTTACATGAAGTATTTGAAAGAACAAAGTGTCTTGATTGTGACTGATGATGCTTAAGGTTTTCTTTCCTTAAATACCTGAATTTACCTCTTTGATTTACTTTGTATGAAATTCAGGATGTCAAATACTATGAAGGATAGACCTAAGAAGGCCTGGTTTAGTTACATATGTATAAATTTCACTGGGGTCTCCAGTTTTATCCTAAGGATTAATGACGAGATTACCCTTTATTTTACTAAAGCAGATTTGCTTCTGTACTCAGGTTTGTGATCAAGATACAGCACTAGCTGCTACACTGGGACAAGCAGAGGGCTTACAACAGAAACTAAACAAAGCACTGTCTGAAACACAGATCCTTCAAGTGGCAAATAAGAAGTTAACTGATACGTGCCACACTCTTCATCAGAAAAAAGAGGAACAAGAATGTAAGTACAGAAAACTGTAGCTCACAAACTGTTTGGCTAGATATTCCAGGATGGGCTTGTTTACACTGAAATTGTTTAACAGTAATAACATCTCTATGGATAATGGTGTACTGGGGCTAGCACTACTTCTTTTATGAAATACTTAACACTTTTTTAAAATGGAGGCCATGGTGAAATTATTGTATATTTAATATGTTGCATTTCTAATTTTAACCCCAAAGTCCCCCCCTCAGTAAATTAGGACATCCCCAGCACCTGCCCCCTCACCATATCTCTAGGGAGAAAGACATCACTGCCCTCTCAAAGGCAAAAAATACAGCCTCTATAGGACCCGATAACATCCCAGGCTGCATCCTACATGAACTCGGGCAGGAACTTGCAGCACCATTAGGCACCCTATTCAAACAAAGCCCAAGTACTGGCTTCACCCCAGCTGAGTAGAGGGCAGCCACTGTCATCCCTTTGCAAAATGGAGGAGCATCCACCGATCCAGGAAATTATAGACCCATCAGCCTAACTAGCCTGATCTGCAAGGCCATGGAAAAGGATTATCATGGACCTCATTTACAAGGACATTGGCAGCCTTCAAACACTCAATCCCACACAGTTTGGTTTCATCAAGGGGAGGGTCATGCCTGTTAAACGTGGTTGATGACTTTGAGACCGTCACCAAAGCCATGGATGAGGGGAAGAGAATACACACTGTGTACCTTGACCTGGCCAAAGCCTTTGATACTATTCTCCACTTTGGTATACTAGATAAGCTCTCTCAACTAGGCATTAATCCATATGTTACCAGATGGTTAGCAAACTGGATCACTGATAGAACCCACCTAATCAAAATAGGGGAAGCCACCTCAAGCAGTAAACCCATAAAGAGTGGTGTACCCAGGGAATTGGTCTTGGGGCCTCCATTTGTTTGGGATATACTTTTCTGTGGTGCAAGCCAAAACCAGTGGGCTATGGCTGACCAAGTTTGCAGATAACTGCAAGTTGAGCACTGTCATCAATTCCCCTAGTGATGTGGACATCCTCCAAGAGGGTCTTGCCCAATAAATGACTGGTGCCAGAAACATGGCCTCAAACTGAATGCCAAAAAAAAATGCATCATCCCCTTTGGGGAGAGTGATGTCCCTAAAAATTATTACATTAATAACAAGGTCCTAAGCATGCAATCAGTCCTGAGGAACTTGGGCACCCAGGTTGATAGCAAACTGAATTTTGACTGGCATATTGCCTCCATTGTATGGAAAGCTTTCTACCTGGCCCACCTCATTAGTAAGGCTATCTCATCCAGGGACAAAGGAGGTCATAACATCCCTCTAGTCTTCCCTTATAAGACCTATTATCGAGTACAATGCCCCTTTCGGCATGTACCTCGCAAACCACATGCAGCAGCTGGAGAGACCGCAGAACCCCCCCCCAGGAGAATCCAGGGCCTCAAACATCTGCCCTAAACAGGTAGGCTAAAAGCCCTGTCGCCCTCTACTCAGTCTCATACTGACTTCTCAGTGGTGACTTCTGTCTGGCATACAAAGCAATCTCAGACCCCGCCTTGATGGGACTGCTGCATGTCAAGCACCACTGAAGTAACCCACATGAGCCACCTCAACCTGGTCTGTGACATTAATAGGACTTCCTGTTGGGATAGATTTGTGTCCCAAGACTTGCCCTTCTGTGGAATAGAGACTCCCTCTCCACATCAAGCAGAGTACCTCATTAACCCTTTTTAAGTGCAACCTGGATAACTGGATGGGGAACAGAAAATACACCCCTGGGATTCTACCTGTGCCCTGCTGGACAAGGGCATCAGGTGCTGACTTGTTGGAACATGGGCTAAATTCTTGGCTAGGTTTGTAAAGGGCCTCCGGGTCAATAGCCTAGTTAACTTCCTGTGATCCTATGATCCTACATTTCCAGCCTTTAAGATTCCACCATTTATTTATATTATGAGTTTGCAGATGGAGCCTGTAATTTCTCAGACAGTAGAATGTTTTGTATCTGTACTGGTCATTATTCTCTCTCAAATTTGTCTTGAGTAGACCATATATAGACAAGGTAATATTCATTCATATATGTGACCATTTAGGTTTGCCACTTCTTATTGCCCGTTGATATTTTGAGGCTTTGAATAATTAAATAAATAAGATGTACATTTTGAAGTGGTAAATTATTACTTTTGGGGGGGGGCATGGGCATACAAGTATTATTCCTTATCTCTTGGCTATACATTGTGTAAGCAGTTCTCTTAGGGTAACAAAAGGAGGCTCTTTTGCTGTGCTTGATAAAATGATGTGCCTGTGACACTGGCCCTTTTTGCAACATGTATATAGTTTTTGTTTTGTGTATTTCTATCGCCTTGCCCTTGTAAAATAATAACCCCCACTTTAGCAATATCACACTTGTCAGTGAAAATGGTTTATTACCTTGTGATGATGCAAACAATTTTTTCTGCACTAAATCCACAACTAAGGTGACTCAAAAGTCAAAAATACCATAAATAGTCAAATTTAAAGAAATTTAAAAGTGTTTTTGTGGTAATTGTTACTTGATCACTTACTGTAACAGCGTAATGTAATGTGCTTAGAAGGGTTTTTATCCTTGCACACTTGCTCTCAGCAAGGAAGGGTCAGTGAGTGTTTTCAAAATCTTTTTCTGTGCTAGGCTGCTGTTGAACACTTCCTTAGTAAAATACAATAAAGACCAGATATCGGGAAAGTGCACTCCAAGAAGACTGAAATTAGTTTGGTTATGCAAGAATTTATCCTATTTTACATAAACTGCAGTCACTAGGGTCTTCAATATGCATTGGTCCAGAGCAATGACAACATTTTTGATTGGAGGATGCTAACAAAGCAGAAATGAAGGATGGTCTTAGCAAACACTAGCCTGAATGATTAATAGAAATCTGTCAAGCATTATTTTATAAAAGTATGGTAAGGCGTAAATCTACTTATAACCCTCCCTTACACCCTCAACTAAAAAACTTAGAAAGAGTAATTGAGAAAGAAATTAGAAAAGCTGATTTTAAAAGGGTGTCCTATGACAATAATTTAAATCAAAAAGAAAAAGAGATTTTGAACAGTTTAAAGGCAGACAGAAATATTAGGGTTATGAAGCCTGACAAAGGGGGAGGAATTGTGATTATGGAAAATATAGAGTATGATACTAGAATGTACAAAATCTTGTGTGACGAGAATAAATATGAGCCTGTGTCAAAAAACGAGATTAATATAGCCTACAATAGAATTGACACAAATTTATATGATATGATGGTGGAAGGACTAATTGACTTGGAGATCTACAATTTCCTAAAAGTAGACAAGCCTAAGATACCTGCCATCTTTGGGATCCCCAAAATACACAAAAATGAAAGTGATCCCCCTTTGAGACCAATAGTGGCAGCCAATGGGTCCAAGACTAATTCTTTAGCCAAGTTCGTAGATATAAAAACTAAAGACATCTGGCTACATAAAGTACAGATTTTAAAAGATTCATGGGATCTGTTATATACCTTGGGGGACACAGTTGAAACTGAGGGGCTTATATTTGTCACTATAGACGTAATAGACCTTTTTCCATCTATACCCCATGAGGAAGGTTTAGAGACATTTGAGGAAGTAATTTTTGAAAATATGAATATAACGCATAATGACAAGATAGTAAGCAAATGGTTAATGGAATTGATACAATACAACAATTTTCTATTTTTCAATGGGGAATTTTTTAGACAGACCCAAGGAGTGGCAATGGGCGCGGCATGCGCCCCCACATATGCTAACCTGGTCCTATCAAAATGGGAGGAAAAATGTGTGTTGGAAAGCAAATATAAACCATTTATGTCAGTCTATCGTAGGTTTTTAGATGACATTATTATTTTTTGGAATGGGGGAGAAGATAAACTTGAGGAGTTTTTGGCATACTTGAACAACACTAGTAGTTTTCTAAAATTCACTTGGAAAGTAACACATAATTCGGTGCAATATTTGGACCTGGAAATATATAAGGAACATGGACATTTAGAAACTAAAATATTCAGAAAAACTACATACTGTAATTCGTTTCTCCACTTTGATAGTGCCCATCCTATACATGTAAAGAAGAACATAATAAAAGGGCAGTTTGTAAGAGGAAGTAAAATGACAAGTAAGAATCATGACTTCCTCTTGGAATGTGATTTATTGGAGAGTATGTTCCAGGAAAGAGGCTATCCAAGCAAACTGATTAAGGAAATAAGAAAAGAAGTTTCCTTAGGAAGAGAAGACAGATTTGCACCTATTATTAAAAAAGGGAAAGTAACAGACAATGAAAGTGAACCCAGTAAAGTAAATCAACAAAAAAATTTTGACCTAGCTTTAATCTTAGAATATAATACATTTAACAACAAAATAAAAAGGATTTTTAATAAGGAATGGGACAGGTTCATGGAATTAACAGAACTAGTTTTAGGAATCAATAAAGCACCTAAGGTAGTGTTTAAAAATTCTTTAACTATAAAGAATCTGTTGGAAAACAAAAGCACTGTGTTAACACAGGATAGAAGGAGAAAGGGAACCTACAAGTGTGGTAGGTGTGCCCAATGTGTAAATATATCCAACACTAACAACATTTATATTGACAGTAGAAACAAGACTATAACTAATGACAAGTATTTTTATAATTGTGATTCAACAGGTTTAGTCTATATTAGCATGTGTAATGCATGTCAATCGTTCTATATAGGTAAAACTGAGAGGAAATTAAAGAGAAGAATATTTGAGCACTTAAATGACATAAAAAATTGTAAAGAGACGAATGCTCTATACAAGCATAGCAAATTGTGTGAGAAAGCTAGCTACAGTTTTACGGTTTTAGAACACATAGACAAAGACATAAGAGGTGGGCCTTGGGAAGAAAGGTTAGAATACAGTGAATTGTGGTGGCAAATGTCACTAGAAGCAAATAAAATCCCAGGCCTAAATGAATATGTCAGTATAGCCCCCATTTTGAAATTAAGAGCAGCAAAATTATAGATTGAAGTATTAGTGTATTGAAGTATTAGTTATGAATATCCAAACAAGAACACTTGTATCCTTCCATGTACCTTTAGGGAGTAAAAGAAGAAAAACCTTTTAAATTACAGCAGTTTACACACAATTTTAGATATATTGGTTTGGAGAGTTTTTAAGGTGAGAGACAGATCAATTTGAAAGAACTGTTCATTTTTATGTAATAAATACAACTTGCCACTAGAGGGCATAATTACTTCTTCTTTTTTATATTCCTACAATATACAAAGTGCTTACAATTTATATAAGTGTATTATCATTTCACAATTAATTTCAATGTAAATGTGTAATAATTGTTTTTATGTGGACTTAACTTAAAGTAAGGAATTTAATGAGTTTTTAATAAGAATTTTTTAACAGAATTTATTTATATTTAAAATGGTTTAAATGTTTTAAATTTTAAATTTAAATGTGATTGATTGACAACTCATTAATGGTTTCATCTGATTAATTAATGTGGGTGTGTATATATATATATAAAAAGAAAGGTTGGGGTTAGAGTGTTTATCTGAAGAAGTCAGCTATATGACGAAAACGTATTGGGAGAAGTGCGTTTTATGTGGAGTGTATTTTGTGGCAGTTTGTTCTATGTGCTTTGTGGAACAATAAACTCGTGTTGAGCCAACCATTTTCCTGGATTTCTATATCTTTTTGGTTTTTGTGGTAATTGTTACTTGATCACTTACTGTAACAGAGCGTAATGTAATGTGCTTAGAAGGGTTTTTATCCTTGCACACTTGCTCTCAGCAAGGAAGGGTCAGTGAGTGTTTTCAAAATCTTTTTCTGTGCTAGGCTGCTGTTGAACACTTCCTTAGTAAAATACAATAAAGACCAGATATCGGGAAAGTGCACTCCAAGAAGACTGAAATTAGTTTGGTTATGCAAGAATTTATCCTATTTTACATAAACTGCAGTCACTAGGGTCTTCAATATGCATTGGTCCAGAGCAATGACAACATTTTTGATTGGAGGATGCTAACAAAGCAGAAATGAAGGATGGTCTTAGCAAACACTAGCCTGAATGATTAATAGAAATCTGTCAAGCATTATTTTATAAAAGTATGGTAAGGGGTGATGTTGCACAGGGCTGTGACACCACAGTTGATCTGGATAAAAACACTAAAATTAACAAGAGGCTGGCATATATTTGTTTCCCTGCACATAGCACAAGAAATACACATCTAGCCTAATAAATATGAATTGCTTAATCAATGGTTCTCCTCACATCCTGTGACAAATCAAAAAGATGCTTTTCAGTACAAAAATACACTTTATTTACATAATTAAGAATCTTTGTCATCCAGTTTGTGTAAAAAAAAAAATCGCCCATATTGAACTATTCCCAGACAACAGAGAAATCAATAGACTGAGTAATGTCTGAAAATGCTTTTTTATAGTAAATGAGGTCGGGTATGAATTTTCGGTTACTCAGCAATGTTGAATTTTTGAAAAATATTTGTGAGGTGTTTATTTTGAGCAGTAATTTATTCCTAAGTGTTGCTAATTTTGGTAGTCTCTCCTTTGTATATGAATTTGAGCAACAAGTTAAGGGATCTTATATTGGCCTCCCTTGTATGTGTTCTCGACGCAAGTTTCCCAACAGATGTGGGTCAAACATGGCCTTGTATGCAAAGTGCAGGTACCCTTTAAGAAGTCTAGATAACAATGTATGTATATTGTTTTCCAGCTCCTGTACTTTAAGAATCTCTGAATTATTTTGAACAGTGGAGTGGTACACTTAGGAATGCAAATTAACATGACATAAATGTCCTGATCAGTTATTTATATATATTGAAGCACAAAGACATTGAACATTAAACATTGATCCAAAAGGACTGAAACTGAATAACAGGGGAAAAAAATCCTATTTTGTTGTCGGTGGGGTAAGCTCCTTGCACTCCCACACCCCCTACTAATTATATATACAAATTCCAAGATCTCACAGCAGCTTGGAAAAGGCAAATTCCCACACCCCACTTTTCTGTGAAGTCCCACAACTAATGCCATTATCAGATTTGTTTTCATTCACTGTTGCCAGTTTTAAAAGTGATTGACACTACAAATATTTAGTTATATGGACTGTTTCCATTAACAGAGTGGTACAATGACTTCCTGTGCAATACTAGTCATGCCTGTGAATGAGGTATCCACTGCCACTGATTAATTTGTTTCACATTGATTCTTTGTGCATTTATTTCATTCTCTATCTTTCCCATCTTTGCAGTAAATTTCTAATCAAGGTACATGCTTTTCCATAAATTTGCCTGTTCTACCTTTTTGTGGTACAGGGAGTAACTTGGTTTTGCCAACTACAGATTTTGTTCAAGCTGTCTTGAAGAATTTCTTATTCTTATTTGAGGTAATTGATTCTCCTAGTTTGTAATTTGTATATTTCACTAGCCAAAATCCTGTACCTGTATTTGCATTGAAAAGAACATGACCGAAGGGGAGTGGCCTTGATAATAAACCGCCATTGAACACTTCATCAGGCTTAGATACATGTAGCATGCTTATCTGTGATTTCACCTTTAATATTTTTAACCTGTTTAACTACAAAATTGTTAACCTCAAGGTGAAGGAATTTACATGTAATGGCCTTACGGTGGAAGATATTAAATGCCATTGTAGTATCTAATGAATTTAGTGTATGTGATATACCCATTTATATTTGCCTAGCTTACGGTGGAAGATATTAAATGCCATTGTAGTATCTAATGAATTTAGTGTATGTGATATACCCATTACCATTGTTACATGTAATGGCCTTACGGTGGAAGATATTAAATGCCATTGTAGTATCTAATGAATTTAGTGTATGTGATATACCCATTACCATTGTTACATTTTTCAAAATGCCGCCAGGGAAATCTTGTAACAAATCTATATTGTTCTGAGTCTAGGTGTATGATCAATGTTACTTACCTACTCCTTAACCTTGTATGGACTAAAACTGAGGCTGTGAAAGGGCCTGATTATAGTAACCCCCTTGGATGGGGAACTACTATTGCCTGCTGTTGATTACATTGTGTTCCATAGTAATGAGTTTATTAGCAAGGGAGTTTTAGCATAGGTATAGTATTACAGCCTTGAGGTTAATAAAAGTAGCAAATGTGATGTTTATTCTGTTCCACTCTCTAGCCCTACTTTATGTAGATCATTAACCCCTTCCAACCAATGAGTAGATCATTAACCCCTTCCAACCAACCAGCTTGACTGGGTGGGGACCAGCATTCAGACAGCCATCAGGCGTGGTTCACAGATTTTTCTGTTGTATGAGAAATCGCTCCCCATGTGCACATGGTTACGTGCTAAGCATGGGCTTGCAGCATGCTGACAGCTGATGTCTCCTTGCCATGCCCCTCCCAAATGAACACAACCCTTCCTCCTACCTGGCTGCTCCCAAGGCTGGGTAATCAAGCCAGGAACAACTTGGTTGCTGTCTGGATACAAATCATCTGAGCCACTGGACCAGGCAGGTGTGCTTCAGAGAAGCTGCACTATGTCATCAATAGTGCAATATTTCACATCAGGTTAGTGATGCATCAGGGTTACAGGAGAATACATTTATCTTTGTATCTGTTGCAGAAATAATGGATCTCTTATTAGTAGCAGTCTCTCCATATTTTAATTATTTTATTTTGCCTTTTGTTTATAATTTTAATTAATCCCATTTGTTTTTAAATTGGCCTTACTCTACTTAATACAACTTGCAATTTTTCTCATGGAGAGTCTTATCCTTGGGAGATGAAAATTCAGATACTGTCCCTCCAAAAAGTGTACACACTTGGACACACTTGACAGTGTCATTGATTGTCTTTGAACTGAATGAAACTTGGGTTGTTTTGCTGTTCTGTTTTGACACCTTACTCTCTGTATTCTGTCATATATCTTTTGAAGTTTATAATATGTATTGAAGGATAACATATTAGGAGCAAAATAAATTTGTTGTATTTGAGTTTTTAAATAGTTAATAATTTGCATGTATTAAATACGTGTTCATGTAAGGACTCTGTGTGTCTGCTCAGAAATAAGGAAAAGTAAGCTAGTTGTGTAGAATGAGTGAAAGTTTGTATAGTTTTGGGGGGCAATTGTTGCTTTTGTGTGCAGAAGTAGCTGATTACCCTAGTCGTTTTATGAGTGTATGTTTGAAGTTGTAATCCAGACTGTCTGTAAACAAACTGGTCTAAATGACACATTTTTCTTCATTTCACCTTGTGAACTATTTCTTATTTGTTGTATTTTTACAAATTATCTAAACAGTCCTCTAGGATATGGCTTTACAGTTTTTTGAGAATTTGCATTAACAATAAATGGTAATGTACTGTTCAAGTTAGAAAATTTAATTTTGTTCCAGATGTAAAAATGCCATGATTTCTTTTTATGACTAGTGTCTAGGAATGATTTTATTCTCATTTTTTGATTACTGAAGGTTTCCAAGAATTGGAGTTCTTAGGCACATTTATGTTATAGCTAGAGTCCCACAATGTTTAATAATACAGGTTTACAATCAAAAATCTGAGCATTCGTATGTCGAAAATGCAGGCGCTCAAGGTGGAAATGTCAAAATCCATCTGCACCAAAACCCACAATATCAAATCCTGGACTTGTTGCTCCTGCAAGACCCATGTTAGCACT
Source organism: Protopterus annectens (assembly GCF_019279795.1). NCBI lineage: Eukaryota > Metazoa > Chordata > Ceratodontiformes > Protopteridae > Protopterus > Protopterus annectens. The sequence goes on along the minus strand of NC_056745.1, from coordinate 245,778,350 downwards.
TGTTTCTGTGTTCATGCAAGTAGGATGTTTAGAGATTTGGTATAATTTTAGGGTTGTACCTGATCAGTGTTGTGGATTTCGATGTTTCCACCTCGGGATCCTACATTTTCAATGTACAAATGCTCTGATGTTTGATAGTAAACCAATACAGATGGTCTGTTCTACATCAGTGTTACTATTGATTGTTACAATGACTATAAATCCAGTAAACACAGGAGTGTTTGCAAATCTTCAAAAGTAGGATGGAATTATCTGCTAATCTGACTTTTTAATCCAAGTGGGGCATTATGCACACAACTGCTTTCTTTCAGGGGTATCAAGATTATTAAAAGGAGGAATATGACTTTGTAAGAATGAACCTGAATGAGCACTTTCATGGATAAGGTCTTTGGCATTCTTTGGCCACTTGCATTAGTCATTCATTCACAGTCTTAAAACCTGAGTAATGGGCATAAATGACTAGTCTGGTGAGAGTGCAGCTCTGAGCCTTGTCTGATGTCATGCTTCAGTGGTATTCATTTGCTGTTACCATGTGTGCTCCTGACATTCATGAAATATGGTTGATTATTTTTCTTATAGATTCTTCTCTGTTGGATGACAGGCAAACATCTTGTGAAATACAATTGTTTCATCAGTTTCCCTAAATGCAGATTTGAAAGTAAGGAATTACTTACTAACCTTTTAAATCAGTTGAGTTGTAGTACATGTTGGGTCTTTATAAGCAACCTCATTTGTTGTATAAAACAACTAAAAGCACTTGAAAGAACAGACAGACAAAGTGAGCCAAAAAAAGCCAAGGCAACCAAAAACAGTCCACTTCTTTTAATAACCAAACCAACTGGGACCATACACACATTACGCAGTTGCAAGGCAACAATTCAGCGTTTTCATCCAATCCACACACTTTCAATCAGACAATGTATGTACCATTAAATTAATCTATATATATTAAATTACCAACCCTCCACCACATGCCATTCCCCCAAGACAAAAAAAAAAAACCTAACCAACAAGCCTCTCATTTAAATTAAAAATAAAATTGAAAACTTGACTGTAAAGTGTGTGGTGCATAAACATTTTAAAAAATACACATAATTAAAAACTAGACATGTAAAAAATATACACATAAATATATAACTATTTAATTACATAAAATTCCATAGAACATTATTAAACAAAGTACTTGTGCTAACCAATATGTTTAAACAAAATGACACATCTCCCTCTACTGTGCATTTGTTGTATACCCGTAGCAATGTTCATGAAAGCAATGCTGTGTGGATAGATTTGCCCATGAGATATTTTAGAAGAACATGTGTTTTGTCCATTTGCCTATGAGATATTTTAGAAAAACATGTGTTTCGTCCATTTGCTCATGAGATATTTTAGAACAAGTGTTTTGTCCATTTGCTCATGAGATATTTTAGAAGAACATGTGTTTTGTCCATTTCCTTTCCTGGTGGCAAACCTTGTATCAATGCCCCAATAATTAGAAGATCCTTCAGTCAAGTCTTTGTGTATCTTGTTTAATGGTTGTCATGGTTGAACTAGAAAGTAGATTAAAGCATTGTACACTGAAACTCTGATGATGATACACTCTTGCATGTATGCATATAAATACAACAGGGATTGACTTTGATCTTATACTATACGGGTTTGTATTTTCCACCTTTCTCAGATTTCCACATGTGTTTTTTTAAATAAGTAGATGGTCATAAAATAGGAATATCAGTAACATTCAATAATGACATAAACATATTAAACGAGTACCTGGCCAGCACAGGAGATTGTCAAAAAAACTAGATTTATAATTTAATACATTAAATGCAGGCATACATGTAGTTGCCATTGAAATGGTTGACAAATTTTGTGAGGATATAAAAATGAGCAAGAGCACAATGGTGCGACTTCACATTTGTGTGAATCACATTTGGTTTAATTCAAGTTTTATATAGTTTGAATTGCAAGATGCATGCTTCACAGGGAGGGTTTTTCAGGCATTCTCCATCTGTGGAGAATTCTCAATTAGATCTTTTGCTTCCCCTCTGAAGATAGACCTTCCTAGTTCCTCTGACTTGGAGAGTGGATGCCATGTCTCTCTAAGAGGAGGATGTTTCTGTATCCTTATCCCCATCTTCTTCTGTTACCAAGGGGTCCTACACAAGATTGTGGGACAGGACATGCATCTTGTTGGTGACTCCCTTTTGGCCCAAATGTCATCGGTGTTCCCTTCTCTTGCACCTGGCCAGGGTCAATCACCACAAGTTACTTTAAAGGATGGATTTTCTCACATATGACAATGGAGCTCTCATTCACCCTTATCTTCTCACTATATGATTAACTCTTTGATTGATAGGGGTTTATTTCTGTTTTGATACCAGTTTGCTTTGGATCTTGCAGGAGGTCACAAAACTAACTACTAGAAAATCTTGGAGTTGCTATATGGAAGAGATTTTCTGTTTGGTATCTCAACTACCAACATGACATCTGTTGGTGGGTATTCCTACAGTTATTTGTGAGTTAAAGCTCATCTGTCAACCATTTCTGCTTCTCTGCCTTTGGATCCCACCCCCTTTCCTCTAGATTTGAGGTGAAAGTTTCTGAAAGGCATTCATATCGGGCCTCAAGAAAGCCAGTTCTTTCTTCTTGGGACCTAAATTCAGTTTTTGAGAAAACTGACTTTGCCTCCATTTAAACCAACAGATTTTTCTACATTGTAGTTGTGTGCCTAGAATACTATCTTGTTGGTAGCTTGGACTTCTGCTTTGAGAGTTTCACTGAGCTGCAGGCTCTCTTGGTGGTTCAAATTTTTTATCACAGGCAAAGTTTCTCCCGCTCTCAACCAAACCTTTTATGCCAAAGGTGGTCAGTGGCGCATCTTTAAATCAAACCATTCATCTGCTTTTTCTCTTTTCTCCTCAAAATAAGAGTGAGAGGAGTTCTACATTCTTTGGATTTGCATAGACACCTTAGATATTTAGATATGACTAATATGAAATCTGAGCAACTTTGTTTTCATGCCAAGAATGTGTGACTTCCAAGGTGGCTGCACACTTTAATTTCAGTACTCCCAGTGTAAAAAAAAAAAAAAAAAAAAAAGAAACTGAGAAATAACTATTAATTTTGACAGCTAGAGTAAAATTCATTTACTGGTAGCAACTGACTACTGCTTGGATACAAGCAAAGAAGAAACTGAGTACCTAAAAGAAAATCAGCTAGAAAAGGTAAAAAAAAAAAAAAAAAAACAGACTGGGAAGAATCCTGTAGCTATTTAGCAAAAAGGCAGTTCAAGCTTCATCTTTGGTATGAGAGCTTCCAGTAATTTAGAGGAAAAAAATCAAGTGTACTCAGAGGTGAAACAATGAAGGAGTATATCAACTTCAATAATAAAAGGATGGCAATAATAGAAGCTTTTACTAGCTATTTGGATGAACTAATAAAACTACAAAGCACAGTGGATGAAATAAAAAAAGGAAGGCTGAGTATGAAACTTAAGAACTATTTCAAAAGCTGTGCTGTTAGAAGACAAAGTACACAGAGAATGTGAGATTTCCTGCTGTATCAGACAATCTGAAAGGAACCAGCTGAATTAATTTTATGAATGCACAAATAAGCAACTGGCTGGTATTCCATGGCAGGATTTGTTAATTGAAATGGCACAGTATATGCTCCAACTGTAGCAAAGACCTTTATTAGTAAAGATGCAACCACACCAGCAGAAATAGTACATCCTAACAAAACTGAGCCAGAAAGTCTTAAAAACTGGAGAAAGCAGAGTGTTTCTGGAAAGTGATTATTCACTGTACAAGCAGAAGAAAATCAGATTTATCTCAGCAATCAGGGAATGTTGAGTAGCTGGTGAAAGAAAATGCAAAAGGTTATCCAACAAAAAGTGAACCATTAAATGCAAGTGGATTCTGCTTTTCGTTCTTCTACCAATAAAGCTCAGAGAAGACCTTATCTGATCTTCCAAAGGAAAATGGTTGACAGAAAAAAGCAAAAGGTTTGATTAGGAAAATCAAGAGGCCCTTGGACTTGAACCAGAGATTTGTGTTTGGAGGTGGAGATGAACAGGAAGAAGACCAAAGGCATTTAAATTAGTCGATAAATGTGAGATAATGAATCAATCACATTTGTGAAGTATGGCTTTAAAAAAGTGGATAAGAAGGACTGGAATTTTGGTGACTTTTTAAACTTGGGGTAGACTGTAAACCGTATATTCCACATTGTCATTAATGTTTAGAAGGACATGAAAAAGAGAAAAAGTAACTAAGTAAAACTTTTTTGGTAAAAGCATTTATATGAAACATTTCATGATATCAGCTACATGTTGTGTGGTGAACAGTTCTGTGTAGCATGTAGTTGGGTATTCTAAACATTGGAGGTAGTCTTCAGTGATTGTTATACGTTCTAAAGTAAAAAAGTTCTGTTCCAGTTGTAAGAAATATGGGCTTTAAAATGTAGCAAGAAGAAAGGCTGGGAAAAATCACATTTCTGTTAACGTGATGTGATCTTGGGCTGGGGTGGATTAAAAGTGCACTGATTTTATGTAGAGTTGATATGTTTTCGCTTATTTTTCCAAAGGTGAATATCTGGGTTAATGTACTTGATTACAAAAACAATTGCTCATAGAGTAAACCAAGTAGGCTTGAAAAAATAGACAAAATTATGAAAGCCATGAGGGAATTGCTAAGCTTCTTGCATATGCAAGGACGTTAGGTTTTACTTTTTTTCATTGCCAAATGTTCAGTGGAAATCATGAAATCTGCATCCTGAAGGCAGTTGTACATGCTGTTCTGCTCTAGGTAAAATTGGAAAAGATTCCTTCATGCATCTGCAGAGTTGCTAGCTGCTTTTTTCTCTTATTGCTAACTGTTTCCAAGGAGATGAGCTGTCTGCAGTTGTAAACAATTAATCTTGATAGTTATGAGTATTGTTTGCTGAGGGAAATGCAAACTTTAAAGGTACAAGTGCAAGCAGTTCAGTGAAAATTAGTTTGAAATTACTGGAAGCGAATAAGAGAGAACAGCATCTCTAGCAACTGTAATACATTAATGCAATTAATAGAATGGGGCATATTTTGTAAGTTAGTATACTGACTAAAAATTGTTTTCTGGAAGCATGCTAGCTGTTTTTTACATCTGGTAGGGGAATAAAAATAAAAGTACAGACAATCGTGTGTGGGAGCACAGGCTGAAACATGCATTCTACCATGGATGACCTTAATTTTAGTTTAGGTAATGCATGTGGGTGCAGCTGCCAGTTTGGGGCAATTGGTCCTTTCCACAGGGTTAAATTTCATGTATTTTTGAAGATGTGCATAGTTTTGTGTGTTTATTCCAAGTTAATCTATTATGAGGTTGCTCAAAAAATGTATATACATTTTTGTTTGTGGGTTTCATTAAAACAAAAGTCTTGAAAAATGTGACCTGCCAAACAGTGTGTGTATGTAGCACAAAAGTTGAAAATGCACATTAACAAATGCTGCCATGTATAATAGGTGTAATTGATAACTTCTAGACATAATGGCTATGCTATCCATATGATCTTGGAACATAAATGGCCTTACAAGTATAGACAGAAAGGAAAGGGTATTGCGTTATATTTAGAAATGTAGGGGAAACTGCAGTGCTGCAGGAGATGTATGGGAATTTAATAAAGGATTTCAGGATGGATATTCAGCAGATTATTCAGGATAAAGAAAAAGGGGACTAAATTATACTAATTGCTAGAGGAGATCCAATAGTAGCAGGGGGGGGGATCTATGACAAACCATGAAAGGGACAGATTTTGATCATATGGTTTCGATAATGACTTTCTACGATCAGTCCATTGAAAAAAATGAAAATACCCCCACATACAGCAGAAAAAAATGCTTTTGCAAGGTGGAACTCCCCATGCATGCCCCATATCACCTGCTAATTATTTATACCAACTCCAAATTCACACTATAGTGGGGAGAAGGGCAAATTTCCTGATCCCTACTGTAATGCGATCTCAGTCAGAATGATTTGACAGACTGAATTTTTGATCATATGGTTTCAGTCGTATGACTTTTAGCAATCTGTCTGGTCATTTGAGAGGACTCCATAGAAGAAAAAAAAGGTAATGGTACATTTGTGGTATTAAGTGGCAGTTGTCAAAGGAGGAGGATTATGATGGCATGTTTTTATATTTCACCAATAACTGTTATGAAGCCTTTGAAAATTTTGAGAGGAGTAGTCTGCTTCAACAGGCAGTTTTACTTGTAGTTGGTGACTGGAACTTGATTAGCAGCAGTGAAGATGTATATGGGAGACCTAGTAAAGATAATTTAACAAAAGAGGGGTTGATTCCTGAAGAAATTTATGAAAATATTTCAGATGGAATATGTGAATTCAGTGGTAGGAACTCTTGAGAGAATTTGCATACTTATTCCCCAAGGTACAGTAACTGGGCTAGACTTAATTAAATTCTAATTCAGAGAAACATGTCCATTTAACTGAGAACTTGGATAAACATCCAGTAACTATTTCAGATCATGCGCCAATAATTACTGAGATAAAAATGCAAGATAATGAAGTAATAATGAAACACTGACACCTCCCAACATATCTGTTAAAAAAGAGGAACTTAAGGAATGGGTAGTGGAATTTTTTTTCAAAAATAGAGGAAATGGAAAGTACTCCAGAAGTTATAGGTAGTGAGTGGGATGAAATTAATGTGTACTTCAAAAATAAAACAAAAGGAGATCTGGTTAATGTTTAGTCTCTTTAGTTTTATACACAGGTCAGGCATATGTTTATCAACAAGAGGAGAAGTTGTGGATAGTAATAGAGTTGAGGATTTTATTTGGGAGGGGAAGAGGAGAGTCAGGTGGGATAAGCTGATCTCTCAACAGAGCAAGGAGGTTTAGGATTATCTGATTTGAAGGAATATTTTAGAGCTACACAGTTATGGCTGTTAACACAACCAGAAAGCTACAATTCAAAATAGAAAGAAATGATTATGAAGCGGGGTGGGTAATTCCATCTGTACAGAATAATAATGGCAGTCACAATTTAAATTACTATGCATTTTCATTGAATGCTTCTAGAGATGAAGCAGCCCAGTGTCCTTTTCAGGCAGTAAATGAGTATCAGGACACTGGCACTGGAAAACAATCATGGGCACAAATCACTGCAGGAGGAGGAGAAAACTTTTCAGGGCAGTTTTTCATGGAAGCAAAGGAAAAACAATGTGTAAATATAGGTAATTCCCCGACTGTGATTTTAAAATTGTAAACTTATCGCACAGGCTGCTTAACTGTTATGAAGTCTGTCCGGGTCCTCAGTAAAGGATGGGCTTTTGTACCTGCATCTCCTGCTTATATTTGTGAGACTATAAATAATTTAAGGGGCTTTGTTAGAAGGCTGAATTTTAAATTTTTATATGATGTCAACGATTATAACAAAGCTAGTGGCTTGAGAGAGAGACATGTAATAAATAAAGTTGCTTTAATCCTCCTCTGAGGCCTGAATTTAGAAGCCTTTCAGAATATATTGGAAAAGTAATCAAGAGATTTATTGATGAATAAACCTGCCAATAAATATTTCAATTTAACTTATGATGAACATTCTGCTTTAAATACAATTAGTAAGGATGAAAATATTGTGCTATTGAAAACAGACAAGGACAATTCTACAGTAGTTTTTGACAGATAAACATGTAAAAGCTATGACAGAGATGTTACAAGATGTTCATTATTACAAAGAAGCAACTTTAAATTTTATTAAATCTTATAGGTTTATTGATTCTCTGATTGAATAGTGGTTATGTGAAGGTAGGATTACAAGCAAAGAAGCAGTTTTTTTCTCTAACAGCCCTATTAGTAAAATCTTTGGCCTACCAAAAGTCCATAAAGTGTTAAAATGTCCACCACTGAGGCCAATTGTTGCCAGTGGTGGATGTAAGACTGAGGCTATGGCCATATATATTTATAAAAGTTACAGAAGGTAGTAGAATTAGGTGGGGCATATATACCTGACACATTTGCCTTTGTTAAAAGTATCAAAGAAATAGGAGAAAATGACTTCCTGGTTACTATGGAAGTCCTTGTATACAGTGATACCCAATACCATTGGTGCAGACTATGTTAGAATGGAATTATTGAGATCTAGATCTTATAATGTGGATGAAGTTTCATTGATTTTAGAAATTTTGGATGTGATATCTTATTTCTTTGAATTTAATGGGTCTTTTATCAACAGACTAACTGCGTACTATGGAGGCCGCTATGGTCCCTAGCTACGCCAATTTATTTATGACAGCATGGGAAAAACGGTGTATTAAGGAGAATAGACATTATTGCCAAGTTTTATACTATGGCTGATTTATAGATGACCTTTTTTTTTTATTTGGAAAGATGGTTTGGATGATCGTTTGTGTTTCTGAAATGAGGTTAATACTTGTGAATATTGAGCTTCTCTTGGGATTATAGCTCAAAAGGCATCTGTTTTTTTTTTTTTTTTTTTTTTTTAGATTTAGCGGTATATAAAAAAGGAAACAAGCTTTTTACAAAGATTTGCAAGAAAAATATTCAAAACAATACTTGTCTAAAATATGACAGTATGCATCCAATGTATGTAAATCATAATATTTTAAAAGGTCAGTTAAAAAGAATAAGTGATTTGACTGACTGTGATGACTTGTTTTTTTGATGAAAGTGAGGCTTTGTGTGACATTTTTAGTCAGAGGTTACCCTGAAAATATGGTTTAAAGACAAATTAAGGGAGACTAAGTTAAACAGGGTGAAAATGTATGTAATACTATTTCTGGACCTTGTTACAAACAAAAAACTGTGGACTAGGGATGGTTGTCCCATATTCTATAGATGGTAAGCAGATTAAAAGTCTATTTAAAGATAATTGGAAGATTTTAAGCAGTTTTCCAGAGGTGAGGAAAGTGGTAGGTGATGCACCTCTATTTATAAATAAAAAGGTAAAAATCTTAAAAGTATTGGCAAAGGAAAAATGTACTGGGAACAAATAATTAGAGAAGGAAAGGTAATGGAATGGGAACAGGGTCAGGAAGACAATTGGATTGTGTGCTAGTGACTGCCTTCATCAGGGGTTTGATGTCAGGGTATAGACAAAGGGATAGAGGATTCGTAAATGAAAGACCTGCACTGGTTGAGTTTTAATTGAATTTAGAACAGAAGCTGCTGTTAAACAGGATAATTAGTAGTTATATAAAATATTATAAAATAACTATAGGAATTAATCTGAAGATTTCAGAAAAGATTTGAGAGTGAGATTATATATACAGTTCAGAGAAACAATGGTAAAACATATGTATGGCTCCCAAGTATGCTAAAGTTTAGAAGATTTATTTTTTTCCTAGAAGTGTTTGCATGGATACTTTTATACCACAAGCAGACTTCAAGAAATTTTCCCCAGGTCAATGGCAAATGTTGGAGGTGTACTGGGGGAATAAAGAGGTAGCCATGAACATATGTTCTGTGAGTTTGATAAGTTGCCAGACTTTTAAAATTCCCTACATTGTACTGTGAGGAGTACTGGGTAAGCAAATGAGTGTAAGGAAGGAATGTTCTGCAGTCCTATCTCGTCTTTATTCTTACATATGGGTTCAGAGCTGATCCTCTGCTCCAACTCAGCCTATTACAAAGCTCAGAGTCTCTTAGTTGGCTCATGGCTAGGTAGGTATCCCATAATGCACTAGTACAATCCCCAGATTGCGTTTGCCACGTCTTCGAGTTCAGAAGTGCTTCTTGATTGGCCATGGCTACGTTTAAACTTGTTTGTCTTATCTCTTTACTGTTTCTATAACTAGTTATCTTATTACTAGATAGTGCTAATAGTGTTAGAAGTTTTCAGAATAATTTAGAAGTGTTTTTTGTTCGTTAAATTAGTTTTTGGAGAACTGGTTGGTCATTGGCCCTTATTGCTCTCCGTTTTGGTATCCTGTGTGTTAGTTTCTTATTAATATTGATATTTCTTAGGTCCGCATTTATTTAGAACCTTGTTTGTAGTCTTATTGTATATATATATATATATATATATATATATATATATATATATATATGGATCTAGGATGTTTGCTTGACTGAGCAAATGACCGAAATCCAAACGGCTGGGCATACTTGTGCGAAAGTGCTTTTCGCCGAAGAATCACTTTCGTGTAAGTATGACTGTTGCCGAGGCTGTACTACGGTGCAGGTAAGGGAAATTTCCCTTTTCTCCACTGTAGTGCGGTCTCAGAGGGAGAATATTAAAGTAGGGGGGGTGTGGGGGATGGGGGGTCCAGGGGGTAAAAGCCCCCCTGTTAAAATGTAAATGTAGTGTTTTTTTGTCGCACGCTTTAACAAAAGCACTTTTTTGATAAAAGCGCTTTCGTTAAAGTGTGTTCGGGTTTTATGGATTAGGACGTTTGCTCAGTCGAGCAAACATCCTAGATCCATATATATATATATATATATATATAGATATATATATTTGTGTGCAGTGTTTTTCCTAGTCTTGTTACAGAGTCTTCTCTGTGGGTCCGCATTTAGGGCCTTTGTTTTTTCTAATTTTTAGAAAAGTTAAGCTTTAGTGCAGTGTTTGCTCTTTTCTTTGACTGCTATTAGTTTTTGGCCTTATTCTACGACTTAGCCTATATAGCTAGGTCCATTTAAGTTAGAGGGTCCTCTCCTATTTTCATGTTTTCCTCAGGACTAGGCCCATTTAAGTTAGAGGACCTAGTCCTCATTGTGCTTGTTGTGTACTACTTTATTACATAGCGTTCCAACATGTCTAAAGACCACAAACCTTCGGGTTTTAAAAAATGTATAAAGTGCTCCCAGAAGATGTCAATTACAGATGGTCATAGTAATCGTGTATGCTGTCTCGGAGCCATTAATTTGCAGGAAAGTGGAAGAACAATTTAATTTTGAAAGGTCTCCTCAAGCCTTCCTTCGAGGAAAACTTAGCGAGTTCTTCATCAAAATCACATTCCTCCAAAAAAGAGGTTAAGTCGGCCAAGAGGCATTCTCTGTCTAGTGTATCAGAACCTCCTCAGAAACTAAACTTGATAAGACTTCTGCCTCCTCTGCTCCACTGTCCTATGAGCTGGTTGAGGTTGTCGATGTTGGCACGTCAGTGTTGGCTCCAAGCCTTTCGGAGCTGACTACTGAAAAATTACATCGGATCTGGTCTAGAGATCTTTTGCTGGTCTCCCCCAACCATAAGATCTCCAATTTTACAGAGATCCTGATCACCTACCTTGTCATCCTTATCCTCCAAAGAGCCTGCCAGAGGAAGATGTGGAGAGAGTAGTGCTTAGACTCCTGAAGTAGTCTGCCTTGCCCAAATTGTTGGCTCTGACCCAGTCAGTTCTGGAGCCACTGGAGTCCATCCACCCTGTTGTGGTTCCTCCTCTGAGCTGAGTCGGGCTTTTGGAGCCAGAGTTTTCGGTGCCACTTGTTGTGGAACCCTCAGTTCCAGCTCCCCTCATGACTGTCTCTGAGTCAAGTTCCACTCCGACACTTTTGACGCCATCCGTGGTGTCTAAGAGCCGAAGCTCATTGGTTGGCCCCAACAGGGACACTTGGACCCGAACCTCCTTGGTTCCGTGTCTCCCTCGGTGCGTCGGCTAGGGTGAGATCAGACCCTACATCCATCTCAGAGCCAGTCGCTCTGGAGCTGATGACTACCTCCATTTCCTCTGAACTGGGGCTGTCTTCGGAGCTGGAGAGATCTGCTTTTGAGATGGAGGAGTGTGCTGTCTCACTCAGCTCCACGCAAGGGTACCAACGCTCTTCCTCTTCAAGCAACGACCTCGGTCTCAGTACCTACTCTCTCTCGACAGCAGAGAACCACAGCCTCAGGAGCCCCCATTGGGTGGCCTCCAGTCTTCTGAGACCTCCCCAGAGTACCCTCCTGAGGAGCCCCCTCAGATGAGGACATGCAAGAGGAAGCATGTAGACTCCCCGGATGAGTCATTTACTTCAGATACTGACCTAGAGGAATCAGAAGGGTCCCCCAAGTCATCCTCTGATGATGTCTCTTTTGTAGACATCTTTGATATCTTTAAGCAGAGAGGTGGCTGGCCCACTATCACCTTCACCACCTGGGTGTCTCCACCTTTTGATGAACTTTCCGACCTGGTTAGTTGGAAGGTGTGGGGACTCCTGATGCCATGGAATCAGTTCCCAAATGACCCAATAAATTTCTGTCTGCCCCTAAAGAGAGAGAATTTTTTGTCCAAGGGCATGCCTGTAGATGCCATGGTGGTGGCAGCGGCCACTAAGAAGGAGCTAGCGGACACTTCATCTGTCCATCCACCTAATAAGGAGTCTCGAACTATGGATAGATACGGGAAGCATATCTTTTCTTCAGCGGCTTTTACACTCAAATCGTTGAACTATCTAACACATTTTATGAGGCTTCAAAGAGATCTCCTCAAGGAGTTAGGAGATACTCTTCATGGTACATCTACTGAAGGAGTCCCTGAGAAGGTTTCTGCTCAGTTGTCCACCTTAAATTCCATCGTCAACTCCTCCATGAGGCTGATCTCTTATGCAGCCAACAGAGAGAGCAGGGCAGCGGGTTCAGGAGTTCCCCTTAGGAGACACTCCTGGATACGCTTATGTAATTTTGCAGAGCCATTCAAATCTGCCTTTACCAATGTCCCCTTTGATGGTTCTTCATTGTTTGGACCTAAGGTAAAAGATACACTCACCAGGTGTGAACAAGAAGGGAAAACTCTCTCTGCCATGAGAGTACGTTTTACCGTCCCCTCAAGACCATATCCTAAGGGTTAGACAGGTGGTAAGATGTGGTTCAAGAAGTCTCAGAGATTTTTCCTGGATGCATAGGGTGACTCCTCCTTCAGAGGCAGAGGAGGAGGAGCTAATGGTAGACATCACCCTAGGGGCAGGGGTGGGGTCCGCAAAACCAGGGAGGCCACCATTCATTTCGAGGCAGTCCCTATCAGTGGTCCTGATGTGGGGCCCAGCTGTGCTTCTCTGGAGCCAGTCAGGAGTCACTTATCTTTGTATCCAGTAGCTTGGCTAAACATCACCCCAGACAAATGGGTACAAAGAATAATCACCAGAGGTTACTCGTACCCTTTTCTCTTCCAGCTCACACTCCCAAGAAGATCCAAGATGTTCCACCCAATCACAGGGATCAAGCAACTGTAGAAGTGCAAAAGTTGCTTGCAAACAGAGTCATCCAATCCATCCCCACAGACCAGATAGGGTTCAGAACTTACTCCAGTTTCTTTTTACAGCCAAAATGTATAGGGGACTGGAGGCCCATCTTGGACCTCAGCAAATTAAACGAATCCATAAAGAAGGCCAAGTTCCAAATGTTGACCCTGCAGTCTATACTCCCTCTGTTGGGGAAAGACAATTGGATGTGCACCATAGACCTCCACGATGCGTACTACCATATAAAAATGGACAGAGCATTGAGGAGCCACTTATGCTTACGGCTGGGAGCCAGTCACTACCAATTTCCTGCTCTGCCCTTTGATCTCACCACAACCCCCCGTGTGTTCACCAAATGTATGGCAGTAGTGACAGCTCACCTGAGATGTCTAGGATTCCAAGTGTTTCCGTACCTGGACAGCTGGCTCCTGACCACCACCTCCAGGCATCTACTCTTACAAACAAGAGATTCCACCATCCAACTTTGTTCCCAGCTGGGGATTACAATAAATTGGGAAAAGTCTGCCTTATTGCCCTCTCAATTTGTAACTTTTATAGGCACAGAAATAGACACAGTCGCCATGTTAGCTCGTCTACCTGCAGAGAGTGCAGAACCTCAGACAGCAAATTCTCTGTCTACTTCCTGTACAGAAAGTCAAGGCAAAGACAGTGCTGAAACTCTTGGGGACTATGGCCTCCACCATAACGTTAGTCCCTCTAGCCAGATTACATATGTGAATTCTCCAGTGGCTTCTATCGTCCCAGTGGTCCTTTCAACAACTGCCTCTATCTCACCACATCATCACAACAGAGTCTTGCAAAGAGGACCTTCGTTGGTGGATTCAACCCAACCAAATAACAGGCACTCCATTCCTTCTTTGTCAACCTGTTGCTACTGTGACCACGGATGCCTCGCAAGATAGGGTGGGGGGGCATTATCTAGGCTGGACTGTCCAAGGCACATGGCAAGATCACGAGGCTCACCTGCATATTAGTGTCCTAGAGATGAGCAGTGCTTCTAGCATTGCAGGCACTTCATGACTTTCTTCCTCTAAGAACGATAGCAATCCAATCAGACAACATGTCAGTAGTATGGTATCTCAACAAACAAGGAGGAACCAGATCTTACCCTCTTTGTCAAGAAGCCCTTCGTGTTTGGGAGTAGACAATTTCTTCCCAATGCTTTCTGGTGGCAACGCACATCCCAGGGACAACCAATGTGATAGCCGACAAGCTCAGCAGGGCAATCTTGATGCCTCACGAGTGGTCTCTGAATCAGGAAGTAGCGGAACAGATCTTCTCCAAATGGGGGCAGCCTTGCTGCAATCTCTTTGCCAGTCCAATAAACTCCAAATGCAGCAGCTACTTTTCCCTTATCCCTCCTCTGGGGAAGCCACCGAGAGACATACTTGTTCACAATTGCCCCCTGGGACTCCTTTATGCTTTCCCTCCCTTTCCTGTCATATCCAAAGTGATTCAGAAAGTGAAGTTATTGGGAAGCAAAATGATTCTCATCACTCCTTACTGGCCTTGCCAGATTTGGTTCCCCTTTCTTGGCCTCCTCTACTAGACGATCCATGAACTTTGGACCTAGTGCCAGACCTCTTGACACACACGTCAGGCTCCTTTCACCCCTGCCTCCACACCCTCAACTTGACAGTGTGGCTGCTCCAATTCCATCCCTAGTCAGGCTTCATGATTTTTCACCTGCTGTGACCCACATCCTCATGTGTTCGCATAAACCTTCCACTAGGAAGTTATACACTAGCAAATGGAAAAGGTTTTCCATCTGGGCTGAAGAAAGGAATGTAGATCCTTGCACTGCATCCATCCCTATGGTTTTAGAATTTTTGTCTGAACTTTTCCATCAGGGATCTGCTGCTGTTGCCACAATTAGGGTCCAATTGGCAGCGATATCTAACTTTCATTTGGGACAACATGAGTCTAACTTGATGTCCCACAGATTGTGTAAAACCTTCCTTAAAGATGCTACTTTCTCTTTCAGGAACTGGTGTCCCAGGTATCTAAACTTTGTTCTGTCTAAGCTACCTTCACCGCCCTTTGAACCCACTCATTTGTGCCTATTGAAATTTCTGTCTTTGAAGACTTTGTTTTTAGTAACCATCACATCAGCTAGACGAGTATCAGAGTTACAAGCAGTGTCTATTAAGCCTCCTTATTTGATTTTCCACAAACACAGAGTTTCTCTTTGTACAAATCCTTCCTTTATCCCTAAAGTTTGCTCTCACACTAATTTTAACCAAACTATAGAATTACCGGTGTTTTTCCCTAATCATTCTAACGCAGCAGAATACAAATTTCATCAACTGGATGTTCACAAGCAGTTACGGTTCTACCCTCCACAGGACTAAGGAACTCAGTCAGACCAATTGTTTGTATCCTTTTCTGATTCTAGATTAGGTCTGCCAGTCTCTAAAGTGACTCTATCAAATTGGATTTTGAGCTGTATTTCCTTCATTTACTCCTCCAATGGAAAAACTCTACCGTTTAAAATTAAGGCTCATTCTACTCTATCCCAGTCTACATCTGCTGCTTTCCAAGCCAGAGCTCCAATTGACAGTATTTGTGCAGCAGTAACTTGGGCTACCCCTCATACCTTTATTACTCATTACACATTGCACCTGACCTCTAGATACTAGAGTATTTTCCCGTGAGCCACCCAAGAATAAGGTGCTAGGGAAGCTGTCCCATATGTAAGAATGAAGGCTACAGAACATAAAGAAGTTATGTACTCACCATAATGTTCCATGTTTGCAGTCCATCTCGCCCTTCATTCTTATGAACCCACCCACCTACCCCCATCCTGGAAGGATCTGGAGACAGAATAGTATTACCTTGGTAGGGTGGAGACCTTTCATTATTGTTCTTTCTGGATGGCCTTAGTTCTGTCTATAGTTTAGCAGCAAACAAGATCTGAGGATTGTACTAGTGCACTGTGGGATACCTACCTAGCCACGAGCCAACTAAGAGACTTTGAGCTTTGTAATAGGCCAACTCATATGTAAGAATGAAGGGGTGAGATGGACTAGGCCAGTTCATTTCTAAGGATTTAGCATTAGTACATCACTTATGTACATTACAGTTTGGACATAGGTCTGTGTCACTTGGAAGGGGTAAAAGCCGGCCAGATGTATGGCTATCATTGACAGGCTATCTCTTTTGTAAGGAATAATGTAATAGTGGAAGGCTGGACATCTACAGTTATGTCAAGTTCTTACACAGCTGTACTTTCTCCCCTCTCAGGTTAAGTAAGGGAGTTAGGTTCATTAGAGATGGGCAGAGAAAATTAAATATGTATTATATATGCTCTATATTTGTCATTTTTAACTCATTCAAGTCAAGCCATCATCTTAAATATGATCCAAAAAATTGCCTAAATTGACTTTATATAATTATTAAATTATAATTGTGTAGTTACATTTGTGCTTTGGCCTATCAAATTAAAAAATGTTGGGGGCACTCAGTCTTAAAACAAAATGAAGTTATTTTTGTGCATCTGTTTTGTGTGTCCACACTGAATACAGATTTTTATCCAAGAAACGGCTATTCTTGAAAAACAGTATTGTAAACAAAATGCATTTCCCATAAAATTGCAGTGAGTTCCAGTAGAAGAAAAGTGGGTATTACAATATTAATCAAAAACATACAAAAAAATGCCAGCAACTAGGACTAACAGTCCATTCGGTAAAAGTACTAACATAATAAACACAAAACAATACGAACGAACCGGCACATGGTCAGGGTCAGAAAAAATCAAATAGTTTTAGTTTGGTTAGCGCTTTCACAGGTCAAGCCTGCTTCTTCAGACCAAAATACAATTAAATATACAATACAAACTCTAAAACTTTTATTTTATTTGTAGTTTGTTGGCCAGGATAGGCTATTGAGCCATGAGGAGCCCATTTTCAATGGAGTCCTGGGGAGAAAAGCTCCAGAAAAATACAAAATGCAGATTAAAACATGAGTGAGTTGTAAGAAATACAAAGTGCACAAATAGAGTAAAATAGACATTAAAATTGGTACAATGCAAAGCGGAAATTTCTTCAGTCAAGTTCTTAAGAGTTGTCTTAGTTGCAATAATTTATAACTTAACATCCAGTTCCTAGAGTACTTAAAAGTTTATGCAAATTCCTCCAGTTTATTGGAGATATAAAACTATAGGAGGCTATTTACTGATGTTTTAGCTTCTAGAGAGTTACTAAAGTGTAGGAAGATTATGTAGGATGAATGCAAGAGCATATCCATTTTGAAGTTAGGTGTGAGTGAAGTAAGGTTTTGAATAAAGAGAGGCTGCTGGTAATGATGAGAGGGGAGAGTGAGTTCCAGTGACGTGCAAGAGAGGAAGACATTAAATGTTTGCCTGCTGGGCAGGCAGGTTTATATAGTTCAACTAGATTTTGGGAATGAGATCTGAGAAGTCTATTAGGTTGATGCATTTTAAAGGTGGAGGCAAGGGAGGGACAGGGAGAGGAGCTAAAAATAAGTTTGTCTACTTGGACAAGTTGAGTGTAGATGAGGAAATTGGGCAGCTCAAGCCAATTCAGTTGATGTAGGGCAGTACAATGGTGGGATGTGGATCTGTGGCCTGTTGCAAATTTTGATATTTTTTGTAGCAAGAGGAGAGTTTTGTTTTGAGGGATGATTGTAGATTAGTGAGGATAGAGGCGCCATATAGGAGGGATAGGATAAGATATGTATTAGCTAGGGCGAGCCTGGTGTAGGGAGAGATATAACAATTGTGGCAGTAAAGCTTGCCAATTTTCTTGTGTTTTTTTTAATAGTTACTTTTAAATGGTTATCAAACTTTAGATCAATGAGGACTCCTAGTAGTTAGCATAGGGAACTATTTTGAGAGGAGTATTATTTTGACTGGTGATTGAGACTGAGAATTTATCTAGGGTAGTGTTTTTGGAAGTGGTATATATAAGCTTAGTTTTGGTTGTATTGAGTGTAGATGGTTATCTAGCATCCATTGTTCAGTGGAAGAGAAGGCTTCTTGGGTTAGTTTAGTTAGAGTGGAAATAGAGGAGGCAGAGCAGATTATAGTAGAGTTGTTAGCATATTAGATGAGGTTGGTATTAGGTATGACTTGGTAGAAGTCGTTTATGAATATGTTGAATAGAAGGGGGCCTAGAATTAAACCTTGGGGGGACATCTGTAGGAGTATTGAGGAAAGGAAAGGTGGCTTTTTTCTGTCTGACTGCTTGTTGCCTGTTTGGGAGGTAACTGGTAAACCAGTTGGAGAAGTGGGTTAGGTTTAGTTTGGAGAGTTTAGTGAGAAGAAGATTGTGAGAGATGGTGCTGAATTCCTTAGAGAGGTCAAGGAGGAGGATGAACATGATATCATTAGAGTCGCAGGCTTTGTTGACAGTTTCTAGGAAGCAGAGGAGAGCTGTGGTGGTGCTATGGCCGAGTCAGAATCCATGTTGTGTGGGAGTAAGAAGATGGTTATTTATAAGATGGGGTAACAGTTGTAGATGGATGCATTTTTCGAGTAGTTTTGAAATGGGGGGATAGGATGGTGATAGGTCGAAAGTTAAGAGATATTATTGTTGCCACCTTTGTGGAGTGGAATAATAAAGGCCTTTTTCCAGAGCTGGGGACTATAGCATTCTGAAATGGATTGATTTATTAGAACACAGATGGGAAGAGCAATGGCTTCTGTAGCTACTTTTAAGAAGTAGGAGGGTATTTCATCAGGGGCATTAGAGCCAGGTTTCAATTTTAGAAGAAGTTTTTTTTTATGGTAGATATAGAGAATGGGGTTCATGGAGAAGGGGGGAGAGTTGGGAATGGGAGATGCTGGAGGAGGAAGGGATAGGTGGGGGTGGGGAAGCTGAATTGTTGGTGAAGGACTATGTTAATTTAGCTATGGAATTGATGAAGAAATGGGTGGCTAAATCTAAGTTGGAAGCATTTGGTTCAGGGGAGGGGTTTTCTTTTTTACCAGAGTTCAGGAGAGTAGATATTCCATTCCAGAATATTTACGGTTGATGGTGTGGTTGGTTTGGAGTGTAGAGAAATATGCTTTATGGTCTGAAATAAGTTTTTTTTTTTGCTTTGTTTCAAAGTGTGTTGTATTCATGTAGGGTGGTGGTGGATTTTATTTTTGTGGTAGCATTTCCAAGCCTTATCCTGGAGTCTCATAGTAACTAAGGTATTTTTGGTTAACCATGGGACAGGATTGCTTTTTATGCATTATCAGGGGGCAAAGGAGTCTTATCAGGGTTAAGAAGTTTGAGTTAAAGTACGTAACATTATTTTCTATGGGAAAGGTATTAAGTGGGTTCCAGTTAATTCTTTTTAGTGCATCTGAGAATGTGCTAGAATTTTTTTTTAGGCACCAAGTGGAGGCATAGGTGTGAGTTAGTTTTAAGAAGGAAGGAAGACGGTGAGCAAAAGTGGGAAAGTGGTCACCTAGTGGATCAGGAAGAGTACCACTATCGGAGATGTAATGGGCATGGTAAACCAGAATCTAGTGTAGGGTGCTTCGAGTGTGGAAGTCCTTGGAAGGCCTAGTAGTGCTTCCAGTGTGGAAGTCCTAGTTGTTGAATTAATAAGCTGAGTGAAGTTGTACAAGTTTTTATTCAGTGTGTTTATGGGAGATTGAATAGTGACCCAGTTAATATTAACATCACCCAGGATTATAGTTACTTCAGTTATGTTGTTGGAAAACCAGGAGTGAACATCTTCAAGGATTGAGACATTGTCTCCAGGAGGGGTATAAAGAGTGACTATGCATACAAGTTTTTGTTTATTTATCTAAAGTAGGGCTGGAATTAGTTCTGTTACCGGATTTGGGAATAGGTTTGGTGTAAGGGATAACTAAAAAGGATGATGTTGAAAGGAGAGCGACTCCTCCCTCCTTTTTTGTGTGTTGTATCTTTCCTAATCATACAGTAGTTCGGTGGTAATACTAGTCCTTTATATGGGGATTAAGCCAGGTTTCAGAGATAGAGAGAATATCTGGCTGATTGTGGAGAAGCCAGGCATGGAGGTTGGGAATTCTGTTACATGTGCTCTGAGCATTTAGAGCTGAGAAATGCAGGGATTTGCCAGTTGTGTGGGAATGATGGGGTAGGGAGGTTGAGTTTTGTGGGGGAGAGGAGCCAGGGTTAGGGTGAATGTCCCTGGAGAGGAGGATGGAGATAAGGTGATCAAAAAGGTTACATATATTGCTTAGTATGTGGTTTGGGGGTTGTTAACCTTATGGACATTTGGCTAGAGGAAATGGAGGTAATGTTTTTAGGGTTGCATAACAGTTTGTAGGGGAAAAGAATACTATTGTTGAAGGATTGAAGACTGGGGGATATGTGGAATGAGGAATGTGTGTGCTTTATGAAGGATGGAATGATTGTATGGAATGGGGGGTGATTTGCATTTAGGAGTGTGGTAAGATAGCTTAGGTAGGATAAGGTGATAAGAATTAGTGTGCGAGGTAGCAGTGAACGGGGTTTGGTAAGCATTGTGTTTGAATATATGAGTTTGGGGTTGAGTAGGTTTTTATGTATGTTATGGAATAAGGGTTTTGATTTAGTGAGTAGATATTAGGATAGGCTACCGTTAATGAGTTTGTAAACTTTGTCATTAAACTTTGTAAATATTTTAAAATATTTCCTCCAATAAGAAACATTGTGTGTGGGAAATTTCCTGTTACAACATTAATTACTTAGTATTAATGAACATTTGACATCATCTTAGACATATTCACTTAAAAGCTGAAAGTCCAAGCAAAGCATCAATGTATCCTCGTAATATATTAGTTCAGTTCACTTAGTAATAATTAAAATACAACAAATTTTGTTAAAAAATACATACTTGAATGTAAAGTGCAGAGTTAACAGTCAAAACAAACACTATATCTGAAAATAAAAACCACACAACTCCGCTTATTTACATTTGTCTTCACTTTGCAATAAAAGTAGTAAATCATCAAAAAATCAATGCATCCTAACAAATCATTAATTCACTTTGCTATAACTACAAAACAGAATACTGCAGATTTTAAGAAATGCATGCATGAATGTAACATGCAGAGCTAACAATAGAAGCAAATGTCATATCTGATACTAAAGACCACACTTGCTTCACTTGTTTGCATTCATCTTTGCTCTACAATAATTGTTAACCATCATGGACTCTGTACATTCCGATAACTCATTGATTCACTCTACCAAAACCACAAGCATAAACAATAACTGAAGAACATATCGGATATAAACGTATTTACAAAAACGTTCATTCTACTTATGAGCTTTTGCTTTTTACACATTAAAATCTGTGCAAGCGCATATGGATTTCTATCATAATTATAAACCTTAACAAAACGTGTCAAACCATAAAATTTGCCATCTAGTAAAATCCTATTCTAATTAAAACTATTTCTAAAGAAAAAGATTCCCATCTAATACAGCAAAACGTCAAGGAAGTTTTTACCAAATAATACCGGCTACAACAGTAGATTGATGTAGAGTGACTATATATTTATGCAAGCACTGATGGATTTTCTTCCTAATTAATGACCTCGACAAAACAAATATACTTTTAAATAAGATACTATTGTAATCAATACTTTCTCAACAGTGTCTAAAGGATTGTTAAACTAATACAAAATAAAATGCTTATTGGAGCCCCATTTTCTCTAAGGCAATTCCATAAGCATTACTAGAATTAAATTTGTAGCCATGAATATGGGCAGAGAAGTTCAAAACTTAATTGTCCGTTCAACTAAAGTATATGTCTCAATGAGCTACTTATTATCTTGAATAACATCATCCCTGTGTGATACTTATAAACCATTTTGATAAACTGCAGCCCTTTAAATCAAATACAGGATACATTATCTGAATAACCATCTGCTCTTTAACACAGGCTTTAGGTTCATAGGTAGGTACTAGGCTATTGGCCCTGGGGCCTATATAAGCCTAGCCAGAAAGGTTCCCTGGCTTTCACCACCCAAGGAAATTATTTTCCAGTGCACCTGTCAAGCAGTGTCACAGAAGTGATCCCGGTTGGTGATTTTTTTATTTCTTATCCAGTCAAGATTTTTCTTAGAGGGCCAATGAGGAGCTTTGCTTGACATGAATGTGTAGTTTGTTCCAGAGTATGAGAAGTCTGTGGGACAGGAATCTATCCCTTCAACATGTTCTGTTTGTTGTGGTGATGAGGTTTAGGTCTCAAGTATGTGGTTCAGAGAGATTGGGGCTTCTTTAAGTGTAGCATGTCCAACAGCTCTGGGTTTGACATAGCTTTGTATGCTAGGCAGAGATGGCCTCTGAGTAGGCAATATGCGGTGGAGTAGAGCTGGAGTTTTTTGAGATGGTCTGCGTATGGCATCTGTTTGAGGCCAGTAATCCTCTTAGTGAGATATTTCTGTGGCCTTTCCAATTGTAGGTGTCTTGTGAGAGACTTGCCAAATGGAGCACTGTACTCTATAATGGGTCTGATGAGGGATGAGTAGAGGGGAACAATGACCTTTTTTCTAGAGAACTCTTTTGTGATGGTGTGCCATGTAGAAGGATTTCCTGACTACTGTGGCAATGTGGTTATCAAGGAGAGACTACTGTCCACCTCTGTCCTGAGGTTTCATCACACTTTCAGTGTTTAGTGAGCTACTGCCTATGCGGTAGCTCATGGGTACCGAGTTTTTCCCAAAGGGGATAACAATGCACTTCTTGGCATTGAGCTTGAGGCCATGACTTTGACACCAAGCATCTGTCTCTGTGATGCCCTTTTGTAGAATGTCTGCATCATTAGGTGATTCTATTGTGGCTCCCAGTTTACAGTCATCTACGAACTTTGTTAGCCAAAGACCTTCTGTGTTGGCCTGCACTTCAGAGAAGTAGATGTCAATCAGTAGAGGACCCAGGACCGAACCCTGTGGTACTCCACTCGTCTGAAGTTGGACTTGGAGTCTGCTACTTTTACGGTGTGACTTCTATCAGTAAGCCAGTTGGCCACCCATCTTGTGACATAGGGATTTATGCCCAGTTTATTGAGTTTATCTATAGTTCCAGAGTGGGGGGTGGTATCAAAAGCCTTGGAGAGGTCAAGATAGGCTGTGTGCACTACCTTGCCCTCATCTATGGCTCTAGTGACTGCTTCAAAGAAGTCAATCAGGCTTAGTAGACATGATCTACCTTTTACAATCCCAAACTGAGTGGGGTCCAGGGTTTGGAGGTTACCTATGTCTTTGTTTATAAGCTCCAAGATGATACATTCCATGGCCTTGCAGAACAGGCTCATCAGGCTAATGGGGCAGTAGTTTCCGGGGTCCATGTTTGCACCCCCTTTCTGGTGTGGGATAACCATTGCTGTGTGCCATTCAGTAAGCACATAGTCTGAGGTGAGGCTATTATTGAACATAGTACTTGGGTGTGGTGTCAGTTTGTTCTGTAGTTCATGCAGTATGCAGCCTGGGATGTTGTCTGGTCCCATGGATACTGTGTTCTTGGCTTTGGAGAGTGCGGTCTTTATTTGCTCATCCTTGATTACAGGGACTTTGCATTCTTCCGGTATTAAGATGGGCCCTTTGGAGGGGGGTGGTAAAGTTAGCACTGAACCTATATGCCAGGATGTTGGCAATATCGGTCGGTATGCATATTCAGTGCCATTGTGCTGTAGCTCAGAGCAGATCTGAGTGTTGTCATTGATATTCTTGACATAGCTGTAGAATGCTTTGTGATTGTCTTTGGAATCCGTGGCAATTTTATTTTCATAACTGGCTTTGGAGGATTTTATGAGGGATCTCAGCTTCTTGCTGAGGCTGACCAGGAAGTTCCTCCAATCTTGGGATTTTACTCTCTTTTGAAACAGCTTCTTCTTTCTGTTGTAGAGTTTGTTTATGGCAGGAGACCACCAGATTGGCTTCCTTTTTTTGGAGGATAGCATCTTAGTTCTTTTGGGGATGGCACGATCCAGGCACTCGTGTATGTACTTATACAGTGCATTTGTGTAAGATTCAGTATTCGTACCTCTATTCTCCATCTGCATGGGTGTTGTGAAGTTTGCCACTTCTGTCTTAAGAAGCATGAAGTTGGCTTTGGTGTAGTTTTTGACTTTAGTTTCCTTAATGGGGGGTGGGGGTAGGATATGGATGTCTAGGGTGATTAGCTTGTGGTCGGATCTGACCAGTGAGGAGTTGACCTCTGACGTGCAACACCGGTTACCCCATATTGGTAATGCTCAGGTCCAGGATATTGCTGCCCCTGGTGGGGGTGTGAACAAGCTGATCCAAGGCATTGGAATTTATGAATTCTAGAAAACATTGAGTCAATGAGTTGGTACATGAGTAGTTTTCCCAGTTGATAGTGGGGTAGTTGAAATCACCCATAATAAAGGTATTGGTTGTACCTTAATATTTTCCAGTATCTTAAGAAATGAAGAGTGGGAATCCTGAGGCATTTTGGGGGAATCTGTAACAAGCTACAACCTGGATTGCAGTCTCGCCCAGTGTTGCACTTGGATAATTTTGGGTACATTATGTTGAGCAGCTAGCCTGGAGGTGTGGATATCCTTAATGAATATGGACACACCTCCACCTTTAGTGTTTTGGTCCAGGTTAGGTGGCTGAAAGGTGTGGTATGAATTATAGCCTGGTAATCCAGGGGTGCTCTCTGGAGCCTTGAAACCAGGTCTCTGCCACTGCACAGATGTCGGTGTTCTCCATTTTAAGGAGTGCCTCGAGTGAGTGCATTTTGAGGTTTAGGGATACATTCCCATTCAAACCCAGCTCATGATCAGCTTGCAGTCTAATAATCCATTTTGTTTCCTGTAATTCCATCATGTTCCTGATCATCCAACCATTCATTTTGTGGGATAATTTCAAGAACCATAAATTTAAAGGCATTACGCTCAGGTGCAGTCATGGCTTTCTTGTATAAAACATTAGTTTGTAAATTCTTATATTATAAATGTATTCTAGATATATTATAAATATGTTCCCTAATGCTACCCCTCAGTCGACAGTTTGCTTTACCTACATAAAAAGATCTGCACTATTCACATTAAGTTAAATAAATTATATGAATACTATTGCAATCATCTGTAATCCTAAACTGAAATAGATTTGTTATAGGATATATAAATTGTCCCGTCATTTCTAAGGAAGCACAGAAATTGAAATTTCCACAAGGTTACATAACTATATTCAAATCTGTCTTGGATAGATCTTCACAATGATTCTGATAGCATAATAATGTCTTAACAGATTTTTTATTTTTATAATGAAAAGGTCTTTCTCCCACTACCCTTTTTATTCTGTCATCTACTGTAAAAACATTCCACTGCTTGCATATAATACTAATTGTCCCTATTAGTGCTGTAATACATAGAGAGCTTTAGTCCATCCATAGCTTTATGGACGTGATTTTTATTTGGTAATATTACATTAGAATAATAAGTTCTTGCTTTAGAAAACATCAAAAAAAGAACTCCATCCATTATGCTTTGTACTTGTCCTTTATACCCCCTCGCTATAAAACTATAACTGTAAGATGCGTTATTTCATTATGAAAATGGCTTTCATCTGCATCAAGTCTCTGCTGTTATACCTTGTCCCTTCACTACATTGGTAAAAATATGACTAGGGTGCATACTCCTATGTAACAATTTATTGTGGTAATAAGGTTTCCGATATACTTAAGTCCCCATAACTATTTATTGTTACACATCCAAAAACTCTAAATTTATCAGAGCATCTAACATCAAACTTAAAGTATGTTGTTGTGAATGAAAGCAATAAACTCGTTTAACTATGCCTTAGTGCCTGTCCATAAAAGAAAGACATCATCCACCAAACGATGATAGAAAGATATATAACAATTATATCTACTATCACACAAAATAGATTGTTGTTCCCATATGGCCATCACCAGACTGGCATAGCTGTTGATGTAAACGGTGCCCACAGCCATGCCATTGAGTTCAAAAGCACTTTAAAAAAAAAAGAATACAGGAAACTAAAACAGGTCAATTGAGCACTTGTATATCAAGCCACTATACTAAATAAACAAATGTTAATGTCAAGTATTTATGCTCTTCCTATAACCCAAACTCATTTATCAACAATTTATACAATATACTTGTATTTAAAAAAATACAAGCTCCATAATTTGATGGTGCTATATATAATAGATCCTCAAAGTGATACCACAAATAAGTCTGGAAACTTTGATAGTAATGCTTCTTCACCAGTCTTAAAATTAAAAACTTATGATTCATCAGACCCCCATACTAAACACAAAAACAGATTTGCATAATTTTCTCTGTCACAAGTCATTGTCCAGAATTTACATTTTTCTAATGTCAAAATTCTTTGAGCAGTGATGGATCTTAATACTGAATTCCAGTCTTTTTCAGATCATTCTAGGTTGTCTTTTAATTATAATTTGAGATACATAAATACTTGCAATGTACATTTTTTTAACAGTTGATTACCCAATTCTAAATTACTGGAGAAAGAAGTAATATAATCGATTGAGTACATATTAAATCACTTTCGCAACATAGACAAAAATATGAAACCCAATATGCAGCAAGCTGTATTAAAACCCATATGGTGTCTATTAATTAAAAAGGCATCCTACAACAAAAAGATGGAGACAAATAAATATAAAAAGTACAATTCAGCATTTAAAAACGAATCTAGTAAATAATTATAGAAAAGATCTTGAAAATTTTAATTCATTACAAAAGGAATTGAATCTACTCTGTATGACCTAGCTTTCATGGTATGAGACCAGGACCTTGGTGCAGTATTCTGAATGGGTTCATATACCCTCAGAATTGGCACACTTAATAAAAACACAGAAACAGCTACCAACTTTTTTTATAAAAAATATACTTCTCTAACAAACACATTCTCAAAATTGAGGATTACTATAGAAACCTGTATAATAAACAGTCCAAGATGAAGAAAACATATACAGTAAAGGACCTAGGCTTGACAGCTTCATATCTGAATTTTGCAAATAATTTTCCAAAAATACTGTCAAAATATTACTAATATACAAACACGTTATACAAAATGAATTTTCAGACTCTTAAATCTAAAATGTATCTGAATACTAAAACCTAATCTAGAGCCCTTAGATCAAGCAAATTTTAGACCTATCTTTTAAATAAATTGATATAAAAAAAATTAGCTTTCAGTATGCTAAATAGATTAAAAGGAGTAATTTCCTACATTACTATTTGGGAATCATAAGAAAGATACAAACCAGTGATCAAGCTCTCGCATCAGAATTGTGTCAAGCATTAAATGCTTAAGAAAAAAAAATAATTGGTTGTAGCACTGATTGTTTCAGATTCTATTAATATCCATATTTTTTTTTTACCAAAAGTTTGAGTACTTTAGATTTTCTCCATTTTAAAAGGTATCTTCCTGTACAAATCCATCAGCACCAACATGAAGTAAATTTTGATGATTTTCTTTGCAGACGATATAGATATTTTTGTTACTAAATTCAGGTATTACTAAAATTACAAATTCTTTAAAATTATTTTCAGATGATTGAAGATATGAACTAAATATTCACAATCCATCCATCCACAACCCTTTTTTCCCACTTTTTTGCACATTAAGTCTGAACAATGAGTCTTCTAGAGCCAAGGTTCATACCACTGGGTGGCTAGCCCTGCCACAGAAAGTAAATATTCAGAAGACATTTATTTTTTTCATTAACCCAAAAATGACAATATATAAAAATCTATAATTTGCATGAAATGAAAAACTCCTCTTTCAAATAAGCAGGTATGCAGTATCGGTAAAATTAGAGCTTTAAACCTTCAGTTAATGAAAACCTGGCAATGCATCCATAATGACATGACTGGATGGAACAAGATAAAATTCCCACTGTTGTCACAGTTGCCATGTTAAAAGTGAATATATTTCCAGAACCATTTTTATTTCAGCATTTTAACAAATGTATGTTTTTAAAAATATTGCCTCAAAATTAATTATTTTTAGTATCCCAAATCGGTGAAAATAGGTTACATTAAACTTGCTGCTCCAAAATCGCATGGGAGCCTAGCAGTTCCTGATTTTTCATTTTATTTGTGAATACAAGTAGATTACTTGAAACATTAACTGTGAATATAACAAATGCTTGACACCATTATGGATTAAAATTTGAAATAACTATATATATAAAGCAAAATATATAAATTTAATAAATTAACATATTGAACAAAACAAACTGTTTAAAAATAATAATTTGATTTGAATAAAATAAATTGAACAATCCATTATATCTTGGCGTTAAGTATTTTCACTTCTTCCATTCACTCCAACCTCTTAACTATATCATATCAGTAGAATGTCATATCTAAAGTCTATAAACAAGTTCAGAATTATAAATTTAATAATTCTCTTCAATTTTCCAAAACTAAACTAATGTCTTTCGTCTTTTCCTGGTTAGGGGTCGCCACAGCGGAACTCAGGTCCGCTAATGATTTGCAGTGGATTTTTACAGTGCTGAGGTGCCAGCCCAACACCCAACCTTCAAAGAAGGCACACCCATTCACACACGCACCGACCTGCATGTCTTTAAATGTCACTCAACCACGGGGAGGACATGCAGACTCCGCACAGAAAGCACTCTGGCCAAGAATCGAACCAGAGAGCCACTTGCTGTGAGGCGCCAATGCTAACCACTGCACCACCGTGGCCTCTCTTCAATTTTCCAAAATATGGCTAAAACACAATACTGCATTACCACAAGAAAACATAAGATCAATACTCTTCAGTATTGCATTTATCCCTTAAAGAAACTCTCTCCTGAGTTCATCACAAAAAATGCCTGTTTTACTCCAGTGAGACTAGCCTCTTTTAGTGCCAGTTTTACTCCAGTGAGACTAGCCTCTTTTAGTGCCAGTCAGTAACTAGTTTGTAAAGCCTGCTTAGCTGATAATGCAGATGTTACATATTTTCTGGAATGGCCCATTTACAAAATCTTTGCTCTATATTACATGTCAAGCTTCCCCGGATAGGATACAGTGACATAACCTAGAATGAAGTTTGTAATAATGCATATCCCTCCTGACATTAATCCTCCATAGCCCTAAGAATATATAGTCACACTCAACTCCAAGCCAAGAGTATAAAATTAATATTCACCGTGCTTATAATTAAAATACACCGCAGTGTTTGTCCTTGTTCTACCCGTGTTTGGGCTGGTAGTGAATAAACAGAATCTAAGACACAGCACAACTCTAACAAGCTCAGTTCACTACAGACCAGCACTATAAAGCACTGCCCCATGCAGCTGCGTTCTTGTATAATGGGCAAATGGGCACGTAAAAGGAAAGTACCAGTCAACACCGGACAGACATTTAGGAAGAAAATCTCAGTGCAAGTCGCAGCCATTTCAGGCAAGGCAAGGTCAGAACCCATCACAACTAGCAGGCTCAAAATCAGCAACAGTCAACCCCCAGAACACACTCTTATCTGGCCCAGAACCAGATGAAACAAGTTCAGATAGCATCCAATTAGTACAGCAGGTCTAAACCCAAAGGGAAAATGTGCAGTAAACAAATAAATCACATTAGCTTGTATAAGACAGAGTAGAATGTAAGAGGCATTCATTCTTTCAGATTACCTAGATTGCATCACCAAAAAATCTTGGTCAGAGATCTTTAGGGTCTTTTGAGATTATTTCTGAGGTACATTCCTAGAAGAACACTTCATTAAAGGAGATGTTCAGCAAGGGAAAAGTGCAGGGAGACCAAGACTGCATGGGGCTTTAACTTAAAAATGGACAAGTCCCAGAAAAAGAAAAAAAAAACACAGATATGGTTGTAAGTACGCACTCCATACAGATAATGAACAGAAATTGAGACTGAACCACATGCCCTAGAGCTCTGATAACCGAGATCTTTCCACTGCATCACCATGTTCAAGAATAAATTTAAGCTGTATGTTACTCTTTGCTGTTTGCATTGGAGATTCATTGTACTTAAATGTCCTTTCCTATCAAAACAATTACATATCTGCATGTTATTTTTATTACGGTACCCACCTGTCCATGGTTAGTACAGATAGTAACATGTTTCTTGTCTGTTCCGATTTAGGCACTGCATTAATTATTGCTCTCCTGTTTGATGCAGCTTAATGCAGATTTTTTGATCTTAAAGTATTTGGCTATTTGAACAACTTGTGTATCATATCTATACAAGTATCCCTTTTTATTAAATCATGAGGTCTGGCATCTGTTCTGTCATATTCGTCAATTTGAAGATCAGTGCTATTATGGTTTAGTACTTGAGGGTTGATGAAGCTGGAGGAGAACTTGCACAAAAGCATGTTTGCTATTTCCATTAATTTTTGCTACTATTATTGTCTTAAAAACACAACTTTTTATAATTTATTCTGTCATGACTGCTGTTAGTAATAGGAACTTGCAAATGCTACATTACCGTAAAAATGTGTGCACTGCATGACATTTCATTGAAACTGGCTTAGCAGCACATCGTGTTGTCATTCCTCTGCTTGGCTCCAGCTTGTAACAGTGTGAACATTTCTCAGGTACTTTTTTTTGCCCCCCCTGTATTTTTGAGACATGGGATTATTTAAGTTTCTTGCTAAACATACATTCCCTCTTCAGTAAATTATATCCTCTGACTAGGGATAGCACAGATATAACTTAAACCACACACTTAATCCCTGAATCTAGGCCCATCACTGTTGTAGTATTCCAAACAGCTGGGCTTTTCACTGCTAATGTTCAGCTGGGATACAAAAGCCTAAACCTTCCCAGTAGCATGCATCTGATATACGACTTCAGCTCGCAAGTGTTGGGGTATATAAGTGGACATATGAGCATAAATCCCTCCTCAATGCCAGCCCGAACAAAGGGCCGACACCCATCTGTCTGATCTTCTTGTGGTTGTTTGTACGTTAAACCTTGGATTCGCGTAAGTGCCCCATTGGGGAATCTTCCTTGCTTAAAACTGTTGTGCTATAATCTTTTTAGAAGTCATCTAGGAAGTGTAAGTGTAAGTGCAGTAGACAGATAACAATATAAAGACCTCCATACCCAGTGTCTTTTCTGCTTATGGGCAAAGCATGACTACAAATCCTTTTAAAACAAGAAACATCTTTATTGAATTATCACTTATGACATAGGACTACATAATGTTATGTAGTCTTATCTCGCCTCCATTATTATGTGTGGGTTCAGAGCCGATCCTTGGCTCCGTCTCGGCTGCTTTTAGAAAGTCTGAAAACTTCTGATTGGCTCGTGACTAGGAGGTATCCCATGGTGCATGAGCACATTCCCCAGATCTCGTTTGCCGTGTAATCGGACGGAAGCTTCTTTTGGTTGGCCATGGCTAAGTGTTCAGTTTTATTATTATTACTGCTTATTAGGAGTTTTTTGCTTCTAGTGAAGTTTTTTCTGTCATAGTCTGTTGCTGACAGTCGTATTGTGATTACCGATTTGTGTCTAACCAGATTTGACCTTATTGCCATTTAAAATTTACTTGGGCCTGTTGGACATTTGAGTGTGGTATCCTGTAGAGTGTGTGTTTTTCTTGGCTAGACCGTTTAACTTAGAAGTTCTAGTTTTGTCCCGGTTTCTTTTCTTGCACTAGGTTTGTTTAAGTTAGAGAACCTAGTAACACCCTTTTATTTTTTGTGGCTGATAAGGCTAGATCTGCTTAAGTTAGAAGATTTTGTTCCTCTCTCATTGTGTGATTGTGTTGGTTTTTCTCTACTGCCATTATGTCTAAGGAACCTAAAGAACACAAAAAG
The DNA here is from genome assembly GCF_019279795.1 of Protopterus annectens. Taxonomy (NCBI): domain Eukaryota; kingdom Metazoa; phylum Chordata; order Ceratodontiformes; family Protopteridae; genus Protopterus; species Protopterus annectens. The sequence goes on along the minus strand of NC_056745.1, from coordinate 245,746,407 downwards.
TCGGGCAAAGTGCATTAAATGTTTGCAAAAAATGTCCATCACCGATGGACATAGCATCTGTGTGCATCGCTTAGGTGCCATACATCTACAAGAAACTTGTCTCTTCTGCCATTCTTTTAGCCTGAGGGTACTCCAGGAGTGGAAGAATAAGCTGATTTTGAAAGACATGTTGAAGCCTTCCTTCGAGGAAGACCTAGCTAGTTCTTCCTCCTCTGCTAGGTCACATTCATCTAGGAAGGATAAGGCAAGACCTCTAAATGGCCTTCTCCGGCCCCAACTTCTGCCTCTGAACCTCCACAGAAGTTACCAAAATCAGAGTTGGTCTCTGTCTCTTCAGCTCCAGAGTCTTTGGGGCCGATTGAGATTTTGGACATAGACCCTGCAGTATCAGCACCAAGTGTTTCGGAGCCAGTCAGCGGACATTCCACCGGTCTCCCCTACTCTAAAATCGCCTGTATTGCAGAGAACAAGGTCTCTTACACTGTCCTCCAGATCCTCCAGGAGTTTATCTGAAGAAGACATCAAGAGAGTGGTGCTCAGACTCCAAGTCATCAGCCTTGCCAAAATTTTTGTGGACTCCAACCTATTCGGTCTCAGAGCTGACTCCTGCTACTGATCCTGCTCTCTTTCCTCCTCCAATCCAGATTGGGCCTTTGGAGCTGATATTGCCGGTACCACCAACTATAGTGATGTCCTCGGTGCCAGCACCCCGTGTGGTTGTCTCGGAGCCGAGTTCCGCTCCAACACTCTTGGTGCCATCCGAAGTGTCTAGGGTCTGAAGCTCTTCGGCCGGCCCTGAGGGGGGGACACTTGGAACTGAACTTCTTCGGTGCTGAGCCTTCCTATTGGAGCGTTGGCTCGAGTGAGCTCGGACCATATATTGTTCTCTGAGCTGATCCTTTCAGAGCCATCGGCACCTATGCTCTCGTCAGAGCCGGGGCATCTTTTGGAGCTAGAGGAATCTGTCTTCGTGAGGATGAGGAGCATGTTGGATAGTTCATCTGCCCCACGTAGAAGTACCGATGCTATACTCCCTCAAGTGCCGACTACAGTCTCAGCATCCTCTTTTCCCCAGGATGGCAGAGACCCACAGCCTCAGAGCCCCCATTTGGGTGGCCTCCGATCTTCTGAGACCTCCACAGAGGACCCCACTGAGGAGCCCCCTCGGAAGAGAACATGTAAGAGGAAGCATGTAGACTCCCCTCATGAGTCTCTCACATCTGACACTGACCTCGATGAGGCAGAGGGGTCCCCTAAGTCATCCTCTGACTATGTCTCCTTTGCAGATATTTTGGAGATCCTCAGGCAGAGAGGTGGCTGGCCCACAGTTACCCTGTCTGATGAGGAGTCAGTGTACCTGAAGGCTTTTGGGTCCCAACTCTCAGCTTCATGGGTGTCTCCTCCATTTGATGAGTTACTGATTGTGTGAGTCAGAAGGCATGGCAGACTCCTGATGCCATGGATCTAGTCCCCAGGAGGCCGAATAAATTTCTTTCCACCCCTAAAGACAAAGAATTTTTATCCAAGGGCTTACCTGTTGATGCCATGGTGGTGGCAGCGGCCACTAAGAAGGAGCTAGCAAAGACGACTTCTATCTATCTGCTCAATAAGGAATCTCAAACGATGGACAGGTACGGGAAGCGTATCTTCTCTTCAGCGGCTTTTACACTCCGATCACTGAACTATCTATCACACTTTGAGACTTCAGAGGGAGATTTCCTAAAGGAGTTAAGAGATGCTCTTCAGGGTACCTCTACTGAAGCAGTCCAATCTACAGTGTCTACTCAGCTCACTACTCTAACATCCATTGATAACTCCTCCATATGGCTGATCTCGTATGCAGCTGATGGTGCGAGTAGGGTGGCGGGTTCAGAAGTCTTCTTAAAGAGACATTCCTGGATGCATCTATGCAACTTTGCTGAGCCTTTCAAGTCTACATTGACTAATGTCCCTGTGGATGCATCCTCTCTTTTTGGACCCAAGATGAAAGATACCCTCACCAGGTGTGAACAGGAAGGAAAGACTCTCTCTGCCGTGGGAGTCCGTTTTAACGTTCCTTCTAGACCTTACCCTAAAGGTCAGTAGAGCGGTAAAATATGGTTCAAGAAATCACTGAGACCTTTCTAGGATGCTCAGGGTGATTCCTCCTTCAGAGGCAGGGGAGGAGGAACTAATGGTAGACATCGCCCTAGAGGCAGGGGAGGCTCACAAAATCAGGGAGGTCATGATTCCTTTCGCGACCGTCCCTATCAGTATTCCTGATGTGGAGCCCTACTGTGTGTCTGGAGCCAATTGGGGGTCACCTGTCCTTGTACCCAGAAGCCTGGCTAAATCTCACTCAAGACAAGTGGGTACAAGACATTATCACCAAAGGTTACTCTATACCCTTTTCCCTTCCACCATGCCCTCCCAAAAGGATCCCAGATGTACCACCCAATCACAGGGATCAAGCGGCTATAGAGATAGAAAAGCTGCTATTAAAAAGAGCCATCCAAAAGGTCCCAGCAGACCAGACAGGATTTGGAGCATACTCCAGGTTCTTTTTAGTTCCAAAAAGAACAGGAGACTGGAGACCCATCTTAGACCTCATCAGGTTAAACAAGTATGTAAAGAAGTCCAAGTTCCAAAAGGTCACTCTACAATCCATGCTCTCTCTGTTGGGGAAAGACAGCTGGATGTGTTCAGTAGATCTCTAGGATGCCTACCACCACATAATGATTGACAAAGCATCAAGGAGTTACCTACACTTCCAGCTGGGAGTCGGTCATTACCAGTTTTGGGTGCTGCCCTTTGGTCTCACCACAGCCCCCTGGGTGTTCACTAAATGCATGGCAGTAATGACAGCTCATTTGAGGCATCAGGGAATCCAAGTCTTTCCATATCTGGATGATTGGCTCCTGACCGCCACCACCAGGCATCGTCTAGTTCAATCCAGAGATTCCACAATTAAGCTCTGTTCCCAGTTGGGAATCTCTCTAAACTGGGAAAAATCCTCAACTTTGCCCACTCAATCTATAACCTTTATAGGAGCAAACATAGACATGGTTTCTATGATAGCCAGACTACCTACAGACAGAATACAGAATCTTGCACAGCAAATTTACAGGATACTTCCTCTTTGAAGAGTCAAAGCGAAGGTGGTGTTGCAGCTTCTTGGAACAATGGTGTTGACCATAACCATGGTACCATTAGCAAGACTACATATGAGGATACTCCAATAGCTCCTGTCATCCCAGTGGTCCTTTCAGTAGTTGCCTCTGCATCACAAGATACTGATCACAGATTCATGCAAAAAAGATCTCCGCTGGTGGATTCAGCCAGGTCATCTTACCAAACGGACTCCCTATGTACCACACCAACCTGTTGCCACTGTGACCACGGATGCCTTCCATATAGGGTTGGGGGGCATTATCTAGGCAGAACTGTCCAAGGCACATAGCAAGATTGAGGCCCATCTGCATATCAGTGTCCTAGAGATGAGAGCGGTGCTTCTGGCATTGCAAGCACTTCACGACTTTCTCCTTCTAGGGATGATGGCTATCGGACAGACATGTCGGTGGTTTGGTATCTAAACAAACAAGGGGGAACCAGACCATACCCTTTGTCAAGAGGTCCTGCGACTTTGGAACTGGGCAATTTCTTCCCAACGCTGTCTCATTGCAACGCACATCCAACGTGATAGCAGACAAGCTAAGCAGGGCAATATTGTTACCTCATGAATGGTCTTTGAACCAGAAAGTAGCCTTTCTGATCTTCCACAAGTGGGGGCAACCCTGCTGTGATCTCTTTGCCAGCCCCATCAACACCAAATGCAGCACCTATTTCTCCTTCATCCCCCTTCTGGAAGAGTCTCCAAGAGATGCACTCATCCACGATTGGCCCCTGGGACTCCTTTATGCTTTTCCTCCTCTTCCACTCATTCCCAAGGTCATACAGAAAGCAGTGTTGTTGGGAAGCAAGATGATCCTCATCACTCCTTACTGGCCTCATCAGATTTGGTTCCCTTTTCTCGAGCCTCAGCTGTTAGATTATCCATGGACTCTGGACCCCATGCCAGACCTCTTGACACACGTCAGGTTCTCTTCACCCCAGTCTCCACACACTCAAACTGACCAGCATGGCTGCTCCAGTTCCGTCACTAGTCAGGCTTCATGATCTGTCTCCAGCTGTAACCCATATTATTACCTCTTCTCACAAGCCTTCAACTAGAAAATTGTATCACAGTAAATGGAAGAGATTTTCTATATGGGCACATAACAGAGAAGTTGATCCACTTACAGCTCCCATTACTATTGTTTTAGAGTTCCTTTCAGAACTCTTTCACCAAGCTGCTACACTCCGAGTTCAGCTAGCAGCAATATCCAATTTTCATGTGGGGATTAATGATTCCAATCTTAAGTCTCACAAACTGTGCAAATCCTTTCTTAAGGGTTCCATGATGTTAAGACCTCCTGTTCAAGACCCCATTCCTCCCTGGGATCTGAATATAGTCCTTTCTAGACTTACTTTGCCATCCTTTGAACCAGCCCATAGTAGTCAGTTGAAATTCCTGTCTTGGAAGACTTTTTTTCTGGTAGCAATAACCTCAGCCAGACGAGTTTCCGAACTACAAGCCCTATCAGTTAAACCTCCATGTTTAATTTTTCACAAAAATAGGGTTTCTCTCCGGACCAATCCTTCTTTTATCTCTAAAGTCTGTTCTCATTTTTACTTAAACCAAACAATTGAATTGTCAGTGTTCCTCCCTAATCACACCAATAAAGCAGAGTATAGCTTTCATCAATTGGATGTGCATAGGTAACTGCGTTTCTATATCCACAGAACCAAAGGATTTAGAAAATCAGAACAGCTATTTGTTTCTTTTGCTGAGATGAGAATGGGTTTGCCAGTTTCTAAGGTCACACTATCGAACTGGATCTCTAATTGTATTTCTTTCATTTACACTTCTGAGGGAAAGGAGTTACCCATTAAAGTCAAAGCGCATTTTACCAGGTCATTTTCTACTTCTGCTGCCTTCCAAGCCAGGACGTCTTATATGTGCAGCAGCAACATGGGCTACCCCTCATACCTTCATTTCCCATTATAAATTGGATTTAACTTCCAGGGGTAGAACCTTGTTTGGTTCCACGGTACTCAGGAGTATTTTCCAGTGAGCCACCCATTCAAGATGCTAGGGACGCTGTCCCACAAGTAATAATGGAAACGAGATAGGACTGCATAACATAAAGAAATTATGTACTCACCATAACGTTCCATGTATGTAGTCCATCTCGCCAAACATTAGTACGAACCCACCCACCAGCCCCCTTCCTGGAGGATCTAGAAACAGTTTTTTTTCCTTTTCTACAGTGGTTTATGCCATAAAGAGCACCTTTTATTACAGTTTATTCTTCAGGACCTTTGTCCTTTTCCTGTCTTATCCTGATAGACTACTAGCAAACGAGATCTGGGGAATGTGCTCATGCGCCATGGGATACCTCCTAGCCACAAGCCAATCAGAAGTTTTCAGACTTTATAAAAGCGGCCGAGTCGGAGCCGAGGATCGGCTCCGAACCCACATGTAGTAATGTTCGGCAAGATGGACTACACACATGGAAACGTTATGGTGAGTACATAACTTCTTTTTTCTGTAAATGAAAACAAACAAAATTGACATATTTTCAGTTGAAAACATACATCACTTATAATCAATACAGTCACTGTCAGTCAAACTTTACATAACTCATTCAATTCCTGCCTTCGCTTAAACCACATTTCTCCTCCAAAATAGTATTCTGCATGTTTTATTCCCACAGTTTCTAATTTTCTATCTAATTTGCTCCTGCTGTTTTCTAAAGATCCCACTTCCAATTCTTTTTAGTCTTCCAACTCATTACACTCCCAAAAAATAAGTTCTTCATTATCTCTTTCTTCCTTGTCACACCTCCAACATTTGCAATCCACCTGGGGTAAAATGGTCTGCTTGGGGTATAAAAATACCTTTGCAAACTTCAAGCAAAAGTCCTAAATCTTCTAGAATGTTGCATATTTGGGATATATATATATATATATATATATATATATATATATCATCCCATTCTTTCTTTGTGATTTGCTTATCCAGTTTCTTTCAGATCCTTCTAAACTCCACTGATTGATTCCTATAGTTATCCAGTTTGTTTTATATGCCCCTACTAATTATCCTTTAATAGTAGCTTCTGTTTTAGATTCTACTAATGGTGGACTTTCACTTGGCATCCCCCTATTTCTTCTCTCTGCCTATATAATGATTTCAGTCATTGATAGGGGAGGCAATCTCTAGCCTGCAGTCCAAATGCGCTCTTGGCTTTTTCCCATTGTATTACCTTTCCTTTTCTGATTATTTGCTCCCAATACCTTGGTTCCTTTGCCACTTTTCTCCAGTAAATTCCAGTATCTTCTTGCCTATTCTGTGTACCCCTTATTGCATTCATCCCTCTAGGCAGAATCTCTTCTCCATTCCCATGATGCCTTAGTTCTTGGAATACTTTCTGCTACTTTACGAATATAATACTCTGTATGGTTATTGTTATCCTCCTTGTGGAGCTTCATCCAAAAGCTCAGTCTCTCCCTGTTTTTTGAGCTTCCAAACCTGTTTCATCATCATCCCTTTCCAATTTTAATTCTATCTTTCTGCTTGTGCTATGTATATGAGCCTTAACTGTGTAGCTTTGAAATACACCTTCAAATCCTGTAATCCCAAACCACCTTGAATCTTACTCCCTCCCCTCCACAATAAAATCCTTCAACCCTTTATTAATTGCTGTCCACATCTCTTCTGGTTGATAAAAATATGCCTGTCCTGTATAAAACTAAAGGGACTTAAAAGCATTTTCACTGCTTGTATGTTGCTATCCATATCCATAAAACAGATCTTTCAATTTCTCACTTTTTGTGTTGACTGTTTAGTCTCTTCCCACATATCCTTAGCTGCCATAACAGAATCCTTTTTAATCCATACTCCTAAGTATCCAGTATAAAATATCATCTGCAAATAAAGCCAACTTTATTTGATTGCCATATCAGTTAAATCCGTACATTTCTGAGTCCCTTATTTTCTTCATCAGTGGCTCTAATTGTAACACAAATAACAAAGGGGAAAGAATGTGATTACAAATCTTGTTCTGTTTGTCAGCCCTTTGTACTTGGATAGACATTGCATTCCTGTTCTGTCTTCATTGAACATGCTGTTAGACCCAATGACTGAAGTGTTTGGCCCACTCTAAGATAGCAGATCCTTTCACACCTGATATGTGCCTTCCATATCTAAAATGAAACTCAAAAGGACCAGGTCTGAGACTCAGTCTGCCCAGTCAGACTCCAGCATACAAGCAGAGGTTGCAGAATCATGGTATGTCTAACTTTACCTCAGAAGCCCTCTATCATGAAACCAGTGGAGGCTGGTACGGTGTCAGATGACTGCATATCTGAAGAAAGTGTTGCTTGCACTGAGAAGGGTGAATTGCAAATCATTATCTCGGAGGGACCAGAATGCATCATGCAAACTTTGGTATGGGAAGAGATTCCTGGAAAACTGAAGTATGTCAGAGATTGAAGCTTCTGTACTAGATCCAGGAAGACATCACCCCAAAGAAAAAGCTACAAAATTCTAAACATGTTTCTTTTCCTCCCCTTTTAGTGAGAAGGAGTGGATGGACTTTTCTCAGGGCCTGTTCAAGGCCATTAAGCCTACTCCCTTTTCACTCCTCCACCCACTCTACAGAAAATTTATTTGAAATCCTTCTCCTGAGGAGGAGGCCTTAGATTCTAGGTACCATTCCTTAGTCTGATTCCCTGGTGGAAAATGCTTCAGTTGGAGAGACCATTATAAATGTTATGAAACATTTTGAATGGGAGTCTTAAGCAAATCTCTCATTTCCACAAGAGATGTTAGTCTGTTGGAAGTAGGAACTCCAGCCACTTCCTCTATCCTTCCAGTCCCGAAGGCTTCTAGAGCAGCTGCAACTGGTTCAGTCATTTGGAAATGTGCCTGGTTGTGCAAGCAGCCCCTGGCAAGAAGACCCCCCCCCCTTAACAGGGACATTTTGTTTGGTTCATAGGCAGCTAGCTTATCCAAAACCTTGCCAGAAGCAAGGAAAGACTGAAGGACTGCAGACAGATCCTCATTACCTCTGTTTCCAGTTATCAGAGGATTTACCCAGCAAAGCTTACTTGTTTGTTAGAAGGGAACATAGGCCTTCTCAGAAACCCAAGAAGCCACCCAGAGAACACTTTCCAGAAAAAAAATGATATTGACACCCCAGATTGGGGAAGTCTCCAGTCAAAGACAAGTTTCCGACCATCTTCCCCAGTGCTCTCTCCCTTCCACTGTGAAAAAAGGTTCACTCTTTCCATTACAAATTGGAAAAAGTTTACCACAGACAAGTGACTACTAGCCATCATTCAAAAAGATTACAGCATATCCTGGAAATAACTTCATCTCTTCAAAGGCATACCACCTCCACCCCACAACCAAGTAAAGCTGCCAAGTCAGACTTTGGCTGTCGTATCAGACTCAACTTTAAGTACAGCGTCCCCTTTGGCATGCACATTACCATGCTCTTTCAACAGCTGGGACACCTTCAAAGGTTCCTACCAGGAGAATCTAGGGTATGAATACCCTGTTCTACACAGTTTGCCTTAAGGTTGTCTCTCTGTACTCAGTCTCCTACAGGTTACTGAGAGGTGATCTGTGTCTAGCATAAGGCATCCTCAGATCTAGCTCTGATGGCTCTCTTGCACATCTGCAAAACAAACAGCACCAGAAACACTTGATCCAATGACCTGAACTATGCCTGTGACATAAATAGAATATGCTGAAGAGACCAATATGTCTTTCAAAAGATCCCAGCACTATGGAGCAAGTTACCCATCTAGATGAAGCAGAGTTAATCCCTGACTCTATTCAAAAGAAACCTTGATCATTGGATGAGAAATCACAAATTCACTGTGGTCAAACCTTGATCATTGGATGAGAAATCACAAATTCACTGTGGTCTGGCCCCCATGTCTCTGATGGACAGAGGTCTCTAAGTAAATTAATCCCCAACTAACATACCCCCTCCCACGCACACACACTCACACACACACCACTTGGCTACCTCTTTACTAACATATCCCATCATATAGGCATCCAAGGAACTCTGGGACAAAACTAGGTTGGTTTGCATAGCTAGGCTTGTAAAACCTCTGGTGCTCAATAACCTAGTATAAACCTATGCGCTCCTCACTCCAATCCTTCGGGAACTACAGTTTCAAGGCACCATAGAGCCAGTTGCCCCTCAGTCTATTGGACAAGAATTCTACTCCAAACTCTTCTAGTACCAGGAAAAGGAGGGCAATGAAGACCCTGTTACTTTCAGCCCCTAACCTTTCTAAGCATGCTCCTCCATGGAGAATCTCAGAGCACTAAGATTCATTTCAGCAACCATACAAATGCTTCTTTTAGCCAAATTGCATGTGAGGAAAATTCAGTGGTACCTAAAAATGTGTGGTCCCAGCACTCTCTCCCTATGGAAACGCACACATCTCTGAAATTCCTTATCTCAAGAAGGAGATCCTTTGATGGGTGGTACAGGTGAACCTCAGTTTATGTCTGCCCTTTGAAAGTGCAGACCATAAGCCTGTAGAGCTGCACACAGATGTCTCCAATGAAGCATCAATCGGTATCTCCAAGGTACAGGGTTGTTGACAGTCCAACCTCAAGAGAGCACATATAAATCTTAGAGATGAGGCCTTCATTCAGGCATTGCTCACCTCTGGAAATCAGGTTCTCTGAGTCGTCAGACAACTCAACAGTCGAGTGGTACATAAGGAAGGAGGAACCAAATACCAGTTATGCAGGTTGTCTCTGATTGCTTGGGATCTAGCCATCAAGGTAGGCATGTCCCACCAAGCAGTATACATCCCATCCCAGGACAACATCCTGACAGTCTTAGCAGGTCCATTGAAGACCCCTACAAATGGATGCCCAATGAACAGGTCTTCCTAGACATAGTACACAGGTGGGGAACACCACAGATAGACATATTTGCCTTTTAGAGCAACAAACCACTCCCCCTGCTCTGCACCAGGACTCCTTGCCCCTCTACTTGGAGTTACAATGCATTATCCTTCCAGTGGGCAGTGATGTTTCTTTGCCTTCCCTCCACTTCTGCTACCAAAAGATCTACTAAAGACCCAAAAAGGAAAAAACAAAGATTCTACTAGTGACTCCATCTTGGCCAGTGAAACATTGGTTCCCCATTCTCTGTCATGTAGCCAGGGGCAATCACCACAAGCTACCCAACAAAGTGGACCTAATCACACACCAGAAGGACTTGTTAATTCATCACAACCTATCATCTCTCAAATTAAGCCTGTAGACTATAGGAATCTGATCCCTTCCAGGCACCAGTTTTCTGAAGATGTGGTTCTCCAGGAGGCAAGGAGACCCACCTCATGAAAATCCTGCATAACCAAATGGAAGATATTTTTAATATGGTGTTAAGCAAGCAATCAGGACCCTATCAAATCAGAGGTTCCTCTTTTATTATCATGCTTGTGTGAGCTCGTAAAAAGAGTCCTGGTTTATTTTTCCATTAAAGCCCACCTTTTAGCCATTTAGGCCTTTGTCCCCCTCATTCCACCTGTTATGTCTAAGCTTGAAGTTAAACCATTTTTAAAAAGATGTTCAGCACTTAACCCACTGAGAAAACCTGTGCCTCCTCCTAGAACCTTAAATTTGTTTTGTGCTGGAAAAGCTCAGTGTGCCTCCCTTTAAACCAGATGCTGCTTCTACTCTCAGATTTCACACTGGGAAAACAATTTTGTTGCTCTGTCACTAATGCTAGGAGAGTTTGAGAACTACAAACTAGTGGCCATTCCTCAATTTCTAATTTTCAATAAAGACAGAGCATCCATGAGTCAACTCCTCTTTCTTGCCAAAAGTGATAAATGAGATGCCAGTCATCCAGTCTAGCATCATCAGTCTAGCTACTTTCTTTACAATCCACAGAACAGAGGTGGAAGACTTAGTCACTTTCTTGATATGCACAGGCAACTAAAATTCTATCTGGACAAGACCAAGTCGTTTCATAAGTCAGACAGACTACATGCGTCTTTTATGGATTCTGAGATGGGTCAGTCAGTATCCAATCCTAACATTGCAAGCTGTATTTCTAGGTCTGTTTCATTTTGTTACTTTCACTGTAGCAAATCCTTGCCCTTCTTCCCAAGGGCTACTCTACTAGAGAGGAAGCCTCTTCTGGAGCTCTCTAGAAAGGGGTATATTCCAGAACTATCCTAGAAGCTGCTCTTCTCTGAAAACTTTCAGTGAACATTACAGTATTGATGCTTTTTTCTGGTCGGTCCTTTTTTTCCTCTTGGACAGTTCTCACCAGTCTCAGCTCTTCTCCCTTTTCCCCTTAAGCTTTGTCAATTACCCATCTGTTTGGAATACTGCAACAGCGATTTTCAGCCAGGACAAACTACAGTTTAAGATCTTACCATATCAGTATATGTCCTACTCAACACTGTTTCGGCATTCCTTCCCCATTTTCTTACCAGTTTCTACCTCCCTTCAATCTGCTGCTGTGCCAGTCAAACCCAGAACCTGGGGGGGGGGCTCCTCTTTCCCTGCTGTGCCTCTTCTAGTTCACTGCTACTGTCCGAGATCTTCAGGCTGGATTGGAGATGCCCTGAGGATTTATGCTCATTTATCCACATGTATACCTCATCGCTTGAGCTGAGGTCATACATTGACAAATGCTACTGGGAAGATTTAGGCTTTGGTACCCCATTCAGATGTCTGCAATGAAAAACTCATTTGTTTGAAATACTGCAGCAGTGATCAGTAGGACAGCTACAGTTATGGTAAATTCTTGCACAACTGTACTTTATTTCTGTGACTCTTATTTCCACACCCTGACTTTTTTTAAACACCACTCCCATCCTTCGCCCTTCTCATTACACTTCTGCTATTTCCGCTAATTAACCTGTTTCCTGTGCTCTTCCTCCCCCACTCCATTTAAGTTCTATATTTTGTGCATACTGTACACGTCTGAATTGTTTACAAATTAAGTACTTTCTTAGTTTTAGACCAATCCAATGTTACTGTTCACTTGCTGTTGTTTTTATAGTTTGCAATAGCTATTTACTAACTAATATGTTTCTTATATTGCATCTGAATTTCATTTATGTATCCTGGTGGGCTGGCCTGAATAGGTTCCATGTGGATCAATGTTTTACCCTGGATAGGAAATGTAAATAAACACTTACATTACTCCAACAACAGTGTGAAACTGTAACATTTCAGTACTGTTCTTGGAACTTGTGTCACTTCACTGATAGCTAATAGGCAGGTTTAGGTACGCCAAGTAAACCTAATCTAAGATATGATTATGTTCTAAACTGCTATAGGTGAAAGTGTGTGTGTGTGTCTTTCGGCTTTTCCCGGTTAGGGTTCGCCACAGCGGAACTCCGGTCTGCTAACAATTGGCAGTAGATTTTTACGTGCCGAGTTGCCAGCCCTGACACACAACCCTCAACGTAGGTGCGCCCATTCACGCATGTCTCCACACAGAAGACGCTCTAGCTGAGAATCGAACAGGATGTCTTACTGTGAGGCAACAACGCTGCCGCAGCACCACCACTGCAGTTTTTCTATAGGTGAAAGTGATCTATTTAAATAGATCACTATAGCTGAAAGTGATCTAGTTAACAAAAATAGATATTTTTGGCGTTCTGCCACTCTAACACTGATTACTTGGACAGCACTGTAACCACGGTCCACTAAAATTCTGCTTCCCATAGAATCCTTTACTAAAATTCCAGAAAGGTGGATTATTGAAGTATTCTTGACCATACTGATGTATGGTGATTCAGTTATTTCCAAACACTTTATAAAGTGTTTTCTAAGCATTCTTTCTTCTGTTTATTTTAATTTGCTTCACAAGGTTTACTTACCTATAAATGCGATGTGTTCTCAAAAGGTGCTGTGCTTCTGCCATTTAAATGTTAACTAAAATCATAATCCCCTGATAGTGATAGAAATGACATCCTAAAACAACCTATTGTGATATGACAAACAAAAGATTATGATTTCATCGAAAGATTATGTATCCAAAGCAGATGAGCTTTAAAAGGACATACATCCTGTTTTCATATCCAGAATATTAACACAGCAGAATACAGAGAAAACAGAATAAAATATATACTGAAGTATGCAAATATTGCTTCTTCGGTTTGCTAGGTGCTTGATCTATAACTTTTCTAAGACAGAGGATGCAGTATACTTTCTGAGGAGAGAAGTCAGTATTCTATCCTGAAATGTGACATCATGTACATTATTTTCTTTGGCTTGTAATCTTTATTTTCTTTAAATGGATGTTTATGGAACTTTTTATCCTGACTATACAATTCAAACATATTTCTTGAAGCAAAAGACGACCGTCAAGAAGCAGGAAAACATTCCAGGTGAGGTGCTAATAGGCCATTTAACATTCCTCACTTTAGATCAGCAGTAATTAATTGGACTGCCCAAGGAGCCCTTTGTACAGCAACAAACATTCTGTGCATGCATTCAAAAGGGATAGTTCTCCCATACTTTCAGGGTTGTGTCTTTATATACCCTCTGTTAGTATTGCAGTATTCAACATATCTGTGATGACAGAAAAAAAAATTTGGGGTGTTAAAGGCTTCATAATATTAGAATGTGGAATTGTGATGAAATTCAACTCTTAAAAAGGACTGTGTTACGAGTTCTTATAACATGTTGCTAGCAAAATATTGCATACTATTAATGGCAGTCATGATATTTCCTTAAACTAGGATCTGAATAGAGAAGTTCATGCTTTATGGTGGGTGACTTTTATAGGAGAATGTCATTGCATTAGTCTGTCATTTGTGCAAAATGTGTTTTGTACAGCGTGTTTTTGTTAGATTAGCATATGGTAACTATTTCATTGTATTTTTTGCAGGTACTATTAATGCACTCCGAGAGAAGCTGTTTAAAGCGTACATCAGTGGACTAGTGTGTCAGGTATAAATCAATATTTTCTTTGCATTCATCATTCGGTTATGAGTTGCTGCTTAGGTACATGAGCTGTGCATGCAATAAAAGTAAGTTTGCCTCTTTTGAGAGGCACGTTTGTCCATGGTTACTGTGAAACACTTCTGGAATAAGGCTTAAGATAATGTATAATTAAACATGTTACACTTCTAGATCACATTTTTCTTGGATATAAGAAGGTTTTTTTTCTTGAAACAGAGTATCTTAATTTTTTCCTGCTTCAAAAATGACAGCATAAGAGCACATTATTACACACACTATTTTCATCTCCTGATAGTGTTTCCTTATTTTTCCCAGTATAATTGCATTAAGGTGGGGGCATTAGTGCAGCACATAGCCATTGTCTTTCTTCAGGCCTGTTTTAACCTCAAAGGTTGCTGCGGGTGTGCATATTGTTAGCAGCTGATATTCCGCGGCATTGCCAGTGCTTGCTTTGTCCTCCTTTCAGTGCTTCACATGGTTTGTTTTTGAATGGACTTGTAAAGAACCACTCTTACTGTCGGCTAGGAAGTCCATACTGTAATCCTTTTGGAATATTTGCTACTGTATGCCTATTGTTTTTTTTTTTTCTTGGATTCATCTACTGCAGTAATAAAACATAAAATGGTGACATCGGCAGCTATCAGAAAAAAATCCAGAACTGGTCAAACATCTCTTTACCATTGAAAAACATATTTTCCATGTATGCAGTCATTAGTAGATTAAACATCACTACTTAGAGCCATTGCTTAGATTGTATTGTGTATTAACATACCTTCAGTGAGATGATGGTATTTCGGCTGTTTAAGGATTTAATAACATGGAGATGTCATGTCTATTTCTCCGGTTCATACTCCACATCTTAAGGCTGAAACAAAGTTTGTCTTAATGCCAACATATCATCTACTGACTCCATGAAATATGTTCTGTAGATGGTACCAACAAAGGGGCAAAACCTTTTTTCATCCTGGTATTATACCCCCACCTTCTCATCATCTCATTTTCA
The DNA here is from genome assembly GCF_019279795.1 of Protopterus annectens. Taxonomy (NCBI): domain Eukaryota; kingdom Metazoa; phylum Chordata; order Ceratodontiformes; family Protopteridae; genus Protopterus; species Protopterus annectens. The sequence goes on along the minus strand of NC_056745.1, from coordinate 245,731,354 downwards.
AAGTAATATTTTACTTATTTATTTTATTTATTTATTTGCAGTTGTTTTAAGTTCAGTTGGGCCACCAAGAACCGTTTTCAAATTGGAGACTTTATTTATTCCAGTACAGACAGACAAACAATACATACAAACAAACTAAAATTAAAATTATACAATTGAAGAGGAGAAATAAAAAAAAATTAAAAAAATTTAAACATAAAAAAACATAATAAACACAAAAAAAAAACAAAAAAACATTAAAAAGTATTATTTAACACTTAAAAAATAAAAATAAAATAAGTGAGAAACAGATGAGGAGATGTATATATTTAAAGTATTAAAAAGAATATAAAAAAAATGCATTGTAAAAATATGATTCTGAGAACATAAGCTTTGATAGGAAGAGTTATGTATCATTATTCTGAAAATAGTAGCAAACACACTTGTCTGTAGTAAATCATTAGTTGCAGGATGCACAAGTGTCAGGCATACTGTGACTTGATGTTCAGTATTTTCCATGACATGACATTTTAAGTAAACTTCCTAGGCATTACCACACAAATGACAATACCTTCATGTGGACTGAGACAACTTTGAAAACTGCTTAACAAACAGCTTTGTAGGTCTAAGGTGTTGAAGGCTGGGATGGGTGGGGGGTGAGAGGAGCACTTAGTGATCTAAAAAGGGCAACTTTTTAAAACTATTTACTACCACAACATAGGTTCACTTGGAGGACATTTTAAGCTTTGCCAATTTCCCTTTTGGTGCTTGAATTAACATTTCCTGATTGGTATTGGCTATCCCATACCTGATAATTGTACATTAGACCTAGTGAGAGACTGTGATCATGCCATAGATAATTTGAGGGGACTCATGTAAGGGATGCAGCATTTAGGAACTGCCTTGATCTATTAGTGGCATGAGGGGCAATCCTGGAGTACATTTTCTATTACCCAAGTTGCATTTGAATATGGACAGGGATGAGCTTTGTTTTACTTGAATGGATAGTCTGTTCTGGACCAGTGGTAGCCCCTGTGATATATATCCATCTGTCCACAACATTCAGTTTAGATATCTGGACTTAGTATTTCTGATGCCATTTGACTTGCTGATGTTCAGTAGGTTCATCAGTATTAGTTCAGAGGATGCCTGAATGCCAGACTCTGGTCACCTCTATGCACTCTCTAGGATACTGATTATAGTGATAAATCTTTGAGGTTGTCCATTGCAAGACCTAAGACTTTTTATCCTTTTAGTAAGGTGTCTCTGTGGATATTCCAATTGTTGTAATAGTCTGGACAGTCTTCTAGTAAGCAATGAAACAAAATGTATGAACCAATGATGACAAAACTACCTATTTCTGAAAATTTCAGCCGTAAAGTGCCACTCAGACTTCTGTCATTACAATCCGCCAGTATCAGTAAATATGCAAAGTCTCTGCAGAAGTAAAGTCATCTAAACAATTCTACATTAAATTGATCTGTAACTAATGAAGAGGTTGCTGCTAGCAAACTACTTTATATTTTATTGTTTCATCTACAAATAGTGCCTGCTGCCCTTGAAGAATAAATTGCCTATGTTACATTAAAAAAAAGAAGCTAGTAATATTGCAATAGGGAATGGATGGCAAAGTGATAACAGGTTCATAGTCACTAGGTAACTCCTCCAAAGGAGGACATTCACAGGACTTGCAGCATCCACTCCCTTTAAAGTACAACACAGTACAGTATCAGCAATCCATCTGCATACTGTGGGAGTAGACCCCACAGCCTTCTGCATCAAAAGCAAGTATACTACCTGTTGTGCTACTAACTGCAAACAGACTTGGCATAAGCAGCACTAAACTTCTTCCCCTGAAGCCCTCAGCTCCTTGTAAAATCCACTTGACACTCAACTTTGCAACACAAGAAATCTGGAAAAAGCCAAATTTTTTTTTTTTTTGGGGGGGGGGGGGGCAAAGGCCCTAAACCAGGGAAACATTTTAAACATTGCTTGTATGATCTTAGAAAGTTGCTAAAAGTGTTTTGTGTTACCATGTGTTTCCTGAAAGATAGGAAGAGTGAAACTTAAAGGGCTGTCATTGTTTAATGAATTCAATTCTCACTGATTTGCCAGAAAACCACAAATTTCAAGAGGAACAGACCAAAATGATGAGTCAAATATTCTGTGAAAATCTGGACAGTTGAGAGCTATGGACTCAACTCCTTGAATCACAAGTGGTGCTATGGTTAGAAAATTCAGGCTCTTGTTTCTTGTACCTAACTGGAGCATTTTACACACACCCACCAGCATATCAGAAAACACAAACCCAGCATATGTGACAAAACTCTCCTTAACTGGAAGTATGTTGTGGGAAAAGCTGTGCCTGAAACAGACCCTCCTTAAGAGCTGTACTGTAAACACTTTCCTCCCTCAATGGAAGTTTAAATTCCGTGCCTGAGTGCGGACTGTGTGTTGGCGAAGACTGTGTTTAAATCCATGACGCACACACACGGGTCCTCATTAAAGAAGAATGAAGAATTCCACCACCATGGATTTTTTTTAATTGTTGAAGCTGCCACAGGGACAAGACAAGATGGTCTTGCAAAAGTGTGTGGGGGGGTCTCTCCCTTCCCCTTGCTGTATGGTTCCAGCCCCCTTGTTTGGCAGGCATGGCATTCTTTGTTATCTAAAGAAGTGAGTACACTGGATATGGTCTGAATCAAAACAAGTGAATATTTCAAGGATATAGTTTGCAAGTAAGTTATATAATGCCTTCTGATTTTCTTTGTGTGCCCATAACTTCTAATATTGTCATCTTGCAATCCTGCTTCATGAAGTAAGGCAAAGTATCTGCTCCTTCCTGAAGAATCATTTCACACAGAGTTTCCTAAATGTTGTTCTGCAACTGAACAAGTTAAATACTTGAAAACTGATGACCATCCTTTTAATAAATGGCACGAAGAAATGTCTGCATTAATGTAAAATGGCTAAAGGACTTAAATGTCTCCATCATTAGAATGCAGGCCAAATGTGTGGATGACTTACAACCACATTCTTGCATCATTGGTCTAAAACAATGCAGAATCATTCATCTCAGGAAGCAAAGTTAAGTAATTGTCTAGGGTGTCATTTTTTAAAAAATATCTTTATTCAGATTTCCATACTAAACAGCTACATTATAAATATTAATAGGTATACATATAGTAATTTATCTTCTTTTTCCAAATAAAATGGCAACAGCGAGCTTTAGAATATTTTAACTTTTTCATCTTCCTAACCAGATTTTTTTAAGCTATGTACACTATACATGCACTGTCAATTACTAATTTCTTCAAAAGAAAATTAATACAATGTTTAGTTTTCTAATGGCACACTGTGCTTAATTTGTTATTTGATTTTATCTAATAAAGCTAATTTTAGCAAATACTTGTAGCAATAGTTTTCTCTTCTTGCTCAAATTCAGGATAAACTATATCCCTAAATGTGAACAAGTATCTTTTCATTCCTTGCATCTGCTTACTCTTCCTTCACTTACTTCCTTACTACCATCAAATTCTCTCCCCTGACTTTCTAAGTATACCATAAGGTTGTTTTTCCCTCGCATCATATTGCAGTTCCTATTTGTTTTAGACTTATTTACCTTTACTTTATCTGCAAACTCTAAAGTTTCTCTAAATATTAAATGATTGCCATGAACCGTGTATTGATTTTTAACCAAGGTTTTTTATATTGTGTCTAATTTGCTGTCGTTATTTAAACTGCATATGTTTTTTTTTTTTTATTTTTGAAGATTGTAAAATTATTGCTCTTAAAATGTTTAATAATTCAGAGCTTTTCTCCCTGGGCCTCCACTAAAAATGTGCTTCTACTGATTCGGACTTTCACTGTAATCAAATGTCAAAAAATAAATTTGTTTTTAAAGCAGTTATATTACTCTTTTTCATATATATTGATTATATAGATCTTTTCAGAAAAAGTAGGTCAAACTAGTTTTTTCCAGTTCATTATTACCTCTTGGGTGTCGTCTTCATGCTGAAGAAAGATATCTGCAGACTGATGATGGAGAAACAGGCCCTTCAGATGTTCTTCATCTCACATTGCTGCAGTCCTAACACTTGGGTAGTCCGCTGTCCACGGTCGGCCCGAATATCAAAGTATAACATATCCTCAGTCTTTTTGAGATTTTCTATTTAGAAGTTTCAGACCGAGTTCAAAGTTGGCAATATTTTTGTTTTTCTTGCCTCAGTCATTTTACGGATGTCAGAAAAAGTTAATAATTGCGTTTCTTTTCAGTTGGTGTTACCTAGCTCTTCAGGTACTATGCCCAAGAAGCATATGCTTAAAATGGCAGAAGATTTGATTACTTTGATTAGGGTTCTATGCCCCTCCTGCTAAGAGACCTAGGGTGGAGCCTGAGCTGGGTGGTTTTGAGCAAGCTTCAGATGTTTCAGAGTCTTCGGCTGAAGACTTGCAGGAGTGCTCTCCTTATTCTGATTCTGATGTGGATGATTCTACTCCTTCTGCTACTCCTCCTGAGGATTTTTCTTTTTCTGAAACTCTTCATTCCATGAGGGAGCATTTTAAGTGGGAAGGTCAGGACTTCTCTGCTTCCAGGAATAGGCTTAGGGAATTTTTGTTTTTACCCCAGCATAGGCCTTTGGCTATACCTCCTGTTTTGGATGTTGTGGAAGATGTTTTTACAGAGGCTTCTCTTAATCCTGATTCTTTGCCTCCTGCTCCTGTTAAACCGGATAGGTATTACAGGGTGCCTAGTATCTTTTTAAAAGTCCTAGGGCAGACCCAGAAACTGTTAGCCAGGGGGGGGGGTTAAAGGCTTCTGTTGTTAAGAATCCGGTTCCTACAGATAAGGAGGCTATGGCCTTGGATAGATGGGGAAAGAAAGTGTATACTTCTTCCACTCTTGCTATAAGGGCTCTGAATTGCCAGTTTCACATGTTGAAATACCAAAACTATCTCCTTTCACAATTGAAGTCTAAGGTTGATTCTCTGGCAGTTGGTATTGATTGTAAAGAGTTGCAAGATTTAGTCCATGTTTCTGAACAGGTGGGTAAGCATTCTTTGCAATGTGGTTTTGATGCTGTACAGGCCTCGTCTAGGGTGGCTGCCACTGGGACTGTTCTTCGCAGGCACGCCTGGCTGAGGATCAGAATTTGTCTGAACATGTTAAAACAAGGATTTTAGATGCTCCTTTACAATCTGACGTGTTGTTTGGGCCTCCTGTTGAGACAGTCTTAAAGAAAATGGAAGACAAGGCTAAGTCTATGCAGACTGTTAAAGATTTTTTACAAGTCCAGCTTCCAAAGTTTAGTAGAAATTGGCCTACTAAGGGTGTGGCGTTCCTTCTTATGATTCCCAGTCTAGGGGTAGATCTAGCCGTGGTAAGGGCAGAGCTCAGGCCTCTTTCCGCCCTAGAACAGCCAGTTCTCCTGCACACGCTTCAGGTGAGGGCAGGGCTCAGTCAAACAGACCCAATGACCTACCTTTTCAGCTGCCAGAGCCTGCTCAGTCTGGCAGCACCTTTGGGAGGAAGGTTGGCACTCTTCAAAGAAAATTGGAGTTTAATTACCCAGGACAGATGGGTATTGGATATCATACACCACGGCTACAGGTTTTATTTCCATACCTTGCCTCCTTTCAAAGGCATGCCAGACGTTCCTCCTCAACAAAGAATAGAGGGTCACAGACAGGTTTCTCTGTTGCTCCAACTAGGGTCCCTCTGCCAGAAGTGGGCCTAGGTTTTTATTCTCGCCTGTTCCTAGTACAAGAAGGGGAACACGTGGGGACCAATTTTGGATTTATCTGTCCTCAACACTTATCTGGACATTCCCAAGTTCAAAATGTTGGCGTTGCAGCAGCTTTTACCTCTGCTGGGCAAAGATCATTGGATGGTAACTTTGGATCTCAAGGAGGCTTACCTTCATGTTCCTATCAGACTCAGTTGCAGAAAGTATCTGAGCTGGGACTTCTCACTATCAGTTCTCTGCATTGCCCTTTGGCTTATCTATAAGCCCAGAGTGTTCACGAAAGTTCTGGCTCCAGTGATAGCTTTCTTCAGACTAAAAGGAATACAGATCTATCCTTATTTGGATGACTGCCTGATTCTGGCTCAAGGAAAGGAAGAGCTTCTTCATTTGGGTATGTGATAGCAGTGCTAAGATGCCTAGGGTATTCTGTGAACGAAATAAAGTCCAGTCTAGTACCCTCTCAAGACATGTGCTTTCTGGGTGTGAGACTGAATACAGCAGCCCAGATGGCCTTTTTAACCCCGGACAAACAAAAGAGTCTATCCCTTTACTTCCATCAACTATCATCAGTCCGGGCTGACTGCAAGGACAGTCCTTCAAGCCTTAGGGTTCATGGCATCTTGTATTCTGGTGCTTCCCAATGCCAAACTGCATATGAGGAAGCTACAATGGTATCTCAAAAATGTATGGACACAGCACTGCCAGGATCTGGACACTGTCATTCCAATAATACCTTGCATTCAGAAGGAATTTTTATGGTGGGCTCAGGAATGTCACTTAAACAAGGGACTCTCTGTGACCCGGCCAGAGGCAAGTCAGATTTTAACGACAGATGCCTCAGACAAAGCTTGGGAGCTCATCTGAATGGAAAATGGATACAAAACAAGTGGCCTGTCAGACTACAACATCTACATATCAACATGAAGGAGATGTTAGCAGTCCAGTTTGCATTAATAGCTTTCAAGGAATTCCTTCTTCCAGGACAGGTGTTGATTCTAACAGACAACACAACTGTCATGTGGTACATCAACAAGCATTCTTATCCTCTGTGCAGGCAAACAATGATTTTGTGGGAGACTGCTCTCAGTTTACAGCTCAATCTTCAGGCAAGGTTTCTGCCAGGAGCACAGAACTCCTTAGCAGATGTGTTGAGCAGACAATTATGGATCCCCACGAGTGGAAATTGGATCCTCTTGTATTTCAGAAATTGACAGTGTCATGGGAACTCCAGACATAGATCTGTTCGCTTCTCCACTAAACCATCAGCTGCCAAAGTTTTGCACAAAAGGTTTCATCCCACAGCCTGGAAAGTGGATGCTCTTTCTTTCAATTGGAGCAATCTTCATGTGTATGCCTTTCCACCTCTGCCTCTCCTCCCAAAGGTACTTCTGAAGGCCAGACAGGACAAGCCAAGGATGATTTTAATGGCTCCAGATTGGCCTCGACAGCACTGGTACCCATTACTGAGAAGTCTAGTACGGAAGCCTCCATGGCCTTTGCCTTGATTCCACACCTGTTGTCACAGGAAGACAGCCATTTGCTCAATGTCAAACTTCACTCTCTTAGCCTAACAGCCTGGCATATTCTGTTTTGAACCGTAGGTCTCAACTTCCACAACAAGTTTTGAATGTGATTTTGGAAGCTAGAAGGCCTAGTACAAGGAAAGTGTACGCAGATAAATGGAAGAGATTTTTCTTTTGGAGTGCAGCTAAGGATTTTGATGTTTCTGAGCCTAATTTAAGTGTGGCTCTTCAATATCTTACTGAGTTACTGGACAAAGGTTTGTCCTTCTCTTCTATTAAAGTTCATGCTGCAGCAATTTCAGCTCACTATGATTGCGACTCGCCATTGTTTTCTCATCCTTTGTTCAAGCAATTTCTTAGAGGGGCAAAGAATATCAGACCCCTCCTACTCCTGCTTGGGATCTCAATTTTGTGTTGGAGAAACTCACTCTACAACCTTTTGAGCCTGCAGCTACTGCTGAGTTGAAATATTTATCATGGAAGACTGCTTTTTTATTGGCCATTACCTCTGCAAGAAGGGTTTCTGAATTGCAGGCCCTTATGGCAGTTGGGCCTTTCTTGAGTTTCCATAAGGATAGGGTATCATTACGTACTAATCCTTCCTTTATGCCTAAGGTGGTTTCTAGTGTGGCTTTAAACCAGACTATTCATTTGCCTACTTTTTATGCAAATCCCCAAAATAAAGGGGAAAAGATTTTGCACACTTTGGATGTACACAGGCAGTTGCGTTATTATTTGGACAGAACTAAAGGGTTCAGGCAGTCTCAGCAGTTGTTTGTTTCTTTTGCTTTGAGTTCTCAGGGCAAGCCTGTGTCTAAACAAACTATTTCTAAGTGGATTGGGTTTTGCATTGCTTTCTGTTATTCCCATCATGGCAAGGAGGTTACAGCTGGGATTAGGCCTCATTCCACTAGGGCTACTGCCACTTCCACAGCTTTTTGAGGGAGTGGCAACCAAGGATATTTTAGAGGCAGCTACTTGGAGTTCTGTGCATACCTTCTCTAGGCATTATCACCTGCCACTTTACTCTAAGTCCAGGGCTGGTTTTGCCACTGCGGTTTTGCAGGGCATTTTGGCAGCTCCTGCTTCCTTATAGTTAGCCATCCTCCCTTATCTCTGCTTTGGGATTCTACCCAAGTGTTAGGACTGCAGCAATGTGAGATGAAGAACATAGTACAGTTTTGTACCTACCATAAATGTAGATGTTCGAAGATCCACATTGCTGCAGTCCTTACCCTCCCTCCTTCCCCTCTGTACTTGGAGGTGGTTGTGTGGGTTGGGTTGTACATATTGTTTGTATTATATCTATTGTACATATAGTTAGTGCAAGGGTGGTTGGTTATTTGTTTGCTGTCTTTTGGTTTTGACCTTTCTTTTTAAGGTCTTCTGACATCTGGGGCAAGAAAAGACTGAGGATATGACGCCGGTCATGCGCATTTGTACCCTGACGTCCTGACGTCAATTAAATGCGCCCTGACGATATTCAGGCCGACCGTGGACAGCGGACTACCCAAGTGTTAGGACTGCAGCAATGTGGATCTTCGAACATCTACATTTATGGTAGGTACAAAACTGTACTTTGTGGAAAATGGCTACTATAATCCCTTTGTGCAAAGGACCAAACAAGTTGTCAGTTGTCATCCCAATGCTTTGCTGAACCCACTTGCTGTACTGTTTAGAAGGGGGACATACTATTATTTCACTTGATAAATTGTATTATAGTAGATATTTAACATGGTTTTCAGATAGGCACATGATGCAGACAAAGCCTTGGTCATAGCGTAACTGGTAGTTGCCTGATGTGTGATGGCTAAACATGCAGTAATGTACACCTTTAATGAAATAAGCTACAGGGACTCTCCACTTCTGTGAGATATAGCAGTCTTGACCAGGATTGTAAAAACAAAGGAGCACCACAATGCATGCGTGAAATTGATAGGTATATGCCCACAACATTTCAAAAAAAGGTTTGTAATATTCTTAAAAATGTTAAAACATCTTCTGATAAAGCAGCATTTGAGAGGCTCTGAGCCATGCAGCACATATCCAGCAAAAACTGAAGACAGGTTTGTACCTGGACCATTCAAATGCTTGTAAAATTGTCACACTTTGTCTCTGAAAATTATCTGTCTTTGGAATACAGTCCAGGTAACCCTAATTGCAGAGCTCAAACGTATTCTGTATTAACTGCTTTCACTGGAGCCATCATCATAACACCATTGCAACTCGTCTACCTCAGGACTGAAAGCTTGGCTGTCTCTTCACTATATTTATCACTAACATATCTGTCCATGCAAATCCAGCAAGACATCAGGTATGCAAGTGAATTGACTTTAATATGCTCTGATCTTAACATAGTATCAGTCATGTCAGCAGGAATTTTTCAGTAAATTTCAACTCTAAGAACCAGGCTTTCTATACAAAAAAATATATATATATATATATATATATATATATATATATATATATAAAAATCTATATGAAAATTTTTCAGTTCACATCCAGTAAATACTACTTTATATCCCCACCACAGATGTGACCAAAATTTGAAATTGTACAAGTCTTTAAATAGCTGGTGTATGTATCAATCTGTCTATCTGCATTATGCCCCTTTCTTTTGACATAAATTTCTTAGCCCATGTGCTACCAACCTTGGGTAGGACCACACCATCTGGTTATCTGTGCCGTCCTTCATAGCTTTAATTCTTTGATGTTGAGTACCCATGTGGCAGACGTTTTTAGAGGAAACTAGCCCCCTCCAAGTTTTCTAAACGTCATGAATTAGGGTCGACATGTTGCCATTTTTGCTTTCACCGCTAAATACCTCATGTTTAATGTAAAATCTTGCACAAAATCAGTTTGTGTGTTCCACTACCTGTGTGGACAATTTCAACATTAAGTTCTTTTAAGCAAACAACACTTCAAACACTATACAAAATGAATATATTTAAAATGAATTCAAAAAGTAAAGTATAAAATACAGTACAATTGGCTAATTATAATTCATTATAAAGGCAAGTGAAATGATGACAGCAGTAGTACATCAGCTAGTCAGCCATACAAAATTGAGAGTCAACACCTGAAGTGATTAAAGAAATTATTCACCTTCAAATGCTGGTTCAAAAGAGGAAGGACTTTGTATGGAAGCCAGTTGGAGCGGCAATCAAAATGGAATTGGGTTCCACAGATACATACACCGAGAGGCAAAAGCTCAGATGTCTGCTTCCAAATTTGGCTATGGAACCATAAACAGACAATATGAGGCAGATTGCAGACCATTTATTTAATTTACTTTTTTTTACTAGGAAACTCCAACTGGGCACAATAGCCCCTTTTCATCTGTGGCCCAGGGAGAAAAGATGCAGAGTTGCAAGAAAAAGTTAATACGGTATTACCCATATTTCCAATACAAGATAAGTTAACACAGTATTAGAAAAGTTAATAGTCCTAAGAGTTTTAATGAAAAAATAATTCATACTGTAGTTAGAATAATGAAGTAGAATATACCCCAGTAACAATTTGAGTGAAAAAAATCATGAAACATATGAAAACAGTTAGCACAGTACAGATACAATGCCTTTAACAATACTACAGACACAGCAACAGATGCAAAATATGTATGATACATTGGTTTCCTTGTATAGGAACATCCATAATGTATATAATAATTTGATGTATTTGAGCCCAAGTAATTGTGAGGTGAAAGTTAGGTTATATAATGGTGGCTGGATATAGTGCATGTAAGAGAAGGCAGACATGGATAGTGGGCAAAAGGATATAAGAAAAAGGTGGAGATGATGTAGTTAAAGGTTTGTGTTGGGGTGGAACTGTGTCAGAAGAGTAGAAGAAGAAATATAATGAAGGTGTAAAGGTGAGTAATTTAGAGAAGCAAAGAAGGATATACAGATAAGGGACAAAATGAATAAAGTGTGAGGATTTGGGGGAGGTAATGTGAAAGATCTACAAGTAGGCATGTATTTGGCACAACACACTTTTGCAGGTGCCCCCATTCTCCATGTTACACTTTCTTTTTTCTGGTTTTCTCTTTTCCCTGATGAACACTCCATAGGTGTCACTGCAACTCTGAATACCACTGATCTCATCCACACCTTGAGCTTCTGCATAACCTTATTCTTTCTGTTTAGAGCATTTCCCCCAACTCCCACTGTTTCATCTCAGTCACTGCCCTTGTCTTGCCCTGGCACCCTACACATTCACCTTTACTTTTGTGTTCCCTTCCCCAGTGTTGAGTTCTCATCCTGCTGTCTGACTGGTAAGGCACTTCTTGGATATGGATTGGTGCACCCTTCCTAGCCCCAGTCCTTTGTGGCTGGTCCTCCCCCATCATATTACAGTTTGACTGTCTAGAATATTTTAGTCACTAGCCCTGGTCAACAATGCTGTATGCCTGGGTCCTGTCTTTTCCAGTTTCTCAAACCTCCAGATGTTACAGTCCATGGAACGCCATCTTGCTTCACAAGTCAGTTGGGCACTTCTGTGTGTGGGTATAATTCCCAGATACACTCCAAGATTTCTAATCAAGCTCAGTTTTGTGCTTCTTACATGCCATTTTCCCCTTGACTCACTGCTTGTGCTTACCGTCTTTCATAGCACAGTCTCCCCCCTTTTTTTCTAAAGTTCCCATATTCTTTAATTTGTGATGGAAACCCTTTCTACCTTTCATGACCCCTGAAGTCACCTTTTACCTCTGCCCCCCCCCCCTCGGTAGGTATTTTTATATTCTACAAGAGCTTTCTGAATGGTATGACATTTCTTTAATTTTCAAGACTGCAACAATTTGTTAGGTTTTATAGTCTGTGAAAGGAGTAGGAATCTGAGAATATTCTGTGTACTTCAGTTGGTGTAGCCATTTTTCTCAGTTCCTTTGATTTTTCATGCCTCTGTCTTCCAAATTTCTGTGCCTTCATAGTGCCTAGCTTATGCAAACTTTGTTGTTCACCTGGAACTTGGCAGTTCAGAGTTAACAGGTTCTATCATTTCTTTGATCCCCTTCCCTTTGCTCTTATCCATGACCTTCTGACTATTTCTATCCTTTGTGAGTTATTCTGCTTATATTTATGGCCTATTATCCTTGTAGGTTTTTGGAGATCCCTCTTTTTTAATACCAGTTGTTTTCCTCATCAACAAGATGTTGCATGGAATCTAAGCTTTACTTTCTTGTCACACCCCAAGTGATTTGTTGTATTTTTTTCCGGTTTCCAAGCAACATAGTCTATCTGCAGATTATTTTCCTACATTATTTTTTTGTTTTATAGCTATAATGTGTCATTCAAAATACTTTGTCTCCCCTGAGACAGTTTTTTCCCACTATACATTTTTTTGTTAGCTCACATCTCCCATAAACAACCCACCTCCATGCATTATGATTATTGATAAGCTGTTACTCAAATAGCCAGAATGACCACCCCCAGCCAGCTAGACATTGTAACTTTTAATAGCCTTCTGTTTACTCTGGTCTGTCTAGAGAATTTTTTCACCTTCTAGATTCTGATCCTGTCCTGCTAGTTTTCTTGTAGGGCATACTTTGCTACTACAGCTTTCTGACTATGGAACAGTTAAAGTTTTAGAATTCATGATCACACACCTTTTCAATCTTAAAGATCAACTACAGTAAGGTATACTTTTACATATCAGTCCTTCTTGTTAATCCTACTAACCACCATCTATAAAATATGTTCCTTTACTCTTCTGTCAAGCTCTTAGGCTTGAGTCTTCAAAATAAAAACAATTAGTGGACTTCCAGTCTGAGAACCTTCTGATTGCACACACACCCATTCATAGCTTAGACTCCTATTCTTTCTAAATGGCTCGTATATTCATCCTTCCTGTTGTCTGCTGAACCTCTCCATCAAACTAAAACTAGTACAGTGGCTTTTTCTACACATCCACCAGGAAAATACTGTGTTTTTTAAGACGATAACATAATAACATAATATTAATAGGATCTCTTCTTTTCTATCCAGACCTTGTAGAAATGCTATAGTTAAAGTTATCTTACTGGCTCAGCTCAAATGTTGTTTCTTGTAATTGTTCTATTGTCTATAATAAATTCTTCCACCATTTATTCCATCTCCAATGCCCTATGCATATTCATCATTCTCTACCCAAGAAATGAATACCACTGCAAAACCATTGAAAAAGCTAACTGACAACTCTCCTAGCCATTGCAAGGAAGAACATTACGTCAAACTGGAAATCCAAAGCTTCTCCAACTTTTAAGCAATACAGGAATATGGTGTCAGCAGTATCGCAATTGAAAATGAACACTATTAAAGGAAGAACTGAAAGAACTACAAAATTATATATAGTGTGGCAAAAAGTAACTGAAATATTGGAGAGTAATGACTATAGAAAATTATAATCAGGAAACAATTGTATAGAAAGTAGATTTATATGTCAACAATAAACACCCTTGTAAATACTTTATTTTGGTTATAATGTTGATATCTATTTACTGCTTTTAGCTAACCTGTTTAAATAATTTGTAAATACTTCACTGTCATAAATAACCTGTATACAGGTTTTACTTTTTTCTTTTTTTTTTTGAAAAATGAATAAAAATATTTTCAAAAATAAGAAAAAGATAAGTGACTACTTGTGAAACACTGTGCTGACTTTCTACTTGCTTCTCAACTATATAAAATTAGCAAGAATGACACCTCCTCCCACTAGCCTCCAGTCTATTTAATTGCACCAACATATAACCTTAGACACCCTAACCACTCATGTCTTCTCCTCCAAACCCCTCAAACTAAGCTTCACTGCACAGACCATGCTTTCTCAGTCCTTTTTGCCAAACTGCAGGAGTCTCTCCCTGGTTTTCTTATGAACCAAAAGGTAATAAAGGTCACAGAAACAAACTGTTCTGTAAAAACTGCAAGAAAAATCCAACCAAGTTAGAGTTTTCACTGTATGATACCACAAACCAAATAATTTATGAACACTTGAATGATATCAAGAAAGGGAAGAACACCAGTGCCTTGTATAGGCATATTTCAGCTTTTCCTGACCACCACTTCAAGTTTGTAGTGTTGGACTTTATGGAATGGGATGCAAGGGGTTTTAGTACAGAAGAACACTTCAACAGAAAGGAATTAATCTGGATTTTGATGTATGATGCCCTTACTCCCCCTAGGCTTAATGACTGCTGTTCCATTACCCCAATCTTAAAACTGAAAAGTATGGTGGGGTGATTCTTCAGTCATCTTTATAATTTGTATATACATTGTTGTAATACGTTTGCCATTGTTTTTTCACTCATACACATTGTTTCAAACTGTCAATACATTTTCAAGTTTTTAATTAATAAATTTTGTAAGCATTATTTGTATTGATCAGTTTTAACCACATGACTACAGGATGTTTATATTGTGTGGTTTGTGATTACTGCAGTTCTGATGAAGTCTTAATGTAAGACGAAAACGCTTGACTGCTGTTTTTGCTCAATAAATCTTTGGTGTTTGCTACAAGCTGTGAGGTTTATACTTGATTTGTGTGCTCTCTGGAACGCCATCCGTTTTTCTTGCTTGGTTCCTCTTGGATAAATTACTGGTATCTTAGGGTTTTTTTTTACTATCAAATATTCTAGTAACTCGTTACTTATCTTGCTTTCAATACACAAGTCATGTAAACTTTTAAACGCATGGTTAGTTTGTTCATGTTTAGCAATCTTAACATCTGTAGCAGAGAGCAAATCAGTCATAGCAATCAAGTAAGAAGATGTATTCATAACTACTACTCCACTGCCCTTATAGGTGGGTGTAATTACTATATCAGGGTTATTATGCTTGTGATTGCTGCATACTCATGTTTAGTAAGATTGTAAAATGAACTAATTTTTCCTTTTGTATATAGCACATACATGTCTCTTTCTACTGCACATTCAAATATCTTAACTACATCATGTATTATTTTACATTAAGTTGAGTGTTGTGCCCTACCTACCTTGGTGCCACTGATTTTCTTTTCCACATCCCTTCCACAAAATCACATTGATCATATCTATCAATTTTACGACATCTGACAGTCTTTTAGCTAGTATCAACATAAACACATTATAGTTGTGGTTTAAAATTGAAATGGATATGTATGAAGCTGGGTCTGATTGGTCTTTACCATCTTTGGAAAATACAGCCGCCATGGCTTTCTTCCGAGAAGCTAATGCTTCGTCGTCTTTAATACTGTTAAACAAAATCTTCCACATTTTTATCACTTTGCTCCAAACTTCCAAATGTCCACAGGAATACCATATGCTCCTATAGACTTCCCTGTAGATTGATTATACATTGCCATCTATATCTAACCTCCTCCTATCTTAACTAATATTTGTTGAGCTTAATCTTCCCCTAATCTTGGCATCATTAAGTGTTCCATAAATATTTTCATTTGTGTTCTGTCATGGTTTACACATTTCTCTGCTTTATACAAATTGCAGTTCACCACCTACGTTTGGTGGCAACCCTTTTTCTTTGTTACCTAGGTGGTGGTTCTAATTTTTTTCTGCTTGGAGTTGCCAACAAATAGTTGCTTAGATTGCCAATCTAACCTGCAGCTTTTTTGCAGATGATATTTTACTAATTATAGGAGATTTAAATTATTCAATCAAAGAAATAGATGAAATAGAAAAGTGTCAGGAAATATTGCTGCTTAAATTTAATAAACTTTAGTGTTTAAACTTAGTGTAGTAATTGAAATATAATTGGGAAAAAAAATAACTAAAATATTTAGGAATATGTATCTATCGAGATGCAAAATCCTTAATTATTGTGAAAAAGTAATTGAAGTGTTTATTTACTTTTGAGGATAGGTTCATGCTTATTAACTGATCATATTCTCCAAGATATATATATATATATATATATATATATATATATATATATATATATATATATATATATAATATTGCATTCAGTATATTTAATACCTGACAAAAACATTTAAAGGAAAATGCATAAAACATTGACTTCATTCTTATGGTATCCTAAAAAGCAGAGAATTGCTTATAGAAATCATATAGGATTATTAGAGAGTGGTGGTATTAGCTTCACAGATATAGAATCTTATTCTGTTGCTGCAAGTTTTAACTCTCGTATATTCTGGATAGATTCAAGTTACACTAGTCAATGGAAAACCATCCAGGAGCTGATCATACTAAATTCTTGTAAGTTTATTAAATATGATAAATTAGAACTATGTAATTATTTCATCTGGCTAACAACATTTACTTTAGAAGGAAATTCAGTCTTTAGACTCTGCATATACGCAATCAATTTTAAAACAGTTAAGAAGTATGTATTTGAAACTCCATTAATACCAAAATGGAAATTTTTGTGTTTTCCCATTGAACACACCCCTAGAGTTAAGGAAACTCGAACCACTGTTAATGAATTTTCTAAAAAGGAGTGGATTAGTATTATGGTCAGATTGCTTTGAAAAAAGAAAAGCTAAGTCCCTGGAATATTTAATGAAAGAATATACGTTTGATAAATCTACTAACCCATCAGTAAGAAATTAAATGAATTTGTGTATAATATGAGTGAAGAGGAGCAGAACACTTTTCCTTCAATATATGAATGACATTATCGAAGGTAGATTGACTTACAAGGGAAGCTTGTCCAAGTTGCATATTTTAATCCAAAATTCTGGAACTTTTTAGATAGTAGTGGATTGAGTGACTCAATATATGAAAAGAATAAAACTTTACTTAAATCAGTCAGTAAAACTTCAAGTTTATGCTGAAAAGGTTTATGTGGAAATCCATACATATACATTTTATAGGGAGTAAACATTCTGTTTAGTAAAATGACTTTAGTTTTTTGGAGATGTAGTAAAGATATAAAAGTTAATTGGCTATACATGTTTATGGAGTGTGAAAAATTAAATGTATATTGGGAAGAGATGAGTATGTTTTTAAGGGGTTTATGGTCTGATTAAGTAGATCACTAATACTAGTGAATGTTCTACTTCCTGTATCTGTAAAAGCCAAACAGCAAAAAATGTTTTGGGCGGTCTTGGCAGTTACTAGAAAAGTTATTACAAAAAAATTTGAAATTGAACTCAATTCCTACTTTCAAAGAATTTTTTAATAAAACAGAGAAAGAAGCGTTCAGAATAAGATCTATAAACCATACTAAGACTGTTAGTGGTCTGGATAGCCTTGAAACATTGTTATTGAAATAACTTAATCTGTTAGTTGTATAAGATTACCATAATGATTAAATGTATTCCTGTCATTGTATAACAATATGATGTTGAATTTCTTACTTTGTGTCTATATTGTAAATATGTTTAAATTTTATTAAATAGTTGCGTAACAGCAATCTTTCCAAACTCACACATTCTCTTTAGTTCTCTGTAGTTGCTCCTCTTGTTCTCTGAAGTTACCATTATGCTGAAATACTTTAACCTTTGTCAGCTTGTTAAAATAATGTTTTGCTTCTTAACCAGATCTCTCATTTCCACCCTGTTTAAACTCCATTTTCATCCTTCTGCATCTCACCAGCTACCCCTTCTGAAGAAGTTTCTATCTTCTCTAATAACTCTTGAATAATTTCCGCTACCCATTCCTTAAAATTCTCTGTTTTTAATAGCTAGGTGGGAAAGCACCAGTGAAACATTTATACATTCCTTACTCTGCATTTTTATCTTAGATTGTTATTGATGCATGACCAAAAATGGTTATTAAAGGTGTGTCAATGCTATCTCTTAAATACGCATGCTTTTGTGAAATATAATTTCTGTCCAGTCTATCTTAGCTATTGTTCCTTGGAAGATATGTAAATTCTGAGTTCCTAATACTGAATTCACATCTTCCATAAGAAATAGTTACTTAAATTCTCTCAGAAATCTACCTTCTCTTGTTATTTCCCTTCTAGATCGCCCTGATACATCCTCAGTATTGCAAATCAAGTTCCAGTCCACACCTATAAGTAATATTCCCTGCTGAAACCAGATTTTTCCAAACATTTTTAAGCTCCATAATAAATGTTTTTGTCAGATATAAATAACATACCAGAACAATCATTCTCCCTTGCCAGTAGCTCTAATAGCAATCAATATTGCTCCCCTTTTCCTTCCTCCCTTGTATTCTGTTGACTAGCCAACCTGAAATCTTTTCTTTGTCAAATTCAAATGCTTATTTATTTCTATTTGAGTCCCCTGCAGCATTGCTATTTGCACTGTATATTTCTTAATATAATTTGGTACTATGCTTTTTTTTTTTGTCTATACCTGTAAAGTCATTTACATTTAAAGATGATATGGATAGCCATGTCCCCTCCTATTGTATATCATCATCGTCAGCCCCCCCTTTTCCCATTTTTTTCTACATGGGGTCGGGGTATCGTGTTAACTGTTGCCAACTCTCGATTCAGTGCCACACTCCTGCCTTCTTCAACACTCATGCCTGACTGTCGCAGATCTTCTTTCACACAATCCATCCACCTTTTTGCTGGATGGCCTCGCTTCCTCTTACCTTCTTGTCTGTCCCAAATCTTCCTCACCAGATTGTCTTCTGCTTTTCTACACATGTGCCCAAACCACCATAATATGTTCTCTTTGATCTTTTCTGCAGTCAGAGCTACTTTGGCTTCTACTCTCATCACATTTCTTCATTTGTCCTACAGTGTGCATTCTACCACCTTTCTCAGGCACTTCATTTCCATCACCTTAGTTTTTAGCTTCTATGGCATTCTTTTATCATAGACTACACTGGATACTCTATGCCAGTTGGCTGCAGCCCCTCTGATTCTAGCTTTGAACTCTTCATTCAGACTGCCCTTCTCCTCAACCACCCCTCCCAGATACTTGAAGCTGCTTACCTGTTCACTGTCTTCCCTTCTATCAATATTCTCATCTTCTTCTGATTTCCCCAATTTGGTGCCATTATCAATGTCTTATCTGTGCTTAGTTTCATGCCATGTGCCTTCAGATTTGCATTCCATTCTCCTATCCTTTGCTTAAGTTCTAGCTCAGAGTCTGCTTGCACTGCCACATCATCTGCATACAGCATCTTTGTTGATGTGCCCCCTCCAACCTGTTTGCTAATGTGGTCCATCACCAGTATGAACAGCACTGGGCTCAGAGCTGAACCCTGGTGTACACCCATTCCCAGTGGGAACCCCTCTGTGAAGCCAAACACTGTTTGTACTTGAGTCACTGGGTCCTTGTACATACCCTGCCCTAATTCTACCAGTGTTTCTTGACTTCAAAGTACTGCCCAGATCAGCTTTCTTGGGGCCTTGTCATATGCTTTCTCCAAGTCTAGGAATGCCCAGTTGGACTCTCTCCTCATCTGTAGCTTCTTCTCAACTATCTGCCTCACTGCAAACATCGGGTCAGTTGTGCTGCATCCTGATCTGAATCCAAACTGCTCATCTTCCATATTCTACTACTGTGCATATCTGCTTATCAATCACCCTTTCTAGAACTTTCATGCCATGTGGTAGGAGTTTGATGCCTCTGTACTGCCCACAGCTGTGGATATCCCCTTTGTTCTTGTACACTGGCATGAGTATGCTTATTCTCCAGTCATCTGGGATACACCTTTCTCTCCATACTGCTATTACAACCCTCAGGAGCCATTTCTCCCCTTTGTCACCCAGCATCTTTATCATGTCTACTTTGACTTCATCTGAGCCTGCTGCTTTCCCTGACTTCATCTTCCTTAGTGCTGTTCTTACTCCTTCTAAGGGTGGGCTCCTCTTCTTCTCTCGTCATTTTTTTAAATATTCATTTCCAGCTTTTGCCTTGCATGCACTCTTGTTTGGCATGCTGATCCTTTGCACAGTTTTTTTCATCTCCATTTGAACCTATCGTATTTTCAAAAGCTTTTATTATAATGAACACACTAACAAAACAATACATTTTAAGAACAATGCCATCCCCTATAACACTATGTACTCTTTCAAAAAATGAAATTGAACCCACCAGATAGGAACAATTATCAGAAACTGAGAGCTGCACTGACAGGCATTACTTAATCTAGTTAAAATTACCCATGGTAAAGCATATATCACAGCCAGTTTTTCCACTTACACTGATGATTATTTTTTTAAGCACTGTTCCCTTCCCAGATGTAAAATAATAGCGTGTATGCTTGGGGGGGGGGGGGCATGACTATCCATATTATCTTTAAATGCAAATGACCTTACAGGTATAGACAAGAAAAACAGTGTACCGAATTTTATTAAGAAATGCAGATTGCAAATAGCAGTACTGCAGAAGACTCTAATGAAAATAAGAACAAGTGCATTGGCTACCTTTAAATGAAATATAAAAATAAATTGCACAATGTTCTTTTAAATGCATTAAGGCTGCCAGGGACAGTACTGTCTCTTATTCATTTCCCATCATTTCAAACTTTATTTTTCACTGAACTGTTTGCCATTTACCTTTAAAGTTTGCTTTTCCCTCAGTAGAGAATGCGCTGAACTCAGGATTAATTTGCACCTGCAGACAACTTGGCTCCATGTAAAAGTAGTCTTCAATGAAAGAGAGAAGATGGTAAACTTTTAGATTCATGAAGGAATCTTTGTAAGTTTCACTCAGAATACAATGTTCGGAATTCTCCTGGCCCACTACCTTCAGCTGCAGACTTCTCCCACTGAGACAATTTGTTAATGGGGAAAAAAAACTAATATCTTGCAGATGGAAGAGAGTCTGTATTGTTATGCATTTCTTCATTCTGTTTTATTTTTCAAGTCTGTCTGCTTCCAAAAAAGTGTTAAGAGCTTGAGATGATGCACAGACAGTCTCTCTCTCTCTCTCCAGACAAAACCTGTTATGTTTAAATGGCTTAAGGTTTATAACTCAAGCCAAGGACATTAATATAGACATCTATCTTTGTAAAAGCAAAAGAATTGATCTTAATTTGACATATAATATAATCACTACACGTTTACACCCCACCCCAGAAACTCAAGATTGCATTGCTTCATAAGCTCAGACCCTTTGTCCTAAAATGCCCGACAGGTTTTACAAAGTCCCTGAGGTTTACAAATTCCTGTACAAGAATCATCCTTCTGATCAAACAGTGGATTCTTTTCCCACTGATGAGCCTTCTAAATGAATTTCTTCCTCCAAGCTTCTGCCTTTCTGATAAGTCTATGGACAGGTACAGTAAGGTGTATACTTCTGACACCTTAGCCTTCAGGGCCATGAATTACCATACCCATATGACCAAGTATATTCTGGCTAAACTGCCCAAGCTTGTGGGATGTTTTGGCTGACCTGCTGGATTCTGAAGCTAAGTCCCCTGCCATTTTCTTATTGAGTTCTGCTTCACAGGTTGCATTCCATCAAATGCAGCTGTGATGCTACTGATGCCATTCTAGGATAGCTGCATCAGGATTGATTATCAGGAGGAATTATTGGATCAGGTTGCAATCTCTCCCTGAAGATATTAAGGCCAAGCTGTTAGATATTTCATTGGAAGCTCAGAATCTGTTTGGCCCTGCTGCTACAGACCTCTAAAACCTCATAAGATAAAGAGGAAGTTATACTGGACCTTAAGACATTTTTTTATCTCCCCTATACCCCAGTTTCAAAGGAACTACTCTTCTAAGACTCCCTTTGTGCGTAGACATCCTAAGCAGCCCTTGAAGGGTAAGAGACTTCTAAAAGAGCATTTCATGAGAAGCCTGCTCAGGATATTAGAGGACAAAAGTTTTCCTTTCCTGACAAGTCTGCACCTCTGACATTCACCCTTCTCTGCCCCTTGGCTAGTTTCCTCTTTCTCACAGGTTATGTCTGTCATTTCCAATCTGGCAACATATCACCACAGACTCTTGGGTACTTGCAGTCATCTAAGACTGTTATTATGTGACTTGTAAATCTCTTCCTCCTTTTTCACAGATGCCACAGCCCCCTTCTTCAGCTTCCCCATTTTCCTCCTCATCTTAAAGACCTTTTGGTTCAAGGGACTATTCAGCCAATGCCTCTCTCCCAGAAGAGCAAGTGATTTTACACAATAATGGTCTTGGTGCCCACAAAGAGGACTCTTGGAGATGCATGCTAAATCTCTCCTTTCTCAATACCTCTCTTAAAGATCCCTTTAAAAATGTTGACTCTTCAGAACATTTATTTATCTAATATTTGTTTACCTGGAAAGTCCAACTTTGAACAAAGCCAGTTTTCAGCAGAGGCCCAAAGTGAAATATTCCAGATGCATGTCTTTGTAATGTGGGAGGAAACCGGAGCACCCGGAGGAAATCCACATGAACACAAGGAGGACATGCAGACTCCGCATAGAAGACACCCCAGCAGAGAATCAAACCGGAGAGCCTCTTGCTGTGAGGTGACAATGCTACTGCTGCACCCCTGTGCCATCTAATCTGTCCAACATGTTTCCTGTGCTGCTTCCTCAGATCTTTCTAGTATCTCTGGGCCTGAAAGATGCATATCTCAACATTGTTGTTCACCCTCTCTTCATGGAATTATTTAAAGTTGTCAGTTTCTTCTTCACATTATCAGTTCTCTACTTTACTTTGCTTTTTGGTCTCACCCTTGTCATAGCCCTTTGCAGACTCACTGTGTGTGTATATATATAAATATATATATATATATATATATATATATATATATATATATATGGACAACTTAATTTAAGCCCCTTCTCATCAGCTTCTTCTGCAGGATCTCAGATTCACCTTGCTGCTTATTCACAGTGTGGGTTTTGCTGTTAATCTCAAAATGTGCATTCTGACCCCTTCACAGAACCAAACTTTCTTGGGATACAGGACCCAGACCCTACCAGTAATGACTTTTCTTCACACTCCCAAGTTCGTCTCTTGACAGCATTCTACCATTCTCATCTTCCTTTATAGATGACATCTGCAAGAGAGTGTCTCTGAGCCCTAGGGTGTATGGTCCCCTTTATTCCAATGGTCCCTTTGGCCAGGCTCCACATACTGACGTTTCAGTGATACCTCAAGATAATTTGGCTGCAGCATTGTCATCCCCTGGATATTCTTGTCCCTCTGTCTTGTGTCAGCAGTTTATGCTGGCTTTTTCTAAGAGCTTATATAGTGGAATGACCAGATTTTTCTTAATCCAAGTCTGTCTTTTCCGATTCCTTCCCTCACCTGGGAACTGTTTACAGATGCTTCAGACTTGGGTTGGGGGAACCAATGTCAGGGTCCAGGAGGTCTGGTATCCCCAGCATATAAGACCATGTCAAGATCAAGGAAATGAGAGCTCAGCGTTTAGCTCTTCTGACTTTGCATTCTCTGTAGGTTCTGGAGCCCCTCAGGAGTTTTACAGACAACACCACTGCCATGTGGTACATCAACAGGCAGGAGTGCACAGTCTTACCATATTTACAGGCTGGCTTTTATAGTATGGGATTTTGCTATCCACCATCATTTGAGTCTTTGGGAGGTTTTCATACCTCTCAACTGTCTTGATTTTTGCAGAATGTCCATATTTTTGCCTCTTATTTTTGGTCTATTCCTTGTAAAATTTGTGGTTTTCTGGCAAATCACTGGTATGATCCAAGGACTGAAGTAACTAAATAATGACATTTGAGTTTTGCACTTCATATCCTTCAGAACATGCATGGTAACACAAAACCTATTACTCTAGCAACTTTCTAAGTTTATAAGAGCAATATTTAAAATCTGTCCATATTTTTGGGGCCTTTGTCCCCACCCCACCCCCCATTTTCGCAGGTGTTGTCCAGATTTCTTGCACTAAGAAGTTGACAGGTATGGTTTACATTCCCTCACAGCACAAACTAGTGGCAGACAATCTGAGGAAGTCCAGGACAGAGCATCATGAATATATGCATAACAGTGAGATTTTCCTAGACTTTGTCCATCAGTGCTGTATTCCTCAAGTAGATCTTTTACCTCCCCTCTGAACAGATAACTTCTCAAGTTCTGTTTCATAATGCCAAGTTCTCTGACTTGGAGAGCAGATGTCATGCCTTTTTACTTGGAAAGATTTGGTCCTGTATGCTTTACCTCCTCTTCCTCTGTTGCCAAAGGTCCTATACAAGATCATATGAGACAGGCCCAAACTCTTGTTAGTGACTTCCTTTTGGCCCAGACAATGTTGATTTCCCCCTTCTCTTTTACCTGACCAAAGTCAATCACCACAAGTTACTTCACCCAATGGATGATCTCACACAGGACAAGAGCTCTATCATTAACCATCATCTTCTCAGAGTACAGTTTTAATTTTTTGCACCTATTTTCTGAGGTAGTACTTCTCATTTTGCAGGAGGCCAGAAAACCCACTGTGAAACAATCTTGTGTTGGTATATGGAAGAGCTTTTCTATTTTGTGTTACAAACATGAACAGGACCCTGCATTGGTGGGTATTCCTACAGTTGTTTATTTATACATTGCTCACTTCTTGTCTGACATACTCTTCTTTTAAGCTCATCTGGTAGCCATAACCATTTCCGATTGTCTGCCTTTGAATCCACCCCCTTCCTCTAGATTTGATTTGAAACCATTTCTGAAAAGCACCCTTCATATTAGGCCCCAAGGAAGTCAATTCCTCCTCCTTGGGACCTTAATTTTTGTTCATAAGAAGCAGACTCTGCCACCTTTTGAACCAATTCTTCTTCTACCTTGCAGTTGTGAACCTGGAAGATTTTTTGAATACTGGTGGCTCTGTCTTCTGCCAAGATACTCAGCTACAGGCTATTATGGCAATCCCTCTTTTTTTTTAGTTTCCTACAGACTCTTTGGACCAGTCTTTCTTATGTCTAAAGTAGTCAATGACTCGTCTTTGATTCAGACCATCAGTCTTCCTTCATTCTTTCACTCCCCTCAAAATAGCAGTGAGAGTGTTCTGCATTATTTAGATTTGCATAGACAGCTCAGATATTTAGGTAAGACTAAGGGTATTAGGAAATCTGACCATCCTTTTTTTCTTTTCATTCCAGGAGTTTAGATTTAGCTGTTTCTAAGCAAACTAATATTGGCTTTCTAACCCCATTTATTTTTATTCTTTTCATGGCAAGCAGCTTCATCTGTTTGTGCTCATTCTACTTGAGTGGTGGCCTCTCCTGGAGTTATTTCAAAGGTATTGATGCTCAATCCATTTTGAAAGCTGCTACATGGTCTTCTGAGCATATATTAAGCTCTCTGTAGGGCTAAGGCAGGTCTTGCTATGTCCATCCTCCATGAGTTTTTGGAGGATTCTTCTGTTGCTTCCTCCTCCCACCTTCAGCAGCTTTAGTACTCTCCCTTTGCAAGGAATACTGCAACGGCAATAAGGAAGGACATAATAAAGTAATGCAAGAACTTAGGGTAACCTTAGATGTCCCACCTTTCACTGCTGCAGTATTCATTTCCTTCCTCTAATCATTTTTCTTTGCCCTTTGGATGCGGGGCTATTCTTTCTCTCCTTTCTTAGATGTACATGTTCTATTATTTTCTTCTTGGTTGCTCTGGTTCTCCTGGTGCAGTTAATTTCAGAGGATTTGGTGCTTGTACGTTATTTATGTAGCTTTCACCTCAGGCATAGGACATGAATGTCACTTGGAAGGACCTAAGGCTTTGGTATGCTAGCCAAGCATACAGCTCTCCTTGGTAGGATATGCCTTTTGTAAGGAATACTGCAACAGTGAAAAGATGGATATCTGCTGATAAGGTAAGGTCTTACTCAACTGTACTTCTCTGTCCATTTCTGTTTTTAATTTCATTATTTTTTGTTCTTGAGAAGACTTTCTCAGCCAGCCTTTTCGTAATTTCGTCTTCTGATTTTTGCTGTTTTATCAGTTTCTTTGAATAGCTTGTTAAAGTATCTATTTTTTCCAGCCTTTTGTTGAGTTGATATATTCCTTCAATGTTTCATTTATTTTAATCTCTGAGTACATTTGATTTTTTCCTCTAAATTAGTGGAAGTGGTCTCTTGTACGAAAGTAAAACTTGAACTGTTTTCTCGGCAGCTGCTGGATTCTTCCCTTCCAGTGTTTTACTGTTCACCTTCTCTGGTTGATTTTCTTCAGATTCTCCAAATTTCTTTGCTGCCATGTGACAATGCATTTACTAGACATAATAAAATTTTACCCAGACCGACAATTTCTCTAGCCTTTTTTTCTCATTTTCTGTTTTCACACTAAGATAGCTGAAATTAAGCTGTTGATTACTGTGCAGCCATCTTGGACGGTCCTGTATGCTTCTGGGACTTGAGCATTTTTCTGTCAAGGTCCTTAACTTTGGAACCTGCTAACTAGCTGGCTTAGGAAATCCCCAGCTTTTGATGTTTTTAGTCCTTTATTACTGGGTAGATCACATAGAATGGTTTTAACAAGTACTTACTGTTTGTCGTTGATGCTGTTCATTAATTATCCTTAACCTGCTTAGTTATTTCAACTTTTACTTGTATTTTATTGCAATGTTTTTTAGCTTATATTTTTTTACTGTTCCACCATTTCATTGTGTGTTTTTATGGGTATATTCCATTTCTCCTGTACTTTTTTTGTCCCTCTGTTTGCAGGTTACCTTCAGTTGGTGTTGAGGTTTTGCATAGTGCTTGGCTGCAGTTATTGTAATAAAGATGAAATTGAAGACCACAGATCCATTGGTTCAGAAGTGTGGATTTTCACTGTGGCTGTTTTCATTTTTTCTCAGGGTACAGTACTGGCCTAGAATACTACTGTACTGAGATATTTCATGAGAAGTAAAAGCTCTAGTTTTCCAAAATAAAGCAGATTTTATTGACCTTATGACCCCCTCTCCAAGTTTACAGTTTTATGAATCACACCACATAAAAATAGTGGTGCATGTGCCTTTAAATCTGGAATTACCATATAACTGCATTTTGTAGTTGAGGTTCAAGACTTGCTATACAGAGAAATTTGCTGTAGCATTTCATA
Source organism: Protopterus annectens (assembly GCF_019279795.1). Lineage (NCBI taxonomy): Eukaryota > Metazoa > Chordata > Ceratodontiformes > Protopteridae > Protopterus > Protopterus annectens. The sequence goes on along the minus strand of NC_056745.1, from coordinate 245,704,253 downwards.
AGGGTACAAAGATATATGGTCCTTCATTGGCAGGCACCACAAATGGTCTTGTACATAAACATTTGGGTGATCTGTTAGTGCCAGTCAGTTTGCAGTAAACATGCACATTATGTATTTTAGGCTGACAAACCCCCACTATCTGAATCATGTCATTAGGGTGTACTTTTGAAACGAGAAACATAAATAATAATCCTTTTAGTGATATTTATAGCAGATTGCACACCTTTTACTCATTCTGATAGATGTGGATATTTTAATTTCTACACCATTGTTTTCCCTAAAAGAAGTTAGTCGGGCACAAAACTGGGACTACCCAGAGGTCATGTCCTGAAAATGTTTTAAAAACATGTTGAAGCATTAGACAGACATTTTTATTTGGCGTTCGGATAAAATGCAGGTCAAAATAATCTTTGGAAATTGAGAGGCTGTAGCACATCAGAAACATAAATATATAATGTTGGTTTGATTTCCAGCCTAAAATGGCATTAATTTCTGCATAAAGTGATTTTATTTATCCCTTGTATGTTGATGCATGAAAATGGCATATTATACATTGTATGCCTTGCATAACCTGGCAGACCAGCTCGCCAGGTCAGTCGCCATCACACAGTACAGGTGATCAGTGTAGCACCAATAAAATTACCTGTATTGCTCACCACCTTGAAGATTCTCAAGCATGAGTAGCAAATATGAAGCAGCAATACCCTGAATAGTCTAGTAATCTTTTGCTATTTCTAGAGTGGGTCAAAATGTAGCTGCCTTCCTAACACGATTTGTTCCCTCTGAAGGATCTCAGGATATTCTTTATTTTGTTACTGTATTTAGGTATCAGGATATGTTAGGATGGCTACTGTATGATTTGTGTTGTATGTACTGTTAGCAGCTGAAATGTTTGAGGCACTGTTTTGCAGGGTAGGGCACATGTCAGATTCCCTGGTATTTTGTGGCTACCATTTTATGTTTCTACTTGACTACACATAGAGGCAGGGTTAGCACATATTATAACACTAATGTGAAGCTTGTATTAAAATACTGTTTCCATAACACTACATTATACAAGACTGCCTAGACACTCACTGCGCATGCAGTACATACAATCCCTAGCACACATACTTGTGCATGCACACAATCTATGCCCCTTACCTTAATCCTAAAACAGAGACTCTCGCACATTCTCCCTGCCCCACCACTTACCTTTATCAGCCAACCAGAACTTGTAAAAAATATTGTTTGCACAAACAGTCTTTCGTTCACATCTTACAGTAGCCAAATTGTGTTGCACAAATGTATGTCTATCAAGTCAGCTGTAACCCTGTAGTTGCCTACATGTGGTGGTGTACATTGCTCTTCTGTGGACACCCATTCCTGCATCTGCATCATTGCACAATCACATTGAGTTGTAATATCTTACTGTAGTCAGGGCTTCATCTTTGACTTCTGCTTCACTGTAACTCTGCACTGTAACCTGCATCTCTGTCACAGACATATATAATGTATGATGGTTTGCATATCCCTTCTGTCTTTCAGCATGAACAGAGTGAGTGGACAATGCTGATGGCTGCCAAGAGGCAGCACAAACATATGACATAGCAGGGTTAGTGGTTTCCTGTTAGCACACCTGTGCTGTGTTCGGTGTACCAAGTATGGGGCTTAATCCCTGATGGCACCCTTCCATTTATGTCTCCCTTCAGCAGGCCATGAAAGTTGGTCTGAGGTAGAGATGCATTAGACATTTCCCACTGCATCCATTACCAAGGCTGCATCTAGGATGAGTTAGTGAAAGAGGAGTGCCACACTTTTTAGGAGGGCTTTAGCCCAACCCCAGCAGGTGGCACACACCAGTCATCTTCTCCAGCTCATTTCGAGTTGGTGTGCATAGTTGAGGCAGGGGTTGATTGATCAATGGTACACTGGATCACTCTGCATCTTCTGCAGAAGGTTTCAGACTCACTGGATGGCTGATTCCAGCAAGCCACTAGAGGTGAGTGTGGCCCATGCCACCAGCCACCCAGTCCTAGGACCTCCATTTCCTAGATTCCCAGTAAAGGCCCTCTGGGCCTAGTCAGCAATTAGCATGCTATCTGGAGCCCACCCTGACCCCCAGTCTTATCTATCCTCAATTTGTATATCCTATTTCCCCCATTTTGTATGCACGCCAGTCACTGTTCATCTGTGCTGTTGGTGTAGCCATGCTGTCCACTTCCCTTTTAATTCTTCACCCTTTGTGCCTTTCACTCTTTTTATATCGATATATAAAAAGATTGGTGCATTTCATAGAAAAATACATGTTCTACCATCCCACAATTCCTGTTTTACCGTATTGCATTCTTCTGTTTACTGTGCCCCTTTTCCTGTTTTCAGTAATCCCCTTTCTATGCCATTCATGAAGCCATTAAGGATTTCAGCTTGCTGGGCAATTGTTGACTGGTCTTTCATATCTGCTGCTGTACACACTTCCATCCATTGTGGATGAATGCTCTCTCTGGCTGCTATAGCTCTCATATGTACTGTTTTGAGTTTTACATAGTGAAATACAAGACCACTGCATTGTACTTTTCAGATGCTGTTGACTATATCCCTTATGCCTCATCTGCCTGCTTACAGCACAGCTGACTGCCTACTCATTTAATACATCCAGCTTGCTTGCTCATGACTGCTTTGCACTGAGGTGTATTCTGTGTCTGTTGCACAAGCTGTTCAACACCCTGGGGTGTATCTGACAAGTTAGTAAGTAAAGCTTAAAAAGGTGATACAAGTGCACAAAATAAAGGTTGAGAAATGCAGTCATGTCCAGTTCACTTTTATAAAAGGAGTCCTACATTGACACATTATTTGTCAATATTGTTAAATGTAAAAAACTTTTGGATTGTCTCTGAAAGCTGTGAAGAACTCTTAAACTGTTTTCATCTAAAAATTATATAGAACTAGATAACCATTTAACATCTTGTGTATGAAAGTGACACTGGATTGGAGAACTGGCGATGTCTTTATTTGTTTTATTACTGCATTTATCCTTTGTTGACTGGGCAAGTCACACTAGGCCACTGGATTCTTTTTAAGGGAGATCTGATGTGGAATTTCTGTTACTATGGGAATTTAGCCAGAGTATGAGAGAACTTCCCTGACTGCTTGCTGCTATGGAAGTTTTTATATTCACCTGTGCTACCACTAACTTAAGCAGATGGGACCCTGTTTAACATCTCATCTGAAGGATTACCCACTCAGGAGTGCAGCTCCCCAGTAATGCACTTTACTGTCAGCATTCCAATTACCTGGAGTAGGAATAGAACCCACAGCCTTCTAAGGTGGGTGTACTACCTGATGTGCCACTGACACTTGTTTTAGTGGCATGCATTAGGTAGAACAGTTTGAAGAGACTTAGACTTCTTAAATTGCTTCTTTACTATTAACATTTTGCCTTTCTTTTAATGCAAATTGTACTGTATGATTTTCTGTGAAGTAGCATCTGTATCCCCCACCTATAAGCTACATTAGTTTCCCAGACAAAATTGCTAAAAGTTGTTTCTATACTAAGTGTGAGCTGACTAGTATGTTCATGATGCAGGACTGGATTCATGAATGCCTACACTGTGTACATAATCTGTATTTAAGAATATTCCTGCCACATTTTTGTGCCATTTATTCACTCAGAATGATTATAGTAAGTGCACACGTAGTCTACACTTTGGTAACTTTTATGAATACCCTTCAGTATTTAAGGCTGTAAGAAAATCAGTAGGAAAACTACAATTAGGAGGAAGAAGCTGAGAGTTATGTTTGTGCCGTCTGTTCACTCAGAATGGTGTACACTTAGTGTACAATTGGTGTAGGCATTCATTTATCTGGCTCAGTCTTTTAAATGTGTGCAATGTTTAGCTTCGACATGATTTTTTTATATTTTGAATATTGTGTCAACAATGCTATCCAAAGGACTTTTTCCTGATGTGTGATGTTTTTCTCAAGTAAACACTGGCAAAATTAATTATAGGTCCATAGTATTTCTGTAAGAACACACAACTTCAATGTATTTTTAAGTGAATTTTCTGCTCAAGCTAAATATTTAGCATAAATTCTGCAGCTGACATTTTTCAGTTTGTAGTTTTAATTATGACCAGTGAACTGTTTTCACACTTCATACTTCCTTATGGATGGATATGCCCGTAATTCTCTTGTTAAATAATAGTCATCCTTTTATACTAGAAATTTACTGGATGTAATAATTAATTTTTTGAACGTAAAATACTTCTTCCATAGTCCATGTATGTACATTTAGTTTTTATACTACTATTTGGCATTCTAGTCTGTATTAATGGGAGTGTAGGGTACAATTATGTTTTAACCCACTATAGTAAATATTTAAATAGCACATTATTTCAGGAATCATATATATGAATGAAATGCCTGCAAGAAGCAGATGCCAGTTCCCTCTGCCAGATTTTCAGCTAATAACCTATAGCACACAAGAATGCATTCTTGAGTCATGGCCACAAGAGGGCATCCTATCTATAAAGGACAGCATTCTTAATGCTCCTTTCATTTTTATGTTGCCCTTGGAAGGAAGGCACCTTGCATATTTGTTCCTAACCCATTTTTCTTTTAGAAGGCCATAATAAGGCTTCATGTTAGTCAGAAATCCTTCTATATGAATGATCTCACTGTAAAAGTGAACTCTGTTATAAATTTTCTAGTGTTACTGATCAGTGGCAGCTGGAGGCTTCAAATCAAAGGGGGGCTGCAAGAGGGGTGTGGCCAACTATAAAGGGGTGGAGCTATGCTCCACCACAAAAACTGGGACTTAAATGCGCTGCCCTGGGTGCCAAACCATCATTATGAGAGTCCAATCATGACAAAATGAAGTGTAGAAGAAAAAAATATTTCAGTGCATTGGCTACATAACAGCTTACTTAATATCTAGATGGAAACAAAAAGGTTGTGAGGCATGAAAAAAAATTACTTTTTAAATACATTACTAGAATGTCGGGTCAAAATCAAGTATAAAAAAACAAGCAGCTCTCAACTCAAACAACTTCTCCTTGCACTGCAGTTCTAATTACAATTTATATTCAGCTTTATAAAAGTACCAAGTAACTTGCTGAAAGTGTGATACCCCCATTTGTAAAAATTTTTCTTATTCAAAAAAGACCTGCTGCCTGACAACTGTCTACTTGTTTCATGGGGAAAACATGATCAAAGTAAAAAATGAACAGCAAACAAGAAACAAGGTCAAGATAAATTGCTTAAAGGATTACTGTACAGGTTATGGACCACACATGATAGATTGGCATTCTGTTTAGTTTACTGGTAAAGCCTGCAAAGATGAGTACAAGTCTCCAACAAATGTAGTGAGCTTCTGAAAATACTGTAATGCTGTCCTTTATTACAAATACTGTCATATGCATTTCAATACCCAAGGCTTATACATTATCTAGTTATGCAAATATTCTCTGCATGGCAACAACATAAAGGTTTTCAATGTTTGCATTCCTTTAACAGTATGCTTATTAAAGCTTATTTGCATCTTACAATCTCAGACAAGCTTACCTGATGGTCATTAAAGCCTTGCTACTTAAACACAGAGCAATAGGCCACTGTAGTACTTGTGTTTACCTTGGATGGGGGAATACTCTGCCCACTGTATAACTGCTCCTTGCCTTGCTTGGACACATCCAGAGTCGCTCCATGGGGGAGTGGGTTGTAACAAGCATGTCACAATTTTAAATGTCTCTGGCTGACTGTGATGGCCCTGACTCATTTGTCATACCTCTCAACCTCAGAGCAAGAAATCTGAACAAAGCCATAAATAGAAGTGGGACAAAGGCCCAAAAATAAGGAAAATTTTTAAATATTGCTCTTATAAACCTAGAAAGATAATAGAATAGTAGGTCTTGCATTAGTATGAATTTTCTGACGGGTATGAAATCTGAAACTCAAATGGCTGTCATTATTTTCTAACTTCAATCTTTAATGATTTGCCACTGATTTGCCAAAAAACCACAATTTTATGAAAAACAGACAAAAAATGTGATGCAGAAATATAAAATAGCCACACAATACAGCTGGGAACCTATCAAAGAAGGGATACATTTTAATATTAGTACTGTTAAGTTGATCAGCTGACAAAATAAGAGAATCTACATGCATTTCTGAAGTAAAAGTAATCTATAACGCTGATCATTGCAATTATTTCTTAATTGTAAACTCTCCACATTTTCTTCCAAAATTGCAATTTTGCAGAGGGATTATTAGGGGGGCAAAGCAACATTTTGAGCCAAAGTCAAGGACAGTTGAGAGGTCTGGATATACCTAATTCTATAAAGTGATTTATTTGCGCATACCTCTCAACCTCTTAATGCAGGAAATCTGGACAAGGCCAAATATATTGGGGGAATGTACAGACAGTACTAAAAATTGCTGTTGTATAAACTTAGTTGATAGAATAACATGTCTTGCTTTAGCATGCATTTTTCTGAAGGGTATGAAGTCTGAAACTCAATGTCTGTCATTATTTAGTGACTTCATTCCTAAATGATCTGCTAGAAAACCACAAATTCTATGAGGAACAAACCAAAAATAAGAAGCAAAAATCTATTCATTCTGTGAAAATCTGGACACTTGAGAGGTATAGCTCAGCCGGGGCTGTCATTGAGTTTGCAGCCCTTTCCTAATCACAAAATCATGGTTGAATGGGGCCTCCCCCTCTAGCCATTCCAGAGTCCCATTAATTGGATATTTCACCCCATTTACCATAAACACTGTAATATGCATACTGCTTTAATTCTGCGATGATTTGGATTGCATTTAAAAGTTTTATTTTACGTTTTATAGCACAAACACTAATAGACATATGCTAAACAAAGCAATGCAGTCTCAGTGAAAATAGACTTGGCATTAAAACTTCTCTGCCCTTGAAACTCACATTCATTGAAACAGCATTGAAACCCACATTCAAAGAAAATGCATCTGGTCAGTGGCAGATCATCTTTGGGCTGTTTTCAAATCATAGGCCCCTTGCACACAAAACATACAAGTGTTCTTTGATGCACCTTCCTGATTTTATTAAATTATATTCCTTGTATAATACAGTACAGTTGTTAGAGGGCGTTTTAAATTTATTGTTTTGAACATTTTTCCAGTAAACAATGAAACAAAATGCATGCATCAATAATGACAAAACTGCCCAATTCCGAACATTTCCAACATAAAAGTCTACTCAGACTACTACAGTCCACCAGTATCCGTAAATATGCACAATCTCTGCAGAAGTAAAAGTCATCTACATAATTCCACATTAAAGAGATCTGTAACTAATGAAGAGGTTGCTGCTAGGAAACAACTTTATATTTCATTGTTACATCTACAAATAAAGTGCCTGTTGCCCTTGAGGAATAAATTGCCCATGTTACATTAAAAAAATGATAAGCTAGTAATATTGCAATAGGGAATGGATGGTAAACTGATAACAGGTTCATAGTTACCAAGTATCTCTGCCAAAGAGGGCATTCTCAGGGCTGCAGCATCCACCCGCTTTAAAAGTACAACACAGTACAGTATCAGCAGTGCATCTACATACTGTAGGAGTAGAACCCACAGCCTTCTGCATTGAAAGCAAGTACACTACCTGCTGTGCTATTAACAATTCAAGCAGACTCACCATAAGCAGCACTAAACTTCTCTTCCCCTGAAGGTCTTAGCTCCTTGTAAAATCCACTCAACACTCAACTTTGCAGCACATGAGGATAAGAAATCTGGAAAAAGCCAAAATTTATTGGGGGGGCAAAGGTCAAAAACCAGGGACACATTTTAAACATTGCTTGTATAACCTTGGAAAGTTGATAGCATAAAATGCTGTGCTATAGCCATGCATTTCACTGCCAAGTCTTGAACCCAGGATCCTATGTACTACAGTTAGAGCAACATACCACTATGCCAAATTAGCTGTGTCTTGAAAGACAGGAAAACAAACTTAAATGGCTATCATTTAGTGAATTCAGTTTTCACAATAGCTCTCAATCTCTTAGCACAAAACACATGGACGAAGCCAATAATAGGGAATACAGCTCCCAAACGTATTCAGTGAATTCAGTTCTCACCATAGCTCTCAACCTCTTAGCATTAAAAACCTGCACAAAGTCAGTAACAGGAGAATACAGCCCCACAAATAGGGACAAAATTATTGATCTTATGAACTTAGAAAATTGCTAGAATAAAATGTTTTGTTACCATGTACTTTCTGAAGAATATGAAGTCTGAAATTCAAATGCCTGAAAACCACAGATTTTATGAGGAACAGAACAAAACCATAAGCCAAAAATCTGAATGCTTTACACAAGTGGTGGTGGGTAGGGAATTCAAGTTCTTGCTACAATGTACCTAAGGTTGTGGGTTTGAACCTGGGTTTCTCTCTCTTATATACACACACACACAAAATACCTTAAAGCAGCTCAGCCTGTTCCTCCAAAAGTTCCATTTCAACCTTTCCTCCATAAAGCAGCACAGCACAACCCCTTTTCCTCCATAAAGTAGCACAGCCTGTCCCTCCTCTATAAAGCTAGTAGTTCCATTTCCAGCACTGGCCAGACTGCCGAGCACGCATGCATTCCCAGACTGCAGACCATGCAGTCCGATCCCCTTCTAGTCTATGCGGCTGTAACCTTATAGACATCTGGGGCATTTGTGAGACTGCTGCCTGCTTTTGAATCCAGACTGGTTAAACAGTAGTCCAGATTCAAGTGTCAACTCATGCATGCGTGAGGTTTTGGGAGTTTTTTTATGTTTGGTATTCAGCTGGGGGGGCTGCAGTCCTGCAGTCCAATAGGACGAGCCACCACTGTTACTGATGTACAGATTTGTTTTTGTTAATTGGCTTCAAGAATTCATCATGTAATAGTCAACACATTCATATGAGTTGTACTATGTATTGTATCTCTGTTTCTTTCAAATATGCTCTAACTTATATGCACTTAAGTTTGTTTTCTGTGTAAATATAAACATGGACTGACTGTGGCAATGATCCCTGTGGAGCACTGTAATATACTGGTTAACAAGTACATAAACAGCCTGCAGAAATTAATTTCCAAGACAATATTTGTCATTAGAAGTTAATGGTTCAAAGGGAGGGTAAAGTAGGCTTCCATGTTAGAGGGTCCTCATAGTATAAAGGGCAGAAAGGTATGCTTTTGAAGAGGAGTAAGCCTGTCCATTCTTAAACATGGGCACAAAATTCTTTATTATAGAGTAACTGGTCATTAGCATTCAAAAAGCATGCTGATTGGTCAGCCCAACCATTTTGCCCATTGTAAATCCAAACATATACCAATGGAAAAAAGTCTGGTCACCTGGACTTTCTTGCATTGGTATATACTGTAACTTAATGAATTAGAAGTCCAGACAGTCTGGAAATATGAGCGAGACAGGACAGAGAAAATACTAGGAAAATCAGGTATGTTTTTCAAAACTAAAGGAACATACCAGATTTTCATTGTAGTTACTCCATTCTGCCTCTCTCCTACTCCTAAAGTGTCCAAAACCTTTCCTTTCCAAAGCACTGATGTACTGGGTAAGCATGGGAATGCAAGTCCCATACACATGCGCGGTACATCAAAAAAGTAACAAGATATGTAGCAGAAGAGGAAGAACACACCATATAGCTGTTATACAAAGATATTATTTAAGAAAAGTAAGTAATTTTTTCTTAATGTCATTGTATAATAGCATTAACCAACTCCATGGTGTGGTATATTGACGATTAACCCACGGTTTATTTAACCATGGGTAGATCTTCAATATACCACACCAATGTCAGTTATTGGTGTAATAATTAATCTACATTAATTGCCATGTTTTAGGCCAAATTTAATTCCTTGGTCCTCTTGATTGAAGACATTTTTAACATTCATTGTTGGTCATTTTCAAAATAGGCTTCACTGGAGAACAAATGACTAGGGATAAACTGGACATCCATAAATTGCACAATTGGGGAGATGAGCAAACAACACCAAGTGTACTCAAATTAATGAAGAAATGCCTGGTGTTCTAGGCTTTTCCCCTTCAGGGAATATACAGAATGTCAGATACAACACCTTTAAAAAAAAATTCCCAAAAATAAAGGATGAGCAAGCAAGTATACAAATTCTTATTCTGTCAAGGTACAAAAGTTAACTAATTTGATTCCAAAACTAGTTTAACTTCTATTTGAACTACATTAAAACTAACCAGTTGAAGACCACATTTCAACCTTTATTAAAGTCATATATTTAAACTGAGAGTCTAATTTTAGAAAAGCAGCAGCTAGGACACCTAATCACCAGGATAATTCTGATGATTTATTTGAGTAAACCGTAACCAGCCAAAGTATTGAGTCCTGGTTTCCAGTGTCAACCCAGTGTTACAAGACCTCTTGGTGCCCACTGTACCGCAACATTTCTGGAGAACTGCTAACAAAATTTTTAAAACTCATCTAGAAACTTAGGTTAATCTGGCAGTAGAGAGAAATTACTTTCCACTGGTGCGTTTCCTGTTATGTAATGGCATGTTTTCAAATTTTACACTTTCTGCAATGTAAAGTGCATGAGAAACCTGGGAACTTAAGGTAACAAAAATGTGAGAAACTAGAATATGCCTATGTGTGTATATGTATATATATATATATAAATATTTAGATCCCTACTCCTTTTAAAAGAAAAGTAAATATTTGTTGGAGTAACATCTAAAGTGACAATGATGAATTTATTTACAAATCCTAACATTGCAATGAACAGATTATGTACTTCCATATCATTGTTGCAGTAGTCATTACCTCTGAGATATCCTGTCAATGATAATCCAACATCCAGCCTGTATACCAAAGCCTTTATTACCTAGGAGCATCATACACCAAATGGATGCTCCCCATGGAAGGGTAGGGCATAAAGGTGATGTACATATGCTCCGCAAACCAGAAATTCATTGCTACTAGTCCAGATGCCTTTATTGTACATCGGTCTGAATGCCCTTTACTTTGCTGGTTATACCAAGCCCACGCCTTCAAAATAAGTACTCCATTGGGGTTTCTTTTTCTTTTTATTCTATTTTTGGTAGGTTAAATTTCATCCAAGTAAGGGAAAGGTCAGTGTAGGAAGGAGATTCCCCATAAGGACCATCACAATAGGTGCCTATTTTGCTTAGGAGTATCTCACGACCACACAAGTGTTCATCAGTCAGGCTTTTGTACCGAAGACTTTACATAGCCATCTTTCTTCCCTTTCCATTTATTTTGAGAACCAATATATCAAGCTGCTGGCCAGGGTAACATAGTAGAATCTGCTTGCCACAAGGTACAGCTGACATTCGAGGGTGGCCAAGAAATCGAGGCCTGAGCCTGCTGCTGTCCAGCATCCACTGGACATCTCTCAAAGTGAATGAGAACCTAGAGGACAGTCCGGTATTACCATCAGTTATTTTTGCCACAACCTTCTAAAGGCAAGCATGGAACTGGCTTCTTGTATGTCCTATGAGGCCTTGTAAATGTCTGCTGTGGGTGTTGAGGGGAAACCACAGCTAATCTCTAAGGGGGCTAAAGGGATTCCTCAGATCCTTGTTTATGGACTAGGTGCCATGTACATTGATTGAAGCCAGGCTGGGGTCAGAACCATCACACTTTATCAAGGGGGCATATTCTCATAAAGAAAAGGCAGAAGTCTAAATGTGGTGTCTGCTACCAGAGAGATCCAAAGAGACTTGCAGGACTTTAGTCAAAGCTTGTTGAATGCCTTGATGGCTTTAAAACCTCCTCAGGTAGGTTCATTTCCTTCACCCCCTTGTCCTGTGCCCTCAAAAGGACAGAGGACCCAGAGTCCTTGGATGAGGAGTGTGACTCTGCTGACTCTTGGCCTGTTCCTCTCAGTTGCCTTCTCCTTTAGACTGTGGGTCAGAGGAGTTGAAGGAAAATGCCAGTCCCGATTCCCCTTTGGAGAGACAGTCCTGTGTGTGATGGAACATTTTAAATGGGATTGCTCCCAGGTATTGGATGTCCAGAAAAGGTGTTATAAGTTGATACAAATAGACTCTCTTAAACCTTCTGCTGTCCCTCCTGTGTTGACTGCTTTATTGGATACCTTCTCTGTTGTTTTCTTGGCACTGAACTTCCAGTACCTAAGAAGTCTGACAGGTTCTATATGGTGCCAGATGCCTGCAAATTCTTATACAAATACCCTTGGTCTAGTCCAGCAGTGATTTCTGTGTCTGCTGATGAGCCCCCTAGGCTGTTGCCATCTTCTAAGCTCCTTTCTTCAGATAAGGACAGTAGAGCTATGGAGAGGGTTGGTAAGGAAGTCTACACTTCTGCTACTTTTAGCCTTTAGGACTATAAATTACTAGATTCATATGACAAGATATCTTTTCTCTTTCCCTCATTGGGAAGATTACATCTGATATGCCTGACTCAGAGCGTAAGGCATATCCTTGTTAAGTTCCACTTCTGAAATTGCCCATCACTGCATAAAATGCAGCTTTGATGGGGTTGATGCCTCCTGTAGGGCTGCTACCTCCAGCTCTGTGCTGGGGCTGTTTTCCTGGCTTCCCCTTTAAGCCTTACCAGATGATATTAATGCAAAACTTCTGGATGACCAAAATTTGTTTGGCAGTGCTACACCAGAGCTCTTTAAGACTTTGCAGGATAAGGTAAGTTCATGAAAGATTTGAAGCACTTCTTTCTTTCTCCTCTTCCCAAGTTTCAAAGAAACTATCCTAGTAAACTGCCTTTTTTCAAAGGCTGCCTAGATGTTCTTCCAAAGGTAAGAAGGCTCCTAGGTGTATTTTTTCTGATAACCCTACTAAAATGCTGTGGTTGCAAAAGTCTTCCTTTTCTAACAAGTCTGCAGCCATCTGACTTTTCTACTCCCTCTCAGCCAGGTTCCCTTGTCCCTCAAGCTTTTTGTGTCTCTCCCAGTTTGCAAAGGATGACCACAGACTCTTAGGTTCTATCCATTAAATGGCAGTGTTACTTTATGGTCTGGAAAGCCCTTCCTTCCTTCTCCAGTATCCCTCAAACTCCTGTAGCACAGCTTCCTCATTTTCCAGGGGCAGGGCCTGCTGACCAAGGGTGCCATTCATCCAGTTCCAGAGAACAAGAGCGGTTTAGGATTTTATTCCAGAATGGTTTTAGTCCCATGAAAGAGGGGTCTTGGGAGTCCTGTCTTGGATCTTTCCTTTCTGAACACTTTTCTCAAATGCCATCATTCCAAATGCTTTCTCTTCAGACTGTTTCATCTGTTGCATTCCCATGCCTTTCTAGTTTCCATGGATCTAAATGATGCCTAGCATCATATTGTTATCCACTCTGTATTTTGGGGGTTCTCTGTTTCTTCCTCTCATTTACAGTTCTCTGTTTTGCCCTTTGGGCTTTCAACAACCCCAATGGTGGTCACAAAATACCTAATTCCAGTAGTCGATTTTGCAGGTTTCAGGGCATTCAGATATTTCCCTAAATGGACGAACTTCTACCTCCAACTGTATCCCAAACCAAACAAGTGCAGGATTTTCACTTTACTCAGCTTCTTTTGTACAGCCTGGGGTTCACTGGCAACTTTCAAAAGTCAGTGTTGACTCCATCTAAGGATCACATTTTTCTAGGCTGCAGGATCCAAACTGTTCCATTGCTAGCCTGTCTTCCTCCCTCCAGGGTTGTGTATTTCATAAACTATTTCTTTTTCCTGCTTCCCCTGTCCTGTCTGCTGGCTAGGGAGTTTCTCTGGATTTTGGGATTCATGGCCTGTACTATTTCCATGCTTCCCTGGTCCAGGCTTCATACAAGAAAGTTTCAGTGGCACTAAAATCAGTATGGCTTCAACACTGCCACTCACTAGAGCATCTGTTTCCTCTGCTCCCTTGTCTCAAACTAGAATTTCACTGGTGGGGTCAACAGATCTCTCAGTCCAGGCGTTCCTCTCCTCACTCCGCAGCCATCCCAGGAACTCTTAGCGGACACCTAATATCTGAGGTGGGCAACTGTTTCAGGCACTCTGAAGGTTCTGGGCCTTTGGTCCCCTTAGTGGGCAGATACCATCAACATCAAGGAAATGAGGGTTCTCATTTTGGCTCTTCAAACTTTCCACTCACTCTAGGTGCCAGGTCTCTTAAGGGTTTATACAGACAACACCAGAGTTGTGCGGTATGTCAACAGCAAGGTGGCATGAGGTCTTGCCTCCTTTGCAGACTGGCCCTTCAATCCTGGGAAATGTCTATCAATCAGCAGGTGACCCTACATGCAGCCTGCATCCGTTCAGAGTTCAGTCTTGTGGCAGACTCTAAGCAGGTCCAGGGCACAACATCACAAATGGATGCTCCACAGACATGTGTTTCTGGACATAGTTCAATCAGTGGGGTATTCCTCTTGGTAGATCTCTCTGCTTCCCCTCTGAACAGGTGACTCCCTTGGTTCTGTTAGAGTCTGAAGTCCTTTGGCTTGGAAAGTGGATGCCATGCCTTTCTCTTGTAAGGAAATGCTCCTGTATGCCTTTCCTCCCCTTCCTATTTCTCAAGGTCCTTTGCAGAAAACTTGTTGGTGACTTCCTTTTGGCCTAGACAGCACTGACTCACACCTCTTATTCCAACTGGCTAGGGGTAGTCATCACAATTTACTTTACTCTATTGGCCTTCTCACACAGGAGAAATGATCTCTGCTTCACCCGCATCTGTCCATTCTTCAACTAACGTTTTGGGTGATAGTGTTTTGATTCCCTTCTGACATCAGCTTTGTAAGGACATGCTTATTGTGCTGCAGGAGGCCAGGAAGCCCAATACCAGAAAATCATATACGTCCAAATGGAAGAGATTTTTTTTCTGGTGTCTTCATCACCAGGATCCACTTTCAGTGGGGGTCCCCTTGGTTCTTTACATGCTGGCTTGACATATTCTTCAGTGAAAGCTCACCTGTCAACCACTGACTCCTCCTCTGGGCTCTAGATTTTGAGGCCAAGCAGTTTCTAAAATGCATTCTTCATACCCAACCCCCCCCCCCAAGAAATCCATTCCTCCTCCTTAGGATCATAATTTTGTCCTTGAAAAACTGACTCTGGCTCCTTTCAAGCCTGAGGCTGCTTCTTTGCAACATTGCACCTTCTAAAACTTGCTGGTTGCTTCACCCTCTGCCAGAAGGGTTTCTGACTTCCAAGCATTGATGTGGTCCCTCCTTTTTTGTTTTTCATAGAGACAGGGTGTCTTTGTATGAATCCTCCTCTTATGCCTAAGATGGTTAATGAGCTGTCCTTTAATTAGTCTATCCAGCTTGCTTCCTTTTCCCTTCTCTGCAGTGAGCTAGTTAAAAGGTTCTTCAAACCTTGGACCTGCTCAGATATTTAGACAAAACAAAGGCCTTTCATAAATCTGATCGTCTTATTTATGTTCATACCAGGGCATTGGGTTTGGCTGTTTCTAAGCAAACCATCTCCTCTTGTATTACCAAGGCCATTTTTTTATTTGTTCCTTTCCTGGTAAACACTAGCTGGCTTCTGGGCAGTGGCTTCCTTCAAGAGTTTGGACACCAGTTCAATCCTTGAAGTTACTACTAGGTCTCTGGTTCACACATTCACTAAGTATTACAAACTGGATGTAGTTTCCAGACCACGGGCAGGATTTGCCAAGGCTATCCTTCACGGGCTTATGTTGAACACCTCTGCCTTCCTCATTTCCTTCCCTCACAGTGTGCTCTTCCAGAGGTAATGAATATTGCAACAGTGATAGGGAAGGACATAGTACAGTTGTATAAAATCTTGCCCTAACAGTGGATGCTGTCCTTTTCACTGTTGCAGTATTCACAGTCTCCCTTCTTCCCCTAGTCCTTTTCTCTCCTTTTCCATGGGTGGTATTTTTGTTATGGCTAATAGGTGGTGGTTCTCTTCCTTCCTTAATTTTCCTGAATGTACGTCTTCTCTTTCCAGTGGGGGTCCTGGTTCTACTGGGGCACTTCAGCTCTGATTTGGGGAATGTTTGTACATCATCTTTATGCCCTATGCTTGCACTGAGAGCATCTTTCTGACATATACTTCTCATAGGTAATAAAAGTTTTGGTATTCTGCCTAAATGTTGGGTTATCCTTGGCAGGAGATAGAGAGGTAAAGAATACTGCAACAGTTAAATGGGCATCTACTGTTATAAGATTTTATAAAACTTTACTTTATGCTGCATGATCCATATTTTGACACCAAATATGTGGAGACAAAGATATAAATCCACCCATTGCCAACAGTTATATGCAAGGAGTAGTTGGCTTAAGAGTGCAGGGTTCATGCAGACTTGTACCTTGTGTAATACAAACACCTGCCACACCTGAATAAGCTTTACTCAGCTACCAAGCAGTGTTTACAAGAACTGGATTTCTAGAATGTTGGCCACCTTTCATCCAACACTAGCCTGGCAGTAAACATATCCCCAAACTAGCATAGCACTGCTTGGATTTCCTGAATCACTGATGACTGGCGATACATCGATACATGATGTAACAGTACTAACCCATCCACTGAGATGTCAGTTCAAGCCTCAGTAAGGAGAGTTGTTACCAGAATCCCCTTCAGTGTCTTCTGTCATCATAACCTCCGCACTTTTCCCATTTCCTACAAGGGTTTGAGGTGTCAGCTGTTGCCATTTCTCTCTCTTCAGTGCCATTCTCCTACCTTCTTTGACACTCATGCCTGACTGTTGCAAGTCCCCTCTCCCACAATCTGTCCACCTCTTTTCTGGACACCCTTGTTTCCTCTTGCATTCTTCCTGTCTGTCCCAAATCATCTTCTCCAGATTGTCTTCTGCTTTTCGGCACATGTGCCCAAACCACTGTAATTTGTTCTCTTTAACCTTTTCTGCAATTGCAGTTACTTTGTCTTCTGCTCTGATGTCCTTATTTCTGTCTGTCCCAAAGTCTGCATCCTACCATCTTTCTCAAGCATTTCATCACCAACTAGCTTCCTCAACTGTTCTGCATTTACTGCCCAGGTTTCTGTATCATGTAGTACCAGTTGCACCATGGTTTTGTACACCTTACTTTTCAGATGCTTTGGCATTCTTCTGTCATACACTACCTCTGACATTCTGTGCCAGTGGGTTTTAGCCCCTCTGATTGTAGCCTTTACCTCTTCATTAAGACTTCCCTTCTCGTCAACCCACCCCTCGCCGATACTTGAAGTTGTTAACCTATTCCACTATCTTCCCTTCTATCTCAATTCTCAGCTTCTTCTGATTTCCCCATTTTCTGCCATTACAACAGTCTTATCTGTATTGAGTTTCATCCTATGTGCCTTCAGTTTTGCATTCCATTATCCTATCCTTTGTTGAGGTTCTTGCTCAGAGCCTGCCTGTAATGTCAAATCATCTGCATATAATAACTTTGTTGATCTGCCCCATCCAACCTGTTTGTTAATGTAGTCCACCAGTAAGAACAGCAGTGGGCTCAGATCTGAACCCTGATACACCCCCCTCTCTCACTGGTTACCCCCTCTGTAAGACTAAATACTGTTTGTTCTTGAGTCATTGGGTCCTTGTACATAGCCTGCACTAATTCTACCAATGTTTCCGTGATGTCAAACCACTGCAGGGCTGCTCAGTTTTCTTGGGACCTTGTCCTATGCTTTCTCCAAGTCTAGGAATGCCCACTTGGACTCTTTCCTCATCTCAACTATCTGTCTGCAAGCATTGGGTCAGTTGTGCTGCATCCTGGTTTGAATCCAAACTGTTGATCTCCCATCTTACTTTCAACTGTTCTTTGTATTAATTTGTTAATCACCCTCTCCAGAACTTTCATACAATGTGGCAGGAGATTGATGCCTCCATACTGCCCATAGTTGTGAATATCTTCTTGGTTCTTGAACACTGGTAGTAGTATGATTATTCTCCAGTTATCTGGAATACGTCTTTCTTTCCATACTGCTATGAGTACTCTCAGAAGCCCATTCCCCCCGTCTCGCCTAACATCTTTATCATAACTTTCCCTAACTTCATTCTCCTTAGTGCTGTCCTTACTTTATCTATGGGCAGGCTCCTCCTCTTTCATTGTTGGCTGTGTCTGGGGCAGTACAGCTTCTGTGAGGTTTACTTCATTCAGAATCTGCTGGAAGTACTCCTTCCATCTGCCTTTGATGTCCTGTGGACTGGTGAGCAGGTTGTTGCTGGCATCCATTATAATGGGTGTTTGACTATCTTCTTTATCTTTCTGTGCTTGCCTTGCAACCTGATGGTTTTTGTACCTTCAACTGAGTCACTTTCCAGAAGTTGGTAGAGCACCTGTGCTGCCTTGTTCTTTGCTATTGCAACTCATCTCTTAGCCTCTTTGTTAGCCAACCAGTATTCCTTCCTAGCCTGGTCCATCATTTATATCTCCCACTTTTTCATGCACTTTCTTTTGATGACTTCCTGGACTTCTGTATTCTACCTTAATTCCATACCTGACTTCGCTGCACTTCTGTACTGTACTCTTCACACATGTTTTGAGGTGCTGCCATTCTTCAACTCCATCTATTACCTCTTTTTATAAACACTTTTATTAAGTTATCACTTAAGACATAGGCAAACCTACGTTAACAGAAAAGAAAATGAAAACAAACCATTTTAACATTTTCTATTTAAATGCAATATACTTCTCATATGATTACTTAGCTACTATCATCAGTCCAACATTACAAAAAATTGCTGAATTCCTGCCTTCCTTTAAACCTCAGTCCTCCTCCAGAACATTATTATGCATGTATTCTTACCATAATTTCCATTTATTTCTATGTAATTTGCTCTTGCCCTTTTCTAAAGATCTCTCTTGTGGTTTTTATTATTTCTTTTATAATATCCAATACAGCAAATACAGTTGGTACATACTTTGATTTCCAATTTCTAGTCATTTCTTTTTTGGCATCCAATAGAATTAAACATAATAAGGTCTTAATATGTCGAGGCAATTCAAATTCTATATCCAGCTCAAAAGAATCATTTCCTTACAACCATCTGCTCACCCAATATTTCTGATTGTGTACTCTGTAGGAAATTGTTAAAATCTGCCAGCTCATTACAGTCCCAAAACATATGTTCCCAGTTACTACTAATTTTTCACACCTCCAAAATTTATCTACCCAAGGTAAAATTGAAGTCTGTAATTCTGTAGAAATCAAATTAATTTAATACTTCAACAAAACAGTAAGCGCTTTCACGGTCTCTCGAACCGCTTCATCAGACTGAATAAAACAATAAGTTGACGCCTATTTAAATATCAGAGCATATATAGCAATTAATCAATAAACTGACTAGGGAGCC
The DNA here is from genome assembly GCF_019279795.1 of Protopterus annectens. Taxonomy (NCBI): domain Eukaryota; kingdom Metazoa; phylum Chordata; order Ceratodontiformes; family Protopteridae; genus Protopterus; species Protopterus annectens. Next base: position 245,684,990 of record NC_056745.1, on the reverse strand, counting down.
ACATATTTCCTCCTCTTAAGGTGATTGATTCCTGAATAATGCCTTAAACTGTTCTTTCTCTCCTGTGAACTTCCAAGTCTTCAGCCTGGTCTCTGTTGTCCTTAGAGCCTTCTCTGACCACTGCTTGCAACTAATTGTGGCAACCAGCAGTTTATGCTGTGGGCCAACTATTTCACTGGGGATGAATTTGCAATCACTGGTTCAATCCCTTTACCCTTTCCTTACTCGGGGGAAGTTTACCTGAGTTGCATGTTGACCACTCTTGCATGTGATCTTTTGACTGCATCTCTTGCTGAACTGTATGTTGGCCATCAAGTCATTTGCCAGCCAGAAGTCAAGAATAGACTCTCCTGTATTTGTGTTGCACTACCTATGTAGACCCAAGCAGTCGTCATACCCTTCTATCCATCCTGATATGGGCATTCAGGTTGTTCTACTTTATCTAGTAGGTCCTGCAGCTGCTATCTGAATACAACCCTGCTGTGGACATAGGCTGAGATTATGAATAGTGCCCTGTGCTTACACTGAAATCTGATTGCCATGAGCCTGTCACCAGTTCTGATGGCATCTCTTACTGTCTTCTGAAGTCTCTCCTCACCACAATTCCCACAACATTTCTGGTCTGTCCTCTTGGATTCCATGCCAAGTGGCTTTGTTACACTGCTCTTCTACCTTGTCTGGATAAATAGGATGCCCAGCCTCCTACTTTCCATTGTCATCCACTTCTAATCTGCATCCTGTGAGTGAACGTGCATTGAGTATAGCGATTCTTAGTTCATGTTTGGCAGGTTGCTTGGTTTTATGTCCAGCTTTCATTCAACAAGGCTATCCCAGGTAACCTAAGCTGGGCAACTGGACACTGGCCAGCCAATAGCTTATTGATCCAGAGTTGCTGGGCTTTTTGGCAGGCACACATTGGCCAATAGGGGCATGTGCACTCATCCTACCATTAGCATGGGTCCCTAGCATTGATGAATAAGTCGTATCCTCAAATCACTTATCACCAGCAAATACACATGCCCATTTGATGATGATAATCAATTTGATCAAATCACCTAGAGCCATGCTTTACGGCATTGAGTAACTTTCTTCACCACAGCATGCAGTCTGTGATCTCCTATCTTGGCGATCCTTTGTACCACAGTAGATGCCCAAAGTGGTTGATCTCTACCCCCCCCCCCATAGGGCACCATCTAGAGTCTGTGCTGCTGCCCAAAACTCCATTCTTGTGTGTGTGTTTTTTCAGGAGATGGAAGGAGCCTCACAGAGATGCAGGTAGAATATGCAAACTCCATATAGGCACTGGCCAGAGGTCAGGATCAAACTTTGTGTATGAAAGGCAAAGAACTTAACCATTATGCCAGCTGGTCTTCAATGCCTTCTATAACCCACTGCAGATATTGAGTACAGGGTCTTCCTCACATGGAACTACTCTATCATATTAACAGGACAGAGTTTGTGCATTTGCCAGCTGCACCCCTTAATTAACAACACTTACCTTCCTTATAACAGTGAATAAATTCCCCCCTCTCATGCTGCCTGAAGTGTATCCTGTCAAACAGGAATAAGCAACATTACTTTTTGCCAACTGCATATTATCCTCCGGTTGCTGTTCAGTCTTACCAGATGGTTCATTGCCATATACTTGTGCTTACGTGCTCCTTTGCCAACCCCATAAGTTAGCCATGAACTACCCAAGCTTAGTCCTAAAATTGCAAGAAGAATGTAGAAACCAGCTGGCCACACCGATATCACCAAAACCATGGTTATATTGAGCGCTTTCATCAGAATAAGTGTCAGACTTCATCAGAATAATGATACATTCCATAATGTTTAAATACACACTCCTGCTTTGCTATTGGTCATTCTGCCCCTCAATTAATTACATAAGTTCTTAAAGCAGCAATGAATACAAAACTTAAAAATTAATAAAAAACAATATTAATAAATAGTGTATAAAACATTCATAGCCACCTATAAAATCATATATATTTACATATACACAAAAAATGGACCTTACAGAAAAAAGGCAGATTTCAATAAAGGGCTGATCAAAATTCTGTCATTCAGCCCAGGTAGCTCACATTCATTAGTTTGTATCTGCAATTTCAGTTATTTTAGATCAAGAAAGTCATCCAAAGGCCCACAATGATGGCCCAAATCAACATGATCTATAGCAAAAAATTTAAAGGTGTGTGTTGGGTAGACACTTGTATGTCTGTAGAGGGCATTTTTTCATATTTATGGTTAATTTCAGAAATATGCTTGTATACTCTTTGCCTGAATACCCTCTTCATCTTACCCATGTAGAATCCTTGACAGGATTGAGAGAGGGCTAAATAATACCACACCTTTGGAATAACAGTAATATTATTTAAATGGTCTTATTACACCATAATTCCTAACACTAATCTTGTCCTTGTCAACCATATGTTGGTACTGAGAACACCTTCCACGTTTATAACTACAACCTCCTGTGGTCTTCCTATTATCCCCCTCTAACAATCCTTTGAGGGAAATGTCCTTTTTTGTATACCACAACAGCCTTTTCACCCATCAAGATTGATACCTCTGGGTCCATACCAAAAAAACAGCCAGAAGTTACAAATAATGTCACTGATTTTACAGAGAAGGCAGACCATTCATGAGCCAAACTGGAAAACCAAACATTGGAGCAGCTGTGCTACCACATTGCCAGTCTACATACAGTGTTGCCCCAATGAAATGTGCGACCAGTCCTGAATCTAGATAATGGTAGTTAAGGACTGCTAAAAATGTCACTGTCCTTAATCTTGGAAACATTGTAACCAGTTCTTAGATGAGATTTTTTGGGGCTACTGTAGCTATGCACCATAGTTGTGTGGGGTGAACTTGGAAACAAGCCATGCCTAGTGCAGCTTGAACGGCAGCATGATGACCAGCACTGTGCCTCACAGCAAAAAGTCTTCCTGTTTAGTTCTCAGCTGGTGTGCCTGCTGTGTGCCCTCATATTCAGATGAGTTTTCTCTGGTTTCTTCCTACCCCCAAAGCATATATCAAACAGATTGGCGAATCTGAATTTTACTTTGGTGTTCTTACAGTGTGCAAGTGAAATGAAAGGCATGGCAGTCTGCCTCCATTCCCTACTTGCCTATTAAACCACATAATAATGGTGGCTGCTCACTGGGCCACTACAAGAGTTAGACATGACTGCTAAGCATGGTTTGGATCGCGAGTGTTGTTAGGTCTTGAGAACAAAGCTCTTGTGACCAAGTCAAGAAGGCAGACTGAGTAAATCTCAGAACTCCCACCTTATTATACAATACATTCCTGCTATTTTCTCAATTGTTAACTGTGAAAATTCACTAAGGGTGAGTGCCTCCTTTTTAGGGATGGCCTAAAAGTGGATTCATGGAAAAAAACAATCAAAATATGTGCCAACTTGAGTAAACCGAATCTGTAGATTAATCACTACTGCTATCCATTAACAGCATTTTTTCCCAAATAAAACCTTGTCCTTGACCATCCGATACCAGCATAAGCTTTATTTTATTCTAAGATAGTAGTGTACATTGCATCTGAACTATCGGGTGCAACAGTGTTAACCTTTTCAAAGGTTACATAGTAAGAATTGTTAACTTAACACCATACTTGATAATATGCACACTGAACCTCACCAGTACAACTAAATCCAGCACGCATTTCATTTTTTAATATTGAGGTGAAGCATCCATCCCCCAGGTTATAAATGCTAACACCACAGCCTACTCAACATGTGGAAACATGATAGTAATAGTCTTTTTTTTTTTAAAGTTAATCACATACCAAATGAACATCTTTCACTACTATTGTTTATTACTGATTGCTTACATTTCTTTTGGTCATTAATGGGAAGTCCCACAGTCCTGCTGACAACAGTTTCTGGTTAAGTTACGTGAACAGCCATGTGATAAATGGAGACTGGAGGATTCAAGACAGTGACTACCGTATGAGCTTCATTAGCAAATCATGGCCTAAATTCTCTGCACTAAACTATGAGAAAGTAACATATTATATACACACTATTTTTTAACATAAGTAATTTGCACACTGTAGCCTTGTCACATCAGCTACACTTTATTCAGTCTGACACCCAAATGTCAGTTGTTTGTGCATATTTTATTAAATGTATTGTTGCAGTCATTGCACTGAATGCATAAAATTTCTTTAGTACACAACTATCATTCATGCAACATACCATTTCTGTACATTTTTGTATACAATTCATATCCATCTGCTGTTATTTTGCTGGACTGCTAACATCAGAGGATGTGTTTTGTTGGTGTGGCCAGTGCATTGAATGTGTACTCTCTAATGATAACATATCTGAGAGATTTGTTTGTTCATTGGCATTGCTTTGACATTGAATGTGCACGTGATCACTGCCTTAGTGTTTAATTTTGGTATACTATGTTGCTTTTTCTGTTTTACTTATCACTGCAAATATTTATTTTCTTAGTATTTTCATAAATATAAAATAAAAGCTACCCACAGTTCTAGTTCACCTAATAGCCATGGAATACAAAATAGGAAGTGCTGTATGATTTCTCACCGTCCGTCCACCAGCACGGCTACTTGTCTCCTAAAAGACTATTGTGATGTAGAAAATAACCGCTTGTTTCTTTTGTTTGATTAGTACTGTAAAATGATTACTCTGTTGCTGAGGTATCCTGTGGTAGGGATAAGTGCTTGTCAGTTACACTATTTACTTTCACTGACGCTGCTGTTTTTTTTTTTTTTTTCGCTGTTAATAGCAGTTCATATTTGTCCCTTTTGTACAGATTAGGAAATCTACTAAATCTGTTGAAATCACACAGGTAAGATTACATTCTGCTCAATTGCTTATATTTTACATGTTGGGTTTTGCTATTTTAAAAGACCAATCAGAGCTTACCATCTAACTGAGAGCATACACATACTGACTGGCTACTGCCTCCAGTTGATTGATGCCCACTTCACTCTCTCACCCATTTGCTGCCACCTCCATTTATACTTATGCAAACATTGTCTTTGCATAACATCACCTCCTTTTAACACCTTTATTTATATAGCATAACACTACCTCTTATTCAAAGCTTTTATTGTATACCAAAAAGCCTTTCACTTACTTTCTGGAAGTGCAGTATTTTTTCCTGAATGTACTCCAAGATAACCACACTTCATACCTGATCTAGTATTGCTTTTGAGTCCAACTAAGAATTCATTTCACTATTTTTTCAACATTTGAATCATCTATCCATAAAAATACTTAATTATAAAAACAGTCATGACTATCTGTTTTGACTTCTATTGTATTTATGTACAAGTAAGTTGCTTTGATATCCATTGGCAAATTCCATCTTCTAACTAATACATTACAAAATTTTCCTGTCACCAATTAAATGGCCTTATAATTATCATGTTCGTGCCATCAGTACTTTTGGCAGCATCCTTCCTTTGATATCAATAAACACAGAACCACATACATCATCCCCGATATTACACCTCTAATATAATTAATACATGCCTATATCCTCTCAAAAACTCAATGTTGTAGTACGTATACCTCTTCCCTCTCAGCCTCAAAAAATCTCACCAAATACCTTTTGTCAGGTTAAAGAACAGATCCTAAAACATCCTGTACCATTATTGGCTAATCTCATTCTTAGTCGTGACAAGGAGAACATTCCTAGTTCACACATTTTTGGTCAAACTTTCAACCAACATGGCCTAATGCTGTGGCATTTTGCATGCACGGTACCACCATGGCATTTCCACAGTCTCAGATACATGGCAGTAACCCCAACTTTAGGTAATTAAATCCTAGCATTAGGGTGTGACATACTATGCACTGATCGTATCTCCAAAAGAGAAGTTGCACTGGTCTACTGAAAAGAATTAAAGGTTACTAAACAAAATGTTTATAGTCCTTTTCTTGTCATACTGGAACTGCTGCTTAAAATCTAGCTTAACAAATGCCCTCCCCTTAATCTAGTTATTCTTTACCTACATATAAACCCAATATCACATAATGTCAATACACTGGGAAATGTACTATCCTGGCTAACAAAAACTTTAAAAATAATTTCTTCAGTGATGTCGTCATAATACATTTGGCAGATGTAATACAAAACAGTTAAGGAACTCCATTAACAAGTTCTCTCTCCAAAAAGTTCACTCTAATTCACTTCTACATGAAACAGTACAGTAAAACTTTATAGAATGTGCCCAGTTAATTAACTAACATAATCTTTTAAGTGTTGATAACAGCAATACAGCACTTGTGCCATACATTAAAAGACTGTTACTCCAGATCAAGTCAACAGTCATTGTACCTTATATCCTTCATATTTAGTATTTAAAAAAAAAAGCTGCCAGTAGTATAGTATACCCTAGTTATAATCCTGATTATCAGATCTGTCTCTGAATAATGCTTCCCTTCCATCTGGAAATAAGGCAAATAAGAACCACAGTCATTGTAAACATTAGACCAATTCCAGTGCTATCTCCTCTGTCCAAAACTCATGAAAATATGTCCATAGTAAACTACTCAATCACATAAATAGCCTATGTATCCTTGCTCAATATTGTTTCTCTCCAGACCACAGTACTGATACTGCCTTATTTATTTTCTGTGGCAAATTAAACCAGTTAAGAAATTGAGAGTGGGCTACTAATTGAAACATTGTTTCTTGACTTAAAAGCCAATAATATGCCTCATCAGCAACTGCTTCATAGGATTAGAACCCTAGACATCAGTCAAACCATTCTACTCTGGCTACATAGTTACAAGATGGATCGTGAAGCATTGAAAGTCAATGATCATACTGCCTTCAAATCTGTTTCAGTAGAAGTTCCACAAGGATCTAAATTGGATCCAATTTTCTGTCATGTTCATTAATGACGCCACAGAAACGGTTCAAATGCTGATTTAAAGCAGTATGCAGGTGACTGCCATCTTCTGCCCAGCCAAATCACCCAACCAGCTTCAGTCAGTGACACAAGTCCTTCATTACACTGAGAAATGTCTCTCAGAATCTCATTTACTACTAAATCCTAAGAAGTCTAATCTCTTTTGATTCATCCTCCCCTTATACCAACATCAAGTCATCACATTTAACTGTATTATCAAATAATGTTAAGCAAGTAACCCAGCCTAAACTATTGGGGATTATCATAGATCAACATGAGGTTCTTAAACCTTTTTTTTTTTTTTTTTAATACAGATAGCTATAGATTTGTGGCATGGCTAGCCCCACCTAGCTCTAGATGATTCACTGTTAAGTTGATCCCTTGAACTGTGTTTTTTTTTTTTTTAATACAGATAGTTATAGATAAGTGGCAGGGATAGCACCACCTAGCAGTGAGAACATTAGCTCTAGATGATTGTCACTGTTAAGTTGATCCCTTTACCTCATCAGCAGAAAACAAAAAATGGGGGAGGGGGTGTGGATGGATGTAGTTGTTCATATTGATCATTGCTACAGTAGCCTAAGCCTTATGGTTTATATCCTGTATAGGATATAACATCCATCTAGCTTCCAATGGTTTAGGGCACCTTCCACATGCCCAAACTGTTGGACAGCTTGAGCTGACTAAGGCAGGTGCTGGTGCCAAACCCTTCAGAGCTTTCCTGACTCCCAGGATGGGGTTTCTGCACAGGCTTTCAATGACTGAAAGTTGGCTATTGCTCTTCTGTTGCAGTGCAGATAACTTCCCTTTGGAGGAAAAACTTTAGTTGTGTAATCTACTTTTATGAGAAAAATATTTTAAAGCTATGAAAAACTAATTTTATTGACTGTACTTTTATGTACCTTGAAATAGGAGCACTTTTGTGGTAAAAAGTTAGTGAAAACTATTTTTTCTGAAGAGAAACTGTGTTTACTGTTTGTGGCTGCTGAAAGTATTTAAAATACATGCTTTTCACTGTTTTTCCCACAAAAAAAGTTACTTTGCTGAAACTTTCCTGCTTTACCTATGTTGCTAAGCTTCCCCTGGAAACGAGCCAGAGCCAGATTCGGCACTAGGTGACCTAGACAGTTGCTTAGGTCCCACTGGCTTGTGGGAGCCCATTGGTCAGGAGATGGCACATATCTTATTTGTTCTTTAAAAACGTACTTTGTGAAGCATTTAAAATGCTTTTATTCCCTTTAGTTTTGTACACAGCTCAGGCATATTTTCATCAACCAGAGGAGAAGCTGTGGATAGTAAGAGCAGAAGGATTTTATATGGGAGAGGAAAACAGAGTCAAGTGGGTTAAGCTTATTCTTCCAGTAGAACAGGGTGGATTAGGATTACCAGAGTTTAAGGGGTATTTCAGAGCAACACAGTTAAGGCTGCTATACATAGCAAGCAGAAAATTATATTCGAAAATGGAAACAGATGATGAAATGGGGGGAAGCTCAAGTAACAGGGAAAAGCCGGGTTTTTGGATGTAGACGTTTTAAGGAGAACAATAATCATACGGAATATTATATTCATAAAGTAGCAGAATATATATTGTATATCTACTTCAATTTGTATTATGTAAAAACTTTCTTGACTTTCAAAGTTAAGCTGATGTGTAAACATTTCTGTGACTGTATTTAGCTTTTCTCCTCTGGCCTTCACTGAAAATGGGTTGTTGGGCCTAGTGGACTTTCCCGGTCAACAAATGTCAATGAATAATAAATAAATATTCTAAGAACTAAGGCAATACAGGACTGGAGAAAGGAGATTTTGCAGATAGGGATGACTGCAATTAGGGATACAGACAATAAGCAAGAGTGGGCGGGAATATATTCGCAAAAGTTGGAAAAGAAGCAAGGTATTGGAGAGAGGGAAGGGTAATAGAATGGGAAGATGCCAAGAATTTATTTGGGCAGCAGGTTAGAAATTGCCTTCCGTATTGAGGACTGATATCAGAGTAGAGGCAAAGAGAAAGAAATAGGGGGTTCCTAAATGAAAGACTAGCAGTGGTAGAGTTTTTTGGTAGAATTTAGAACAGAAGTTGCTGTTAAGAAAGGAATAATTATTAGCGCATTTGAAATATTGCATGATAACTATAAGAATAAATCCGAAGAGGTTAGAAAGGACTGGGAAGAGAGACTTGATAAGCAACTCACAAAGAACCAATGGAGGAGATATATGTATGTCTCCCAAATATGCAACAAAGTCTAGAAGATTTAAGATCTTTGCCTGGAAGTGTTTACATAGGTATTTTATACACCAAGCAGGCTCCAAAGAATTTTTCCTCAGGTAGACGGCAAATGTTGGAGGTGTAACTGGAAACATATTTTCTGGGAGTATGAGTTGGCGAACTTTGTAGTCTGCACTGTAGGAGATGCTGAGTGTGCAAATTGGTGTAACTAGGGAAATAATTTTTTTGAGCTATGATACAGAATTGGAATTGCCTAGAATATAGTAAGGCCTTGCAGAGTCTAATTATGATGGCTGCTGAAAAAGCAATTACTAGAAAATGGAAATCATAGTCTAAACCAACTTTACTAGAAGTAATGAAGATAGTAACTGAGATAAAACAACTGGAATTGGGATCTTTGGAAAAAGGTAGGAGCAAATTACATAGGAAAAAATGGGAAATGTGAGATCAGTACATACAGAGGAGTAACCAGGCTTAAAAGATGGCAAGATTTGAATGAGCTATGTAATGGTTGACAATGACTGGATATGTTAAAAGTGATGTATAATGTTTGCAGTTACAATTGTGTTGGCCCAGTTTGTAAGGTATGTTTGCAAATGAGATTATGCTGTTATGGTTTATTTTCATTTATATAAATGTAAGATTACCTATGCCATGCAAGAAAAGTTAGATGTTTTTTGCTTAAAAAAAAAAAAAAAACTCGTTTTGCATATGTCAATTCTTCTTTAAGGATGTATCGCATGAATAGTACATGTGTGTGTGCATGTGTACGTAAAATGCCCCAGTTAGGGATGGCAGGTCGGTTAACTTATTCAGTCTCTAACACTGTACCTTGCTTTTGCAGTATTCTAAAGCCCGAATCCCTTTACACCAACTACCAAACTGTCATCAGGTGTATTTTCAAGGAATGTCGAGTTTCGGCACATTTTCAAGGAGTTTTCAAAGACTGATAGCTTTCAGTACATTTTCAAGGACTGCCGAGTTTTAAGGGAAGAGAAGTTTACTGTTGCTCATGCTAAGTCTGTTTTCAATGTGCAACTGTTTAGCAAATGGTAATCGGTGTTTGTGCTATCAAATTTTAAAGCAGTTTTAGCAGCACAATAGGTAGCATACTTTCCTTTGGTGCAGAAGGCTGTGGGTTCTACTCCCACACCAAAAAGATGGTGTGTGTGTGTGTGTGTGTGTGTGTGTGTGTGTGTGTGTGTGTGTGTATATATATATATATATATATATATATATATATATATATATATATATACATATATATATTTGCAGTCCCCTTTAATGGGGGTGCTGTACTCCTGAGTGTGTCCCCCTCTGGATGAGATGCCTAGTAACTATATGAACCTGTTGTTGGTTTGACAGCCATGCCTATTGCAATATTACCAGCTTACCAGTTTTGCTTTATTATTTATGTAACATGGACAATTTATTCTTCTAGGGCAGCAGGCACTGAATTTGTACACAGTGAAATGTAAAGCTGTTTGCCAACACCAGCCTTTTCATTGATTATAGATCACTTTAATGTAGAAATATTCAGGTGACTTTTACTTCTGTAGATATTGCATATATATTCACTGATAGTGGTGGATTGTAATGACAGAAGTTTGAGTGGCCTTTTGTGGTTGAAATGTTTAGTAATGAATAGTTTTGTCATTATTGGTTCATATGTTTTGTTTTATTGTTTACTGGAAAAATGTTCAGCCCTACAAATGTAAAGCCCACTCTAACAAGAGAGTGCTGTATTATACAAGGAATATAATTTAATGCAAGCAAGATGGTGCATCAAAGAACACATGCATATATGCATGGATCTAAAAATGTGTGCAAGGGGCTAATGGTTTGAAAATAGCCCAAAGGTAAAATAAATCCACCAGTGGCCAGCATACCTCTCAACTGTACAGATTTTCACAGAATGTCCAGATTTTGGGCAACTTTTTCATAAAACTGTTTTTTTTTTTCATATTTATATGACTTCTGTTTACAGAGAGTCAAGAATCTCTCACTTGGGTGAGAGATGTCCCACATATAGTCTAAGATTCCAAGAAAATATTGAGAAGTCTTTTTGACTCCATCCCACGGGATTGTGTTTCTGGGGATGTCTGCTAGACAACTCAGTTCTTCCACAGGAAAAAAATATATATATATATATTTAGATCTATTCCACTGGTTTTCTACAAAGATTTCAGCCACTACAAAGGAGTACTTCAGGATTATGGGTCTCATGGCATCCATGATTATCATGATACCTCTTGTAAGACTCCACAGGAGAAAGATACAGTGGTACCTGAAGTCTCTCTGAACCCAGCCCCAACAGTTGGTATTGGAATGATCACTGCTGTAGTAGACACTCCCTCCTTCCATCCCACTAGTTTTTCTTTGGACGTTTTATGGGTCTGGACAGGTTTGTTTTTCCTAGCAATCCCCACTCAGGGCTTAGTTGACATAAAAACTGTGAGAAGCTGGCTGCCCACACCTGACTTTCAGCCAGCTCTGCTCAAGCTATCGAACAGTTTGGATGCATGGAAGGTGCCCTGAAGCTTTGGAAGATGGGCCGGCTGTTGTATCCTTGCCAGGATGGTACCCATATAGTTTAGGCTACTGCAGCAGTGTTCATGCAGACATCTACTGTTATGGTAAGGTTACTTAGATAATTGTACATGTGTGTGTCTATGTATACATGTGTGTGTATGTGCACATGTATGTATAAATATAAAAGCTGTTCTCGTAAAAGCCTGGGCCATTTGGCTGAACTTAAGAGTGTTGTGCAAACGATCTCCTGCTGTGTGCTCTTACGACTGGAACTGATAAAGCTCCTTATTCATTGACTGCCATGGAAGTGACTCTAATTTACTTACTCATGGTATTTTACAGTTATTGTTTTTATTTATAATTCATACTACTGATTTTGCCATTATTTAAAACTACTGCTGATGTACTGCTAAATCTACTGATGTCTACATCATACTGAGTTAATGTCTCTCATCTTTAAAATCATTCCACAGCTTATTTTTTTATATTTTCTCGCGAAAGGTGAAGTGCTATTCTACATTGCTTTGTAACAGGAACACTCAGCATAGTACACAAGTAAATTACACACATCACATATTACCTTTGGAGCTTTTCAGCATCACTTAATGAATGATCTGTCCTATAGTTATGGACTAGATGCTCCTGCTTTGCCTTCACAGCTGTATACCACAATGTATAAGCATGCTGAAGGGGTTATGATGATTCTGCTGCTGTCTGACAATTGTCATTGTCATCCCTGCTGAAGCAAGCTGTAGGAGGGAAACTACACTGCTGCTATTGGTGACTGGCTATGTCACTTGTGCCAGACTTGATGTATAACAATGTTATGCAGAATGACGCAGGCCATAAACATTCTGCATGCAGTAGCAGGTTTGTACTAAAGTCCCCCCCCCCAGTTTTCCAAGCAATAGGGATGCGTTTTAAGCAAGCCAAGCACTCACTCAATGACTCTCTCTGGAACAAGGCAATGTTACAAGTCACTTCAGCAGCTTCCTGTGGGTTATGGAGTGATGTCATTAGCCAAGGTTCTGGAACAAGGCAATGTTACAGGTCACCTCAGCAGCTTCCTTTGGGTTATGGAGTGATGTTGTTAGCCAAGGTTCTAATGAGTAGTCTGTGTCACTTTAAAACAAAATAGGGAGAGGAGAGACAAAAAAGGGGGTTACTTATGGCAGTATATGAACAGAGAAGTATAGTTAGTTTCTTCAAACTAGGCAATATTTGTATAGTTGAATGCCAAAGGTAACATTGGATCTGGTTATATGCATGATTAAGGAGTAGAGGGGAACAGTGCATTACTTAAATATGGACGATATACCTTTAGTAATTGGTTGGACAGATTTCTTAGCAGCAGTTACCTGTGGTCAGGAGTGCTCATTGTCAACACATGTTGCTTTGGCAGTCACCATTGCAGATCTGATCTCTACCCATAAGCTAGCACATTGTCTGATGCACAACATGAAAGGAAGAACAGCCTCTGCCATTTTCATTTCTCTTTTTGCCAAAAGAAGCTGCTGGCCTCAAGTTCATCAGTTTATCATTCCATTCCAGGTGAATTTAAGAACGCCAGAGAAAGGTGTCCAATTGGGTTATGCATCTCTCTGTAGCAATAGTAGACTTTCGCTAATAGTTGTACAGTTCTGCTTTTGGACTGTGTAGATAGTGTATTTCTAAGATTCGTGACAGCCACTGAAAAACTAACTTGCACGTGTGTCTATTGAGAATGGATTCTCCAAGTAACACAATTACATAGTGTCTCTTCTCTTTGGGCAGTCATAAATTTCCTGTTAGCAGAGTGCTGCTTTCAGCAAAAGATAATGTTCCATCAAGGGGCACAGAGCGTGTCATGTGTCATGTCAATCATCTCTCCGCTTGGCTTAAATAAAGAGAATGAGAAGACCATTTTCCTCATGTCATTTACTTCAGAAATATTATTAACCTGATGAAGGGAACATTTCTAGTTAGGATCCAAAGAAGGTATTATGGTCTCAGAAATGAAACTTTACTTTATTGGGCATTTTGTGAATAAAAAACAGAAAATAACACAGGTTTCTTTTTCTTTTAAGCCCTGCTGAGTGTAAAAAAGTTGTTGGCATTGGTAAAAGAGAGAGAGACCACCTCACCAGCAATGGACCCCATCAATTGGAATTGTCTCCTGTGAAATAAAAAAAAGAATGAAAAAAATAGAAAACCTAACCGACTTTAAAGGATTACATGAGAAGCATATGCAAGGCATAAAGTGACTTCATCCGCAAGGGCTGAGACCATCAGGTTTGGAGCAGGTTCCCATCTGTTCTGACACCTCTGAAGGTAGACAGTGGAGTATTGTGAAACTACTAGCCAGCCCTCCAGCAAAATGAGCAGAGACTCTCTTGGCTGTCCACCACCAGTGTCTAGGTACTGTCATTGGACATCTGTTAGCTGACCCATAAACAAACCGATCTCCCTAGGGGAGGAAGTGATCTCTCTAGGGGAGGAAGTGACAAACATCTTGGTGCAGGAGACATCAGAGGTCCCTGATACCATTAGGTAATCTGTTTTGTCCATACTGATAGGCACATTGTTTGCTGTTACTATTGAGGGAATGAAACAGAGGGCCAGACGCATGCCTTCTGATGTCAGTACCAGCATTTGCCATCTTTGATTACTGTAGTTTTGATGTAGAGTTTATTGTGGCCATTGTGCAAAGTAAACCTACAGCCAGCCATATCATTGTGAGTTGGACTGCTTAGCCACTAAAACAAGAAACACATTCTCCCCTCCTGATGATGTTGATTCTGACCTGGATGAGAAAAACCTGACAATCTCTATATAGAGTTCTTCTCTCCTTCACTGTTGCATGGATAATTAAACTTTCATTCAGCTCCTCTCCAGAAAGACTATCCTGTGGAGAGATTCTTAACCTGAGTGGGAAAATTGAGGTTCCAAAATTACCTTGTAGTCTGACAAAAACATACTTGGACCTCCTTGGGCTTAATTAGTTGAGGCCATGGTAGAGTTCCAAGCTAAAATGTGTACGGGACTACTTCACATAATCAAGACCAGTACATACAGCCCATTAAATAAATCACAAGAGTCGTGTGATAACCAAAACATCCATTTAAGAAACTAAATCAATTATAAACTTAACAATGCAGTTAAAGTATCTCTGTATATCTTTATCTAACTCCAAGACCTGAGAAGCCAAACAAATGTATACAGGGATCTCTAATTTAAGAAAACTGTGGTGAAGCCTGCAGTAGTCTCCACAGATGCTGTCCAGGGATCAAAGTTGGCCGTAGGGCTCAGTATATTGTCTAATGATAACAGCTGAGACATAGATTTGGTAAATAGGTTAAGGAAATTTATACATCAGAGCAGTTAATTTTCAGACTCGCATAACCAGATATCTAGGAGGCATTTTGAAATAGAACACAGTTGCTGAAATCCAGAATGACATCAGGAGAGGGAGAAAAAATTACAAGGGTCACCCAGACAACCATTATGGTAAGAAAGCAAGCTGTGAAATGTAGATCTAATGCTGCTGATCAATGGAGTAGGTTAGGTAGAGGGAAGAGGGTGGCTGTCCTGGAAAAAAGCTGATAGGTGCTGCACTGGCAGCACAGGTGAGCTCCCAGTTGGTCACAAGTGTAGTACCAGCACTCACTTTAAGTAGCACTAATAGACATTGCTTGTATTTCTGAGGGGGTGTGGATTTGTTTTGTTTGATCTTCATCTTGGACAGCTTGTGAGAGAGGACTGTCTTTGTCTTCAAGATTGGGTTTGTTGGGGTGCCAGTCTAAGAACTGTTGCCAACTGAGCCCACCTATTGCTTTGCTGCTGATGTCTTAGTAGAGGTTTCAGCAATGGGCACAATTGGGAGACATGGGTGGTTCAGAATACACCAAACCACCAAGTCCAATCCAGCAGATAAAAAGCAACCAACATCTTCCATAGAAGGTGGTTTTATTCACTCTAGCGCCTCGGCCACAAAGCTTTCAAGGAGTACAAAACATCAGAGAGACACCCTATAAATACAAAACTCAATTACACCATGAACAAATTAATTATTTCTAATTAAATTCAGTATTCAACTCTCTAGGGGTTAAAGTATCATATTTTAAAAAGTGCCTCCTTATATAACAATTTATCCTTCAAAATTGTTAACTTGCCGATTTGAACTTTCATTTGTTGCAGAATGCACCCTTTAAGAAGTTTAAAATTACTTGTATGATACTTTCTAAAATTAATTGCTATTGGTTTTTCACAACTACCATTTTTTATGTCCCTAATGTGTTCCTGGAATCATACTTTATAAACATTCACAAGCTTTCACCCACATAAAATTTATTACATGGGCATTTTAAAATATAAACAATTCCCACTGTATTACATGAAAAACATTGATTAGGTTTAAATGTCATACCATTAATGAGGGGAAAGCTATTCACCATGTAGGGACAAATAGAGCAGTTACCACATGTAAAAGTACCTACATTAGGTAGAACCCTATAATTAATTTGAACTTCATGTATTTGAATCATGCTATGCACCACCATATCTGCAATACTACACCCTTTCTTAAAAGAAATCAAGGGTCTAGTCTTCAAGATATTTGCTAACTTAGAGTCCTTGAATAACATAGGCCAAAAATAATGTAACAACAGAGTAACTTTTTCAGTAAGAATATTAAAAATAGTCACAAAATACACATCTTTCCTACCATTATCTAAGCTTCGATTATTGCTCACCCTTGCTATCTCAGTAAAAGGAAATTCATCAACATTAGCCCTACCCTGTTGTTACCATTACACCTATTCATTAAATCAACCTCATTATAATTCTTCTGTTTAACCTTATTTAAAGCATACTCCACTTGTTTACTTTCATATCCCATCTGTATAAACATTTCAGTTGATTGTTTCACTTCCTTTTCAAAATCATAATCTATATTACAAAGTTTATTTAACCATAAAAATTCGCTATATTCTACTGAAATAATCAAATGAGGGTGACGGCTAGTACCATGTAAAAACTGTGAGCCCCCCTCAAATTTCCTATGAACCCCCCTATGAATGGAACCATCTTCCATACCCCACAAATCCAACTCCAAAAAAGTCACTCTATCACCCACCTGTAAACCATACAACCTAAGCCCAAATCTATCCTGATGCATCTGCAAATAAATGAACCTTATCAAAACCACTTCTACAAACACAAATGAAATCACTGTATCTAAAATATCTACAAACATAATTTAAAAAAAACTCATTCCGAAACAAATACTCCAGTTCAAAAAAAGCCATCATTAAATTGGCATACATGGGGCCAAACGGTGTCCCCATGGCCATACCCTGTTTCTGATGAAATATTTCCTTATTAAAAACAAAAAAATTATTCTCCAAACAAAATTGAACTAATGCAATAACATAATTAAATAACAGTGCTAATATGATGATAATGGAAATAGCTTTCCCCTCATTAATGGTATGACATTTAAACCTACTCTGTGTTTTCATGTAATATAGTGGGAATGGTTTATATTTTAAAATGTCCATGTAATAAATTTTATATGGGTGAAAGCTTGAGAATGTTTAAGATACAATTCCAAGAACACATTTGGGACACAAAAAATTGTATTTGTGAAAATCCAATAGCAATTCATTTTAGAAAGTATCATGAAAGTAATTTTAAACTTCTTAAAGGGTGCATTCTGAAACAGGTGAAAGTTCAAATGGGTGAGTTAACAATTTTGAAGGCTAAGTTGTTATGTAAGGAGGCACTTTTTATTTTAAAATTTGATATTTTAACCCCTAGTGGATTGAATACTGAATTTAATTGGAACTACTTAATTATCTGTTAATGGTGTAATTGAGTTGTGTATTTATAGCTTGCGTCTTTGATGTTTTATACTAATTGAAGGCTTTGTGGCTGAGGTGCTAGAGTGAATAAGACCTTTTTCTGCGGAAGCTGTTGATTTTTTTGTGACAGAATGTATCGGACAGTGTCAAGGGGTGGATACTGTACCAGATGCTCTCTTAGGCAAGAATGTGTGATGACTCTTCACAGGAAGTCTTTAAAAATTAACAAGATGAGGAAAGGCTATTGAACCTTTCAGGCAGATTCACCTATCCATCCCAAAGTACAGTAGGATCTACCACACTAAGCAGTGACCCTACTTCCATCCTCCATTTTGTTTACCCCACTCTATAAGATTCATTTTTGTAGATACTTACTAGGCTGTTAGTCTGAGAGGATCTTAATAAGCTAGTCTCCTATTCCTATGGTAGTTTTTAGACCTTATATTTTGTGTACAAATAACCCAGATATGTGCATGCAGGGGGCTTACCATTTCGTAATCTGATTTTTGATAAGACAAATTAAGTGAGATTATATAATTTACCTGTAAGATAGTTCAAAGCTTTTAACTTCCAATCCTATCAGAACAAGGAGGATCTAGCAAAGTCGGTCATAACTAAACTCTTCCAGTTAGATGCCATAAACAGAGGTCTGCTGCAGGAGAAAAGGAAGATGTTTTTCCTCAGACTTTTCTGGTCTCAGTGAGGGGTGGTCCTTGACCTATTATTTTCTAGAGCTTTATCAGGTTGAACAAATTCTTGAAAGTAACCCAGTTCAAACTACTGACCCTTCAGGCATTGCTGCCACTGCTCTATCTTTATAACCTTTAGACATCAAGTATGTGTATTTGCACATGCCGAGTTCACAACGATCTTAGACCTTAGGTAAGTGTCTAACCTGCAGCATGGCCTTGTAGCCCCCTTCCTAATCTAGCAATTCCCTGTAGTAATTTCATGTCCTGCGCAGAACTGCCATCTTCATAGTTAGATCAGTTTTTCATTGCCATTTTCTGTAAAATTTTGCTGCCAGTGTTTCTGTAAAGGTGTGAATGCATTACCTTATCTCTGATTATATCTCATGAATGACTAAGAACTATTCACATTTATGTACTGTAACAAGCATTTTCAACTGTTTACTAAACAAATATTGGATATTTCTAGATATTGAACATTTTCAGTGCATCTAGTCTACCAAAAACATCTCTTCAAGATAAGGCTCTCTATTTGTCTGGACAAAGTAACGCGGCAGTTGCTGGTGAAATTTTAAAACCGTGCAAAAGCATGCACCCCAAAGTATGTTTTAAATTTGAACATTTCTACAATAAGTAACTTGCAAGTAACATCACAAGACCTGTACTTTAACTTTGACCTCTGTACAGGCACTGACCCACACTTGACTGTCTCCCTTCCTCACTTTTTCTTTGTGTAGCAGATGCAGTACAGCACATTCACTCATTAATTGGCTTCATATCCTAGTTTTGGGACTGCTGTGCCTAACTTAACTTGCCTGCTAAAACACTTTCTCACCAGTTATTATAAACCTACTTTTACTGAGAACACAAGGATAACCAGTATAAAGAGACTTAACTGTTACAAAGTACAGATGACTAGTCTTCTTTGTAATTTGTATTCCTCCCTTTCTTGGTTTTCACTTCTCATCTGTTACACATTCAGATTCAAGCAACCATCTTGCAGCTTATACAATATGGCTCCTATACAAGTAAATAAAGATAATAATCTTAAATCCACCCACAGCCTAGCAAAATTTACCCAGGAAAGTTTCATTCAACGTGTTTTGATTTGATTGTTGTATCTCTAATGAAGCCTTGCATTGGCTTGGCAAAAGCACTCAATTACTCATTCATAGGTTCATAGGTAGGTACTAGGCTATCGGCCCTAGCTACAAGCCTAGCCAAAAAATGTACCCTGGCTTTCGCCACCCAAGAAAATTATTTTCCTGTGCCCCTGTTGAGCAGAGCCACAGAAGTGATCCCTGGGGTGAATTTCCCATTTCCCATCCAATCATGAAGATTTTTCTTGAAGAGTGCTAATGAGGAGCTCTGTTTGACATAGATAGGTAGTCTGTTCCAGAGTATGGGAAGTCTCTGGGACAGGAATCTATCCTTCCAGCATGTTCTGTTTATTGTGGTGACAAGGTTAAGGTCCCTTGTAGCTCGGAGGGATTGGGATTTCTTTAAGTGGAGCATGTCCAACAGCTCTGGGTTTGACATAGCTTTGTATGTTAGGCAGAGATCGCCCTGAGTAGGCGATATCACGATGGTGTAAAGCTGTAGCTTTTTGAGATGGTCTGCATAGGGCATCTGTTTGAGGCCAGTAATCGTCTTTGTGAGGTATTTCTGTGGTCTTTCCAGTTGTTGTAGATGTCTTGTGAGGTACATACCAAAAGGGGCGTTGTACTCTATAATGGGTCTAATGAGTGATGAGTAGAGGGGAACAATGACCTCTTTTTTTCTGGATGAGAATCCTTTTGTGATGAGATGAGCCACATAGAAGGATTTCCTGACCACTGTGGCGATGTGATTATCAAAGGAGAGACTACTGTCCACCTGTGTCCCAAGATCTCTTATCACATTTTCGGCATTAAGTAGTCTACCAGCTATGTGGTAGTTCATGGGTACAGAGTTTTTACCAAAGGGGATGACAATACACTTTTTGGCATTGAGCTTCAGGCCATGGCTTTGACACCAGGTATCTGTCTCAGTGAGGCCCTTTTGTAGTTTGTCCACATCGTTAGGAGTTTTGATTATGGCTCCTAGTTTGCAGTCATCTGCAAACTTTGTTAGCCAAAGACCTTCTGTGTTGGCCTGCACTTCAGAGAAGCAGATACCAAACAGGAGAGGACACAGGACTGAACCCTGTGGTACTCCACTTGTCACTGGTCTGATGTCGGATTTGGAATCCGCTACTTTCACAGTGTGGGTTCTGTCCATGAGCCAGTTGGCAACCCATCTTGTGACATAGGGATTTATACCTAGTTTAGTGAGCTTATCTATAATTCCAGAGTGGGGGATGGTGTCGAAAGCCTTGGCGAGATCTGGATAAGCTGTGTGAACCATTTTACCCTCATCTATGGCTTTGGTGACTGCTTCAAAGAAGTCAATCAGGTTTAGGAGACATGATCTGCCTTTTACAAATCCAAACTGAGTAGGCTCCAGAGTTTGGAGATTACCAATGTCTTTGTTTATGAGTTCCATGATGATACATTCCATGGCCTTGCAGACCAGGCTTGTCAGGATAATGGGGCGGTAGTTCCCGGGGTCTGTCGTGGCTCCCCCTTTGTGGAGTGGGATAACTGTCACGGTGCACCATTCAGTGGGTACAAAGCCTGAGGTGAGGCAATGACTGAACATGGTGCTTAGGTAGGGTGCCAGTTCATTCTGTAGTTCATGTAGAATGCAGCCTGGGATATTGTCAGGTCCCATGGATGCTGTGTTCTTGGCTTTGGAGAGTGTGTTTTTTGCCTGTGCAGCCGTGATTATAGGAACTTTGCATTCTTCCAGTATAGAGATTGGCCCTCTAGGGGGTGAGAGGGGGGTAAAGTTAGCACTGAACCTATCTGCTAGGATGTTAGCAATATCAGTTGGTTCTGTATATTTAGTGCCATTATGCTGTAACTCCGAGCAGATCTGAGTGTTCCCATTTAGATTCTTGACATAGCTATAGAATGCTTTGTGGTTGTCTTTAGAGTCAGTAGCAATTTTGTTTTCGTAAATAGCTTTGGAGGATTTTATGAGGGATCTCGGCTTCTTACTGAGGTTGACCAGGGAGTTCCACCAGTCATGGAATTTTACTCTTTTTTGCAACAGTTTCTTTCTTCTGTTGTAGAGTTTGTTTATGGCAGAGGACCACCAGATTGGCTTCCTTTTTTTGGAGGATAACATCCTGGTTCTATTAGGGGATAGCATGATCCATGCACTCATGTAAGTGCTTATAAAGTGCATTTGTGTAGGATTCGGCAGTCATACCTCTATTGTCCGTCTGCATGGGTGTCATGAAATTTGCCACTTCTGTCTTAAGAAGTGTGAAGTTGGCTTTTGAGAAGTTTTTTACGATGGTTTCCCTAATTGGGGCTGGGGGTGGGATGTGGATGTCTAGGCTGATAAGCTTGTGGTCGGATCTGGCCAGCGAGGAATTGACCTCTGGTGTGGAACACCGGTTTCCCATGTTGGTAATGACCAGGTCTAGGATATTGCTTCCCCTGGTGGGGGTGTGAATAAGTTGATCCAAGGCGTTGGAATTTATGAATTCTAGAAAATGTTGAGCAAAAGAGTTGGTACATGAGTAGTTTTCCCAGTTAATGGTGGGATAGTTGAAGTCGCCCATTATTAGGGTGTTGGGTTGTACCCTAATACTTTCCAGTGTATCAAGAAATGGAGTGTGAATCCTGGGGCATGGTGGGGGGTCTGTAGCAAGCTACAATTTGGATTGCGGTCTTGCCCAGAGTTAGTTGCACTTGGATAATCTCGGATGCATTATGCTGTGCAACTAGCCTGGAGGTGTGGATATCCTTAATGAATATGGACACGCCTCCACCTTTAGTGCTTCTTTCTGGGTTAGGTGGCTGAAAGGTGTGGTATGAGTTGAAGCCTGGTAATGCAGGGGTGCTCTCTGGAGCTTTGAACCAGGTCTCTGTCACTGCACAGATGTCAATGTTCTCCATTTTAAGGAGTACCTCGAGTGAGTGCATTTTGAGGTTTAGACTTCTAGCATTGAGTAGCATTACCCTCAGATTTTGCTTGCTTGTACCTGTTACGGTGGTGAATTTGTCATTTGAACCTTGCCTAAAAAAGGCACTATAGGGGTGGCAAGAGTCTTAGCCAGTATCTGGAATCCTAACAGCGACAGGTGCAGGCCATCTCTGGCAAAGCATCATGGACTGTCGATCATGTCGTCCCAGGCAGACAAATACTGGATCCCCTTAGAATGACACCAGAAGCTTAGCCAATTGTTGAAGTCAATCATTTTGTCCTTGTACTGTGGTATCATTCTGGGTGATGGCAGGATGGTACTCAGGGTTAGGGTCATACCTGCCTGGGATACAAGATTGGAGAGCTCCTCCATGTCTCTTTTCATGTAGTCCAGGGAGGTACGTCTCAGGTCATTTACACCAACATGGACAATGACAGTGTCATATTTGTACTTATTGTGGAGTGACCTGAGTGCATGCATTATGTGGCGGATCCTAGCACCTGACAGGCAGCTGACAGTAACTTTCTCCTTGTTTAGTCTGGTGAGTGGAACATCAGTGTGCCTGACTATAGAGTCACCTATGACTAGAGTGTTGGGTACGTTGTTATGCCTTATGGGCTGTGGTTGAGTGGCACACTGAGTTTGTGGGCTATGTGTCATTTGGGTTGTGTTGGGGGGTGGAGTTTGCTTGCGTTTATGCTTTGGATGTCCCTGATGCTTGGGCAGGCTTTTATTGAGAGCCTCCACGAATGTAGGTGTGTGTTTTGTGTTTCTATGTGTGTGTTTTGGTGGTGTAGGTTTTGAGGGACTGTGTTGAGTGTGGTGTGGTGCAAGTGTTTACCCTCTCCTCTTGACTGTCTAGTCCAGTCTTGGGTGAAGAGAGCTTTGCTTCCAGTTTGGCTATATAAGTGCATCTCTCACAGGTTGCAGTGTTGGGTGGTAGGAGGAGAGGGTTGTCTGTGTACATGAGGCAATTGCTGCATTTCCTCAAGATGCCCAGATTCATCAGGTAGACAGGAGAAATCACTGGGAGCTGACCCTTAGACATGCCTGGATAAGTGCTTATTTATTAAGTGCTAAAAACTGCTTTCCACTAGACAAGTGAGGAAAGTTGAGTGCTGTAGTAATTTGCAGCTTATGTAGTGCTTACAGTGAGTTCTGAACAAGTGCTGAGTTCAAAGAAACAGATTTGAGTGCTGAAACTAGAAAACTGGCTAGATATAAGAAAAAAAAATAAGCTAGAAGGCTTCCCTCCAACACAGAAGGGCTTGGGGGCTCAGAAACCTACAAACAGTCTAGACCACTTAACAGGAAAGGCAGGAAACAAGCTTAATTTTTTTTTCTTCTGTTTCCCAGATGCTCTCTTTGTACACAGTAGGAGTGCCTGAAATCAGAATATGATCTCACTGTACTCAATTGAGTGAGCAAATGAGATGGGCCCAGAAGGAGGATCCAAACACAAATTTACAAGAGGAGCGGGCAGTTTCAAGGCCACTAAGATTAACACCAAAACAAAAACAGGAGGGTGGTGGGACTAACTGAAGAGCAGAGTCAAAACTCAAGTAATATTTTTAGCCTTAACATTGACTGGTTGGTCCTTCTCTAGTCACGTTTTTTGTTTTGATTCATTCAAACTTTAAGCACTAAAAACTGGTCCTTCCTTCAATTTCTTCCCCTTAATGAAGTTGTCCAGCAGTTCAACACACTGTTCCTAAGCCTATTAAATTCTCTTGCCCCACACTGAACAAAACTTATTAAACATAATTCTGCTCTTGGCTGACCAAACTCCTAATGAACGAAAGAGACCGAGCATGGAGCATATGGAATAGGAGCAAAAATGAGAATGACTTACAATTATTTCAACAACTTTGTAAATGAGTGAAAAAACAAGCCATTAATGACAAAAGCTATACTACACTGCTTCTTAAAATATTTACAAACATAACCCTAAAAAATTCTAGGTTTCCATCTCTCCTCCATCCAGGAACTAGAAAGAACCCCAACCCCTATCCAGAAACTACGCCACAACAAATTACCATCAAGTTTAATAATTACTCCATAGAATGCATATCTCAACTCACCCCCAATCCCTGCTGCTCATCCCCACACCTACAGACGGACTCCCCTAAACCAATTTTTCCCAGCACTCCACCAAACATATCTGACTGCAAATCCTCTCATCCATCATCACTTCCTTCCACTTCCAGCCCCTCCTCTTTCTTTCCAACCTGCTCCTACATCTCAAACTATTATTCAAGTGTAAACCCTGTTCAACATCTGTATATGATATCTCCCAGAATATGTAAAACTTGCTGCTGATGCCATAGCCCATCCAGTCAGTATTCTTAACAGATCCATAGCAGAATCCCATGTTCCAGACCTATGGAAAAGATCTTGGATGGTCCCACTGCATAAAAGTGGAAATTTGATTCAAGTAATACATTTTCAACCTATAGCCATATTGTCACACCTCTCCAAAATTCTTGAAAAATGTATTTAGCATTAACTACAGCTATATCTCCTACATAGTAACCTGATCTCCAATAGCCAACATGGTTTCTAACCAGTTCACAGTACATCCACAGCCCTATTATCTTTCACTGAGAATATAAATAAAGCAAACGACTCTGGTAAACTGGTATCAACTTTATTTCTTGACCTCACTAAAGCTTTTGATATGATCTGTTACTCTGGACTTCCCTCTAAACTTTCCAACCTTGGTATATTATCTCTATTAAATGGAGCTTCCTCACTAGTAGACAGCAGTCAGTAAAATAGCAAGCGGCTTCCTCACCACTCCTGCCTACCTCAGTTGGTATCCCGCAAGCATCTCTGCTTGGATCTTTACTCTTTAACATATTTATCCCTAACTTGCATACAGCTTCTGGGCAAGGTACTCTTATTCAGTATGCAAATGACTCCACCATCATCTGTTCTACCACTCTAATACAGTTACTGCTAATTACAAAGCAAGCTTTTTCTTCCATTGAAACATGGCTTACTACAACTCAACTTGTACTCAAGCCAAGCAAACTAAGCTCCTCCTTTTCACTCTTAAATTATTTACCCCTGACAAAACATTATTCAACATTTTTTCATTAAATACTAACATTGAAAGTGTTCCCCACACTAAATTACTAAATGCGACTATTGTTGATAAACTTAAGTTTGACCTACATATTCAAAGTAGCATCAAGAAAGCACACCAGAAACGTTGCTTATTATATAGGAATAAGCACTTTCTGAATTCTCCTCCTAAAATCATGCTAGCCAAATCTTGCCTTCTACTTTCACTACTTTATGAAGCCCCAATTCTGAACAACTTGCAAGTCTCCTTAAAAGCTAAGTTAGAAAGTTGCTACAACAAAGTCACAAAGTTTACATCAAGTGTTGAGCACTCCATCACATCACTGTAATACTCTACAGTCCATCTACTGGCTTGCAACCTTCTCTCCTATTTCCAACTAATAACCATACATATTATCTACAAACCTTTACACTGTCCGGCCATTAGTCATTTACTTGACCTGTACATCCCAAATAGAAATCTCAGGTCCAGAGACAAACCACTCCTCAACATCTCTAAATCCTCCACTTCTTCTGGCCAAAGTCTTTAGTCCTGCTCAGGTTGCTAAAGCTTAGAACTCCCTACCAATTAATATCACAGCAGTCACTAATCTTTCTTCCGTTAAATCATCACTAAAATAATACTTAAGCAAATTCTGGATCTGTTCTTATTCCCAATCCTGGATCTGTTCTTATTCCCATCCTGGGTGAAACCATGTATGTACTTTCCTCTGATGTTATCTCTGCTTTTTTCATTCACATTTCCCTTTCTTTGCTGTTCTGCTTTCACCTCCTCCTGGTTCTGATCTTTCTCCTTACCTCCTCTGTGCATGTCTTTGTTTCATATACAGTTTTTATCACTGTGTCTTCCCTATTCCTTACCTAGTTGTAGCAACTTCATGGCCTGAGCTATGTATCCTCAAGCATCCCCTACATCTTGTATCTCTCTTTCTCTCTCTCCAACAGCCCTATCACATCATCGGAATGTACTTTACTGCAATCTTTTGATCTTTTAATGTGCTCATCACCCAATTAATCATTAACTTAAAAACCACAAATCAGTCACTTTTCTCCATTAGCCCTCTTCTCTTTTCGTTGTCTCTCTACATTAAAGACTGTACTAGAATGCCTTTTCTACCATAAAGACTGTGCTATAATACCTTTTGTGCCTTAATGCACTGTATTGCCACCTTCTCACAAGTTTCATTGCGACTTCAATTCTTACATATTTATACTTTTTATATTTTAATTGTTTTTAAAAATGTAATGCAAAGCTTTTTCCTCGGGCCTCCACTGACAAGGGACTCTCTTTGGCCAAGTCGGACTTTCCTGTTAAACAAATGGCAAATAAAATAAATTAATGTGATCCAAAGCAGAGCACAATCATTTCCAAACCACTTCTTTGGCTTCCCGTTTGTCTATGGTCTCTAGAGTTTTTACTAAATGACTGGTACCTTGTGTGCCTGTCTTAGAACTATGTGGGGGGGGGGCATATTTACCAGTGCATGGATGTTGCCTTTTTTAGGCAGCAAACATAGGAGACTGCAGAGGGCCCCTGGAGTACCACATCTATTTTGTAGCCACTCTGGCATTTTCCCTGTAAACCATGGGGAGGATGAGTACAGCAAATGTGTTGCCAGATGTCAAGACCTTACAGTTCACCCAGTTCTCCCCAAACCTTACCAGTGGTCAGCAGTGTCTGCAAAGATGTTGCTGAGGACTTTGGCCTATACATCAGCATCCATCCACATGGTTTGCCTTGCCAGTTGGCACATGAGGAAGGAAAAAGTAGTTGTCCCTGAAAAGCCAGAGGGAGAACCACTGTCACTCTTTAAACAAGACTGTCTTCTAAATCCACTTACAAAAGAGTTGTGGTTTCTTCATGTACTAAGGAACCAAAAAATGATATTTGTAGAGCCATATGGCATGCATGTAGTTACAGCAAATGGTTTGTATTTAGCTTGGGGGACTATACTGTTCACCTCAAGGTGCAGGTTACCATCAGTCTCCTTCCATGGCCAAGAGGCACCTCATTCTAAAAGAAATGATGACCGTAATTCTAACCATCCAGATATTCAAGATAATCTACATCTCTCAAGGTCATCAAATACCTCGCTTACTATGATGTGGCACATGGACAAGCGGGGTGTGATGCACTCTGAACCATCTATGTAGGTTACTGATGATACCTAGGACAATAGACGCCTTCATGGGACTTTGTCTTTAAGCAATCCTGTATTTCTTCATTTAGGCTTTCATCTTCAGGCCTTCTATATCTCCTCATACCTTAACATGAATAACAGACTATAGCTGAGCAGATCCTAGGTAGTAAACCAGGAATGAAGACCAGAACAACTGGGTTCAAGGACCTAGCCACAAGGTGGGGAAGGCCAAAGATAAAGCTTCTTGTCTCACATTACCAATTATAGTCTTTTACCAGATGCTTGTATTGATATGAATCGGCAGTGAATACCTTGCCCATCCCCATGTGAGGGGATCTGACTTTATGCCTTCACAGAAATACCTCTAATTTCGGTATGTTGCAGAAAAGTTAGGATGGCTTGGACTTGGGTCATACTCCTGATCCAAGTGTAGACAAGACATAAGCGTCTCCCCATTTATGCTAAATGACCAGAGAGAGACCAGTTGAACCACAACAGATTGCAAGACCTACTGATCTGCAGGAGTATTTTAAATATAACAGCTTGGATTATCTCTGAATAATCCTGTCTAAACTCTAACTTCTTATAAGGCGGTGTTGGACATTCTTCAAGAGGCAAGGAAGCCTAGCATAAAAAGTCATATCTGGATAAATAGAGATTCTACCTGTAGTGAGAGCCAAGGGTACATCCTAGAAAAACCGTATAGCCAAAAGTCCCTAAGTACCTGGTGGATCTATTTGGAAAAGCGCATTCTGTCTCCATCAGTCCACTTTCTACCATAGCAGCTTGCCTCTTCAAAGTCATGCCCTGTCTCCCCTTTTTGTTGTAACTACTGTAAAGCTGGCCCTTAAAGTTATCCTGCACAATCCATTTTTCAATTCTTAATTTTGTGTAGGAAAAGTAACTCTCTCACCCTTTGAGACTTGACAATTTTCCTCATTCTGGATAATCTCTGCTACAAGCCCTGATTGTTTAAATGCCGTGTATTGTCTTCTGTATAGACAGGAAGATTTATGGGACTCTAACCCTTCCTTCCTGCCAAAAAGTGGTAGATGAGTTGTTTTTTCACTAGACTATAACTAGCAGTTATCTTTTGTATCCCACAAAAAATAGGAAGATGATTTTACATCTCTGCTGCATTTAATTCACGGGCAGCTCACATTTTATGTTACAAAGACAAAGAATTCTGATCATCTGCGCAGATATTTTTCTTTATGCCAAACAA
Source organism: Protopterus annectens (assembly GCF_019279795.1). NCBI lineage: Eukaryota > Metazoa > Chordata > Ceratodontiformes > Protopteridae > Protopterus > Protopterus annectens. Next base: position 245,656,322 of record NC_056745.1, on the reverse strand, counting down.
ACTCTTGCTCTGTCTCAAAACAAAAACTAATTTAAATAGTTAAACTGCATCACTTTATGATAGCAAGGGAAAACATCTGGGCACTGCAATTAGAGCCCAGTCCAGTAGGACAGCTGCAAGCACATAACCTTTAAGTGTATTGGCTCAGAGTATTGGTTTAGACACCTTCATGGATTGTGTTGCAAACTTTTTCCAAATGTTAAGTTGGATCCTCAGTCAAAGAGAGTGGATTTTGCCACAGTTACTCAGGGGGGGGTCTTTTGTAATCTCATGCTTTCAAAGTGATATTCATGAGGGATCTCAATTGCCCCTCTATAGATTGGAAATCCTGTACCACTCCTAATATACAAGCCCAGCAATTTCTGAACTTTAATACCAGCTTCCTGGAACAGTTGGTCTATTCTCCTAACCAGGGGTACGAACACTCTTGACCTTGTCCTTCAAAAATGAGGGGCCGATGTTCCTCACCCAATATAAGGTCTTCATTCATCAGCTCTATCCATAAGGCAGTATTGCTTGAAATAAAAATTAAATCCAGGGATCCAGCAAAACTAAAAACTTTTAAGAACTATTCCAAGGCTAAACTCTTTCTACTGAGCAACACCTTGGCTAAATTCCAAGCACCCCCAAACCTAGTAAATATTATAGCATATGCTGAGCTATTTACAAAATCTCTGTACAGCCATATTGATAGCTGTATAGAGCGAGCTATGCCCACTCATATTAAGAATAAGGCAAACTAAAAAGACAAGCCACCCTGGTGGAATCGCAGTATCAGTCAGTTATACAACAAAAGAAAAAAAATCTTGGCCAAGCGTTGGAAGAACAAAGGCATACAAACTAAAAGCCCTCTAACCAATATAAACAGGCTAAATTTGAAGAGGAAATAGCTTCTCAGGCAAAGGACAACCACAACGTTTTCTACAGCTATGTCTGTAACATCAGGGGAAATGCACAGTAGTGCACAGAACTTATTGTAAATGGCATCACCCACATTGAACCACAGACAATTGAAATCCTTTTGGCTGACAGTTGCAGTTTAAATTCCAACCCTCCCCGATAGTCTAAGGGAAGTATTGCATACCACAATCCCCCCAGCCATTACTAGAGAACAGGTCATCAATGCACTTTCCAAGGCCAAAACATCCTGGGATGCTTAATAAATAGCATGAAACATGACCTCCTCTGGTCCCCTTGAATCACTTTTCAGCTGGAGCCTTTAGTCAGGTTTTGTGTCCAAGAAATTGGAATATGTCTACAGTCATTCACCTGCACAAAGGAGATCCAACCACTGATTCGGGTAACTACAAGCCCATAAGCCTGACCAGCCTCATGTAATGTCATGGAAGGCATCATCATAGACATGCTAAAGGAAAACATAGGTAACCTGCAGATGTTCCCATCACAGTTTGGCTTTGTTAAAGGAAGGTCTTGCCTATTAAATCTGGTGGATTTTTTAGAAGGTCACCAAAGCATTGGATGAAGGCAAGGTTGTGTACACAGCATACCTTGACCTGGGCAAGGTTTTTGATACAATACCTCGCTCAAGAATTATAGACAAGCTTGCTAATTTAGGTCTAAACCCTTTTATCACCCATTGGATATCAAGCTGGCTCACTGATGGGACCTAGGAGGCCAAAATACGTGAGACCACTGCCACCAAGAGGCCAGTCACTAGTGGAGTTTCCCTCAGGGCTCGCTACAGGGCCTGCTCCTTTTTGGCATCCATTTCTCTGAAATGGAAGCAACTGCTGAAGATTTATGGCCAAGTTTGCAGATGACTGTCCTGCAGACACTTGGCATTCTTCAAGAAGGCCTATCTCTGACTAACAAATGGTGCCAAAGCCATGGTTTTTACACTCAATGCTAAGAAATGCATAATTGTATCTTTTGGGAAGTCAACCATCCCAGCTAATTACCATGTTGGTAATACACCCCAAAGAGTTGACCTAGTGATAAGGGATCTAGATACACATGTAGACTGTAGCCTTACCTTTGATCACCACATGGCCACAGTGGTGAGGAAATCCTTTTATGTTGCACCACTAATAAGTAAGGGCACATCATGTAGGTCCAAAGAGGTAATTATCTCACTGTACTCTGCCCTGTGGAGACCAATTAGAGTACAATGCTCCCTTCAGTTTGTACCTGACCAGGCACATGCTGCAACTGGAATGAACTCGGAGGTTCCTTACAAAAAGAATACAAGGTGTAACAAACCTGCCATATGCAGAGCATCATAAAGCCCTTTCCCTCTACTCAGTCCCCTATAGATTGCTGAGGGGTGATCTATGCCCGTCTTTCGCATCCACAAACACCTCGCGTATGAATCTTCTGCATATTCATAAATCAGACAGTACCAGAAATACAAGGTCTAAGGACCTAAATTTTGTTAGTAACTTAAACAGCCTTCCCAGTCATGTGAAGCAGAGTTCATCTATTATCCAGCTTAACCGCAACCTAGACCAGTGGATTGGGAATACGAAACTTACACCAGCCTGGTACCCATGACCCTTATGGCCAGAGGTAGCATGTAAATACCCGACCCTCAATGTCTTATTTGGATACAGGACATCATTATTCTTTTCAGAAAACTTGGCAAGGCTTAGAAAGGTTGCCAGGTCTGTAGCCTATTAACAATCTATGCACACAGCTACTGATTTAGAACTTCTATCAGTAGGAAGTGGTATTGCATTAGCCCCTCTTGCAGTGAACATGGAACAATACAGTTTTTTGCCAAATATTAATTTAACAAGTTGGCAGTTATATAATTGCTTCATAAATACTTTTTAATTAGATTGGGATCCCAGAGTGGTGTAAATGCCTTCTGCCGGCATGTTAATATTAATGCCTTAAATACAGCAGGAGTAATATAGACCATGTTTGGAAGCTTTTTTTTTAACTTAAAATTTTGAATTAATATGGTGAAACCAACACTTATTTATACACAATAGTGTCTGCATGCATCACAATTCAAACGATCATTTTTACATAAAAATAAAACTTTGTTTTGCCATATTAAACATGATCTTGAAGAAATTAACTGCTTTGCTTGATGGACCTCCATCTTCAGGGCAGTTTTGAGATGAAATGAAGTGTGAATGTGTGGGAGTGGTAGTTACTATTGCATTCTGCTTTGAAAACTAAAAGCAATATACTCCTATACATCACACAGCACCAGTATAACTTACTTTTTAATGTTCCAAATATAAAGATAGTATTTTTAATGCACCGCTCTTGTAATTTTCAGCTAGTGTCATTTTAAGAACATGGCCAAAAGTCTTATTGCATACCAGTTTTATTTGCATAAAATCACTAGTGATGCAGGATACATTGCCAGAAATAGTCCATCTCTCAGTATAGTTCCTGGCAGGTGCATCCTGTTGTGGGCTTCAGGAACCATCTTGTGACCTTGTCTGCCACAGAACTGTTGCTTATTAAAAAAAAAAAAAAAAAATCCAATAAGCATACTTTACCATCAAACTGTACTAGCCATGTTATGCCCTAGTAGTTAATGACTATCTAGTTCATCCTGAATATCAGATTGTAAATTGTCTCTCATCATCCTATCAGGCCTACTTGTACCTGAAATGGTAGATGACACTGAGGATTAACCAGCACCAAACAAAAGAGAATAGAAGGCTCCATGGTCTCTCCACTGCAAATATTGTCCAAATAAATGACGAAGTAATGTTTATAGCAGTCTTGTCTGAAAACAAGTAGAAATGCAGGTAATTCACAAGATGATTTTAGTCACACCATGAGTCCCATAAGATATTGTTTTATGGCCAGAGGGAATGGTAGGGGCAGACTGGTTATAATAAATCACTGAGGAAATTTGGGCATTGAGTGTGCAGGATTTTGTAATTTTTCAAACTTACAGAAAATTTATATGTCAAATTATAACCCATAAAAGCAGATCTTTCTGGAGATGCAAATCGTGACAGAAAGCATTTCTGTATTAAATATTTCTTGTTGAAGACCGCATAGAATGTTGTACTAACTGTATTATACAGAAGTAGCCTCAGGATCTGAGTGAGATTGTTACTATGTTATGAAAATGTGTTAAAGCTCATAGTACAGCTGTATAGTTTGAGGGGCAGTCGTATGTTTCTCCAGGAAGTATTTTGTAAAGAACCTATTTTAACCACCAGAATTGCATTGTTTTATCTGAGACCTCAATTGAATGAAGATCCTGACAGGTTTCATCTTGTTGGCATATTATGGGATATTTCAAGTTATCAAAGTTCCCGAGTTGAGCCAATAAAGGGTTCTCTCTCCAAAAGATGAAACTACAGCCAGACTTTTCTAGCTCGCTCTCAAGAGTCAAGTTCCCTTCAGTTTACACTAAGGATGTGGTTGGGGAACTGCTCCTTCTCTCCAGGATGGGCCCGTATTAAGTATGCATTTACATCTGACACACAGTCATAGAAAGACACCAGGGAAATTCAGATGGTCAGAATTGGGTGTAACTAGAAAGAATCAAAAGCAAAGGGACACTGAGTTAAATTCATAAAAATAGCAATTCTGAAATAAGTAAAATTATTTAGTTGAAGTATGTAAAAGGTTTCCAAGTCAAATGTGTACCTTACTGCTGCCTCACATGTGCAAAGCACAGTGGTAGTGCAGAGCATGCAACATATTAGAAAGCGAGTTTTGCAATGGGGGGGGTTCCAGAACTAAGAAAAGTTACTGCAAAAGTAAGATCACTGCTTGCAGTATTGTTTGCATGTATGCAACCGTCAGTTTAATTCTATATTCAGTTCTACAGTTAACGTGGCAGAGTTTTAAAAAAAATAGTGCACAATAAGTTTGCATTCAATGTGAAACAGAAAATAAAAGCAGAACCACAAACCGTCTGCTAATTTCACTTCTTTTACTGTGTGATGAGAATTGAACTGGATAGAATAATGCATCCGCCTGTAAGATGTTCATAGCACTCCAGAGCTAAGGCCATAGTGGTTAAGGTAATCTAATTTACAGCCCACAGTAAACAGAATTAAACTTATTTGGTTTCCATGTGGTTATGAACAGTTGTAGCATTCAAAATAGCCTGCTATACCACTGCTTCTGAGGGTAGAAAAGTTCCTATTTTTATTTCACTCTCATTTTTTATAATGTATTGTTGGTTATCCATGTCCATGTGGCCATCATGAAACACAGCATGTAAAGTTGCCATTGAGGTAGCATTGTTCATGTGATTAGTAAACTGAAAGGAATCCGTGGATAGAAGCTGAGAATGTCCCTTTCCCAGAATTAGTAGTTATTCAAAAACATGTGCAGTTTACAGAAGCCCTGAAGTCTGAATGGTAAAATGGTGATACATAATTTAAAGGCAGTTTCAAACTATTTCCAACTTTATACTTTTATTAAATCACAAGTAAAACACTGATATAGGTACACGTACATTAATATAAAAGCAAAAACAAACATTTTTTGTGCAGTATACACATTTTCTATTCCACAGCTGGCATTGTTTTACATTCCATTAAGGGTTCTATTCCCTCCTCCCCTTAAATCTCACCTCTCCTAAATATTATTCTGCATGCATTGTTCCCACAGATTCCATTAACTTTGATGTAATGTGCTCTTTTCTTTTTTTAAGGCTTCTACCTCCATTTATTCTATCTCCTTTATTATAATCAGTGCTTTAATTACAGTTGGTTTTAATTTTTGTTTCCATTTTCTAGTAATTACTTTTTTTGGTAACCATTATCATTAAATATAGTAAGGTCTTATGATGTGTAGAAAATTCAGAGCCTATGTCCCAGCTCAAAAAAATAATTGACTTAGATTTGCAATGATTTGCCCCCCCCCCCCCCCAACATTTATGACAAAATGCTCTGTATGCAATGTTTGAAATGCACAACTCATATCCAGCTCTCATCCTCCTCCAGAAAGGAGGCTTCTCTGCTTATGACCCCGGGAATTGCAGACCAATAAGTCTGACCAGCCTCGTATGCAAGGCTATGGAGAGAATCGTCATGGACCTTATCACCAAGGATATAGGCGACCTCCAAATACAAGACCCATCCCATTTTGGTTTCATCAGAGAGATCATGCCTACTGAACTTGATGGACTTCTTTGAGACCATCACCAAAACCCTGGATGAAGGCAAAGCTTGTGTATACTGCCTATTTCGACCTAGCAAAGGCCTTTGACACTATTCTCCACTGAGATGTCATTGATAAACTTACCCAACTGAACATAAACCAGTATATAGTTAGGGGGATGCTAACTGGGTCACCAATAGAATGCACACAGTTAAAATAGGGGACTCTTCATCCACCTCTAGACCAGTAACCAGTGGCGTACCACAGGGCTGTGTGTTAGGGTCCCCTGTTTGGAATTTACTTTTCAGATGTACAGGTCAAAACAAAAGGCATGTGGTAACAAAGTCTGCAGATGACTGCAAGCAGGGCACAATCACTGAATCCCATGGTGACATTCTCACCCTTTAGGAAGGTCTTACACAAACCAATGATTGGTGCCAAAGTGACGGGCTGAAGTTTAAATGGCAAAAAGTGCATCATCACTTTCAGCAAAGGAGACATCCATGCAAATTACCAAATTAACAACACCTTAAGTACCTAATCCATGGTAAGCGAGCTGGGCACACAGGTCGACAGAAACCTCCTCTTAGACCACCATGTTTCCACAGTACTAAGGAAAGCCTTTTACATTGCCTATCCCATCAATTAAAGGCATTGCCTCCAGAAAAAAGCAGTTATAATCCTCCCCTATACTCCTCCTTTATTAGACTAATTATAGAATACAATGCACCCTTTGATATGTACCGTACTTGGCACCTCCAACAATTGGAGAAACCTCAGAGGTACCTCACAAAGAAAATTCAAGGTGTCCAATGCCTGTCCTATGCCAATAGACTAAAATCCCTGTCACTATACTTTGCGTCCTACAGACTACTCGGGGGTGATCTCTGCCTAGCCTATAAGGCAACCACGGACCGCACACTGATGGAAATGCTACATATTAGCAAGGCAAATAGTACTCGCTGCACTCTCTCTAGTGACTTCAGCATGAGAAGTGGCATTAACAGAACCTGCTGGAGAGAGAGGTTCATCACTCAAAGGCTCCCCTCCTCTGGAATAAGCTTCCAATCATAGTTAAACAGAGCCTTTCACTGATGCTCTTCAATGTAATCTGGATAATTGGATGGGGAATCAGAAATTCAACCTTGGGCTTTTACTTGCATGCCTTCTGGATAGGGGCAGCAGGTCTTGAGTCAGGCCTACTAATAGCACCATTAAAAGAGGAGAATAACTTGGCTAGGCTTGTAAGGGCCTCAAGGCCATTAGCCTAGTAATCTCCTATGATCCTATCACATTCCCATATCACATGTTCCCAGATGTCTCTGTCTTCCGATCACACTTCTACTAGTTGCAATCTACCTGTGAAAACATTTTTTTTAAATCCTTTTTGGTATAAAAATATTTATGCAAATACTTCCAAGCAAAAATCCTAAACTTTCTGGACTTTATTGCCTTTTTGAAAGACGTATGTATTTCTATTGTTCCTTGCTAAATGCCTTTTCCATCTCCTCACAATCTTTTCTGACCTCCCTGGTTGATCCTTATGAAGTAGTATTTTATATGGCTTACTAATTAGCCCTGTGTTGAACAGATGCTTCTGTTCTAAATTCAACTAAAAACTCTACAATAGCTGGACTTTCACTTAGCCATCCCCCATCCCTTGCACTTTGCCTGCGTTCTAAGTCCCTGGTATAAGAAGCAGTCTCTAACCTGCATTCCAAATTTCTCATGCCATTCTTGTTCGCTTTCTCTCCCTGGATATTTGCTCTAAATACCTTGGCTGCATCAGTAATTTTTTTCCAGTAAATTCCATCTCCCTCTCCTTTCTATACTTGCAGTCATCCCTGTCAGTAAAATCTTATTTTTCTATTCCTAGGTTGGATTAATTCTCGGAAAACTTTCTGCTGATTTGAATATAACCTGCATCTAAAATCCTACTCTGTTCTTATTTCTTGAACTCCCATTCTCCCACTTTCATCATCACCTCCTTCTCTTTGATTTATAATCTTCTGTTTGTTTATGCATACAAGTCTTAACTGGATAGTTTATATCCTTTCAAACTGGGAAATCCCAAACCATCTTGTTCTATGGGAAGAATCAACTTGTCCCACTTAACTCTTGCCCTCTTCCCTTTCCAAATAAATTCCTTCAGCTCTTTAATCACCTATTACAGTTTCTCCTCTGCTTGAAAATATATGCTTGACATGCCTAGAATTAAAGGAACTAAAAGCATTTTTCACTGTTTGTATCTTACTACCATATCCATAATCAGTTTCGCACTTATCTGTAGTCTCTTCCCACATATCCTTTGCTGCTATAACAGAATGCTTTTTAACCCGTACACCTAAATACCTAATCTTGTAAGCCGCAATGATACAGCAGTAGCATTGTTGCCTCACAGCAAGAGGTTCTCTTGTTCGATTCACGGCTGGAGTGCCTTCTGTGTGGAGTCTGCATGTCCTCCCTGTGGTCGAGTGGCCTACGAAAGACATGCGTGAATGGGCGTGCGTGAATGGGCGTGCCTTAGCTGAAGGTTGGGCATCGGGCTGGCAACTTGGCACCATAAAAAATCTACTGCCAGTCATTAGAGGACCGGAGTTCCACTGTGGCAACCACTAACTGGAAAAAGCCGAAAAGACAAACAACAACCTAAATGCTTAATCTTCTGCCCCCGTAAATATGGGAATTGTTGAACCAATTCATGTGTGGGTGTATAGTTTACTGCTACATCTTTTGTTTTTTCTTAAGTATCCAGAAAAAGATCCTAAACTTTCTCAAAATGTTCTACAACAGGAGATGGAAGGTTATTAGCAAATCCTTGTATGCTATTTGTTTGCTGAGCTTAACAAGTAAAAGACAGGACCACTAAAACATACCCTGTTATGGGCATGCTATAAGGGTATTACGAGAGTCTAGAAGTTTCTGTTAAAGCAAGAAGAATAGAAACAATGTTGTATAACCAGCATGGTTACGGGCTATACATGCATAACAAAATATTGGTAATAATTGAGCTAACTCATAAACCATATCTGAGCAAATGAAGATATGGGATGAAAAAATCATAGGTTAGATTGTTCATAGTTAATATAAAGGTCATTTGGCATAGTTTTCTTGAAGTTCATAATGTTGCTTGCATAACAAATGTACAGTTGCTCAAATAAGGACCAATTAATACTGAGAAGCATTGGGTACGTTTTGAAACAGAAAAATATAAATGTCTATGTAACTCCTAGTGTTGGGTTGTATCAAGCTGTTAGAAGGCAATATGAGTAACCGATTCTGGTCAGGAAATAGCAAGAAAAGAGAGCATGCACCATGTATGTGGATAACATGTCAGATTGTATGAGCGAAAGTAGTTGGAAATGAAGTATGATGATTAAAACTGCTCCACAGCACAAAAATGTCCTTTTCTTTATTTATCAAACACAAAATGTCATCTGCAAATAAGGCCAACTCTTCTTGAGTGCATAGCAGTCATGTCCTTGAATTTGTGAAGTCCTTATTTTCTTTTCCAGTGCCTCTAAATACAAAACAAATAAAGAGGGCACCTATGTCTAGTTCCTGTATCCAGCCGCAGTACATCAGAGAGGAACACCCCACTTCAATTCTTGCTTCTGGCACTTCATATATTCTCCAAATTAACCCTGTTATTCTGTCAGGGTATGCAAATTATTGCATTGTCCAACTTATAAAATCCCAACCGACTTCATTAAATGCTTTCTCTACATCAAGACTCATCAGTAATAGCAGCCGCATCTTGCATCCTACTTCTGGATTTTTACCATTCTCTTAACTATACTTTATAATCATGGTTTGAAACTGAAATGGGTCCATATTAATTTGAGTCCTTGCCAACTTTGAACAATTGAGCCATAGCAGCTTTCTTCCAAGATGGGCAAGACTTCCCCCATTTTTTAAATACTATTTAACAAAATCTTCCAGATCTTTGTCACTTCCAAGTTCTGCAGCATTATCATCTGTTTCTGGAGACTTCCTTGTTGATATCTCCTCTCTCCCTGTGTTAACTATTAATTGCTGTGTCTCATCATCTTGATTTGAATGTACATTTCCAGCTTTTGGCTTGCATTACTCACTACTGTTTGTCAGGCTGAACACCTGTTTAGTTGCTTCTTTAAGAAACATTTTATTAATTTAACATATTTACAATACATACACAAAGGAAGAAATTCAACATCACATACTGGTATACAATGTCTTGGTATTTCAATAGCAACATTTCAAGGCTATCCCAACCACTAAAAGTATTAGTTTGATTTGAAGATCTTATTCTGATCACTTTTTTCAGATTTTCATAGTCTTGCTGTTCTTCTTTTGGCTTTTTCCCAGGTAGGGGTCGCCACAGCAGATCACCTGTCAGCTCATGATTGGCAGTGAAGTTTTACGGTGTTGAGTTGCCAGCCCAGCGCCCAACCATCCACAGAAGGCACGAACTC
>NC_056745.1:245573314-245640814 GCF_019279795.1 Protopterus annectens | reverse complement strand
CGGATGTCTCCAACATGTATGTGTCTTGTGTAGTAGACTTTATGAATGTCATATATTTTATATTGTATACTGTATGTATTTCTCAAAATGTTTTTTGTACTTGTTCATTTGTGGAGCTTTTCTCCCCGGGTCTCCACTGAAAACAGGCCATCTCAGACCCAGCTGGACACTCCCAGTAAACGGAAATAAATAAAAAAATAATTGGTTGCCCTGTGTAAAAGTAGTGGAGTAGCAATCATCCTTCCGAAATATTTCTCATACAGCAAGAATATGTGGATTTTCTATTACCAGCACTGCTTGAAGACTGGTCCATTTATTAAGACTGCATCCATTTAGGCAAGCAATTTTAAGGTCTTTATTTCTGATGTGGTAGGTGATTTGTTTCTCTAATTGAATGAGAGCTGGGTTGAGGTGCTCCTGGGTTTGCATGAATATCACTTGAACGTATAGGTTTTTTGGGATGCGGATAGGTGAGTTCTGTCTTTATGATTTGTAATAGAAATTGTTTCCTAGTAGCATAAGTGTATTTATTGCTGGTGTCAATCAGTAGATTGTTTTTATTTGCCAGTAGTGGGCCTGAATAGGGTTGGAACATTCCCGACATGGATGAGAGAGACAAAGTATCTGGAATGAATAGACTTAAGGTTAAAGTGACAGACAAAATAGTAAGACAGCACGCTAAGGAAAGTATTGAGAGATTAAAAACTGGCATTGATTCTGCAAGATTGTTGGGCTTATAACTTGTAAAGACTGTGAGAGAGCTTGCATGGGAAATTGTCAGAGGTGTAATAGGCAATATAATGGGGTATGAGGATGAGAGAAGGTGGTAAACTGGAGAGAGAGGGCTGGTAGGAGTCTGTGATAAGTAGTGTAATAATGTCTTTTCAGTCCTAATTAAGGTATGTGAAAGGATGGGTAAAAGAAACACCCCAGCCTAAATTTTACCAATGCTGTAAATCCATTGTATTCCATTCAATGAAAAGGCAGAAGCTCCAGACACGGTATAAACAGCTAGTAAGGCTGTGTCAATAGATGGGCTGAAAGTGCAGCCTGTATTGCCCACCAAGGTTGAGTTAAAACACTTGTAAATGCCTCCAGCCACTAAGGGTAAGATTTAAAATGGCCAGATGAGAGAGAGAGAGAGAGAGAGACCACAGCCTACCTGTCACCCAGGCTGTTTGCAAGGGGTTAAGTAGCTCAGCCTACCTGCCACATTGACTTTTGTAGTAGTACAGAGGAAGAAGTAAAAAGTGCAGCCCATTTACACTTAAAGAAAATGGATCTGACAAGAGGAGGATATCATCCTAAATGCCATCTAGGCTGTGATCATAGGTTAAATTTGAAAACAACACAACCAACTAGTACTTCGTAAACACAAAAGACAGCAAAACTTGCAGATGTTCTCCTTTTCCAAAACTTTATACCGTAAGCGCTTTCGTAAGGACTAGTATCCAAACTTCCTCGGGGGGGGTAACACAAAAACATAGCCCCAGGTATTTCATTTATTCAATTATGCCACAAATATTTTATATATATTTTTCTACTTAATACATTTGTATTTTATATTAATTCAAGTCACTAATTTAGTGTCTAGGCATTTAGTAATAAAATCATGAATTATATATGGAAATACAAAGTAAATACTTTTCCATAGGAGGAAAGGAATTGAGTTATTTATTTAATTATTCAATTGTTTTTTTTATATAATTGTTTTATTTATTAATTGTATAAGTATACAAGTCATTGACTGCTTGTGTAACTTTGTCTGAGGAAGTTTGGATACTAGTCCTTACGAAAGCGCTTACAGAATAAAGTTTTGGAAAAGGAGAACATCTGCAAGTTTTGCTGTCTTTTTGTGTTTACCACAGGTTAAATTGTAGAGATTAACTGCTGCTTAAACTGCCAGAGTAGCAGTATAAGCATAAAAGTACCTAATAGGAGACCAGGCTATCTGCCACTTAGGCTAGGTGCAAAGACGTGTGGTATAGTCTGTGCCACCTAGGCTAGGTGCAAAGATGTGGTATAGTCTGTGCCACCTAGGCAAGGTGCAAAGATATCTGGTATAGTCTGTGCCACCTAGGCTAAGTGCAAAGACGTGGTATAGTCTTTGCCACCTAGGCAAGGTGCAAAGATGTGTGGTATAGTCTGTGCCACGTAGGCAAGGTGCAAAGATATGTGGTATAGTCTGTGCCACGTAGGCAAGGTGCAAAGATATGTGGTATAGTCTCTGCCACCTCGACTGCATTTTGTAGAGGCGAAGAAGGTAATGAAAGACCAAGGAGGAGAATCTGGCAAAAGTAGATGATGAACAAACTATATGCTATGTAGGATTTGTGCAAAGGTTAACTTGCACAACCTTTCTACTGCCTAAACTATTATAACAATTTGTATAAAAGATGAAATAGTCACGACAAAAAGCATAGGTCAAAGTTGACAGCATAAGCACAGGCAGTAGGTGAAGACTGGAGTGAGAGGAAGAGGGATCTAATGAAGGAAGAAGTGAGAGACATGTTTTGTTTAAACAAAATGACTATAAACGCAGTATACTTCTGTAAGCCATAAATGTGCAAAGGAAAAAGCGAATTACAGAGATAAATGTAAAAGTACAAGAGGAAGGCCGATGTTTATAGTATAGCTGACGAGAAGAAAAGGAAAATGCTGAGGTAAAACGATACCACTGATCTCACCAAGTTCATTTAGGAAACGTTATTTATGAGTTAGCCTTGTTATCATAGGTAAAGTAAGGACAGGTGTGGCTGGTGGTGTATTAGCTATGTAGTAAAATGCAGTGTGTTGCTAAGAGATTCAAGAATATAATAAATGTTTCATAGATATGTACTAGACTAACAACCACTGGGGCCTTTTTAAACCTAGCCATACATACCAAAACACTGACAAGTTTTCTGGTATCCTTTCTAAGTGTAAGCAGAAGCCTGGAAGATGAATCATTTATAGGCCACCTGTGTCCATTAGAGATATGGGTACCAAACCAGAGATGTGTTTCCTATTCCTCATCCAATTTTCCAAGTTGCACTTGAATTGGGTTAGGGAGAAACTGCACTTCACATGGATGGGGAAGCCTGTTCGAGAGAAAGGGTAAATAATACCCATTTGTTAACCAGGCAACCTGGGAACAATGTCAAGTTAAGTAACTTGTTCATGGTAGTACAGCAGGCAAATGAGGATTTTGAGAATTTAATGCTATACCACAGGAATTAGAGCTCACAGCCTTATCCCTGTGCTCCAACTGCCAAATTGTTATACTGCCTGATTTAGTAGGGTCAAGAAATTTCAAAGTCTAGACGGAAGAGAGCATAAGTTAGCTGGAGTCAAGAAGTCAAACTTTTTGTAAGGCTAAGTTGAGTTGGGGGTGAGTGTTTAACTGTTAAACAAAGGCTAGGGCTGCTGGATGAGCTTTGCGAAGATCAGATAAAGAATCTTATTAATAGAAGGCCAGCTGAGTGATATAATAGGAATAGTGATGCATTTAGTTTTGATGATGCAGATTGTAAGAGTAGTTGAGTAAGTATAAATCTGGTGATAGCGGATTAGGGAGGTGAGCAAAACAATGCTATACAGGACTTTCCCCATAGTTAGTACAATACAGAAAACAACTGGAGAAAATGTCTTAAGAGCCCTTAATGGCAAAAATGTGCTCTGAGAAAAAAAAACGACTAAAGGGTACAAAGATCAGTTAGAGAAGTGAATTAATAAAATCGGGACACACTAAGTGGGACAGCACAAGTAGCTGAGTAAGCAAAGGCCTGGAACTACCAGCAGAAATAAATATTTTGTAAAAGAGGTACATAATAGTGCAAAGTTTAGCTGGCAAAGAGCAACTATATGAAAAGCCTTAACTTGAATCTGCAGTAATGTGGCTATTAAGTATTTTTAAACAATCTGTAGCTGAGACTGTGCAGAGTCTGAAGGTTTTCATAGTGGGGCAGCAGGAAGAATTGGGGACTTGCATTACCTGTGTAAAATAAAAAGTAAAATGGGCAAGTTCGGAGACTTAAGCAGCTATGAGTTAGGGAAAGTAACATCTAGCTTCACTTTTACAGAAATCAAAGCAAATTACAACACTAAATTGAACTCTATAAATGAGTAAGAAACTACACATTAAACAGAACCATTAACAGACTGTTAGCATGTAAAATGTGACTGGTTGCTGTTGTTTGCTTTATCTATATCCCCCACCCTCAATGTGAAAGAGTTTACATGTTTCAGTAAAGAAAATAACTTTTAACCATACAAAAAGTATATTGGCTACCTTTTAAATAAACTCTGCACAGTCATATTAAATGCATTAAAATAGTAAGGCTTCTGGGGAGGCAACTACATGTATATTTTATTCAGTTCCTACAATTTCAAATGTCATTTATTTTTATGCTGTCCTGCTTGCCAGTGCCCCTTTATACACTTCCCTTAGCATAGATGTGTCCAACCTGCGGCCCGCGGGCCGCATGCGGCCCTCAGAGCTCTTCCATGCGGCCCTCAACCTCTAACTGCAACATGGATGCACGCATGCTCCAAAACACTTTTTTTGTTTTGTGTTTTTCGCTCCCGTGACCTGTGTAACTCTAATGTCGGTGTGCGCATGCGCCAAAGCACCCTTCTAGTTTTGTTTTTGAGCCAAAAAAGGGTCACTGTGTTTACTACATTATTTTGAGCCGAACAATCAGTGTGTGTGTTCTCGCTGAAGGACTCATGTATGGATTTGCCGCTGTTGCCTTTGAAAGGGACAGCAATTACCTGTGTTAATAGGGAGTGAGTGCATACATGAAAGCAGAATTGTGTGCGTGAAAGTAGAAGAAGAGTGTGTGTGTGTATGTGTGTATATGTGTGCATGACAGAGAGAGACGCATGTACAAAGAGGCTAACAATGATCAGTCTACCTACTGAACACAAACAAGTTAGCTCTCAAATATGTCATACATTAAGAGTACACTTTCATTAAATTGTGACTTTCCTGACAGGGAGAGTGTTATATTGAACATGAACTCATACCTCTTAACTGTATGGATTTTCCAAGAATGTCTGGATTTTTGCCTCATCTTCCAATTTGTGTCTTGCTTAGGAAATAAAAGTAGTCATCCAAGGTAATGCAGTTCCAGGGAGTAAGAATGAGACAGCAGCCTAGGGTTAATGGGTCAGTAGTGGACTGACTATGTGGGACTGTTGCATATAAAGTTGTATTGTTTTTTCAGACAAACAAAAAAGCACCTAGTACTGTTTCTTCATTGGTGGGTTCTAAGCAGTGGTAGATTGGACAACAGTAAGCATAGCTTTGGCGGATCATCAATACTGGCAAATCAAGTGGGCACAATGTCATTTTTTAAATGTTGGGGATTTTAGTGTGTATGTGTGTGCTTATGTGTTGGGAGTGCTGCAACAGTAGACGATTATTAAAGACAGAGACTTACGGACTGTGGAGACTGTTTCTTTGTTTCAAAACCTAATACTTGGGTACGCATGCCAGAAGTAGATTTTTTAAGACATAGCTTCTTGCCATTTACAGTGGATGGATATTTACATTTAATTGACAGTGTATTAGCGTGGGCCTGTGGGGTTCTGAAGGATGCCAAGTCTACCACTGCCAATGTCTTGCAAAGTGACCTGAAAATGGATATTGGGATGTTACTGAAAAAATATAGTAAGTGGGTTTAGTTTAATTAAACAAAGTGTACTTTCAATTTACAGGCCATAATTTAATTTTATTTCAGGTAATCCAGATACTGGTAGATTGTATACCATTAGACTTAATTAGAAACAAGCAGCCCTAGTTTCAGTGAAAGCTCTGTGGTTGCTTGCAGGTAGGAAGTTGCAGGATTTTGATGCAATGTGTTTTATTTATTATTTTTAATGCATTTGTCATTTCAAAGCATGGTTTTCTTTGATGCAAAAGAAGGCAGGACTGAATGAGCCATGTAATGTTTAACTGACAATAATGGGATAGAAAGATTATAAGTGATGTATAATGTTTGCAGCTACAGTTGTTTCAATGGTGTCTGTGATGCATAACTATTTTTGGGCTTGTGTCCCACTTTTATTTTTCGCTTTGTCCAGATTTCTTGCTCTAAGGTTGAGAGGTATGGTTCCATACTAAATCAGAAGTTGTATTTACCTTGGAAGACTTTTCGGCATAATTATGAAAAACAGATCCTTTTTAATATCTCTGCTTATTTCTAATATAAACTGCCATGTAACCTTGCAAATAACCTTCTTATTAAGCTACTTTACTTCTTTTGGAATTGACAGGTATGATTCATCTGTTCGTACATAAGCATAGAGTGCTAATGTGACTGTGATTTCTTGCAGCAATCTGTGGTTTACATAATCACAATAACTTTTCTTTGTTTCTGGGTGTGTAATCAATTTAACAGTTTTAAAGATGTTTTCCAAAAATAAATAAATATATAATAAATAAATAATCCTCTCTACACTTGGAGCTATTGACAAAGTCTGGGAATTTGTTTTTGGTCAGCATTACAGCTCAGTAAACTGTCAGTCTGTGAGTAACTTCTGCACAAATTAAAATGTCTGTCAAATGGCTTTAGATTGGAAGGAAATTTATTTTTATTTATTTTATTTTATTTTACATTTGTTTACCGGGAAAGTCTGACTGGGAACAGGTCCATTTTCAGTGGAGGCCCGGGGAGAAAAGCTCCAAAAATAACACAAAACAATATAATACAATAAATGAGAGAGAGAGACAGCAAATTATGGATGTAGTACTCATACAATATGGCAGAGATTACATTTCGTAACAGTGAGAATCATTGAGGTACAGAATAAACTTAAAAACATTTTTTTACAGTTATAATTACAGCAAGGCAAATATCAATGAGTTAAGTTTTTAGGAGAAAGCTGTTTGTACATAGCTGAATATAATTTTACAAATGGAATTTTTAGTTAAACATGCCCCTCTTCTTGAGCAACTAGATTTGAGTAACCAATATTAGATCTTAGCCATCCAGCTGGGAAAGGTTAGTATGTGGATTTTCCATCTGGTTTGATGAAGGCTATGCTACTTACCCAAGGACTACATTTATGGCTATCCATCCAGCCATCGTGTTGCTCAACTACACTGTTTGATAATGAGAAGAGCTTTCTACAGAAGTTGAAGGTTTTTGTGTCAAGAACCTGTCCATAAAAAGTGGCTTGTTTATGTTGCAGTGAAAGCTGTGGTCTTTGTTGTGAGCGTTTTAAGTATAACCAGTATTTCTGAGGTAGAGGAAGTCTCTTAAGGCAGGATTTTTCTTAGCCTGGAAAGCAAGCCAATGATGAAATTTGTAGGGGCCAGTGAGAGACAGAGGAAAGCAAGAAGATTTTTAGTCTGTTTGGATAACTAAGTGAACTTAGTCCTTTGACCTTTTTTGTCAGAAATGGTTGCAGTCTTTCTTTTGGCAGGGTGTTTTGCTGAGGCACATGCTAAAAGGGGCATTGCACTCAATAATGGCTCTTGTAAAGGAAGAATACAGGGATATTATGACCACCTTGTCTCTGGATGAGATATCCTTACTAATGAAGTGGGTCATGTAAAAAGCTTTCCTTACAACAGAGACAACATGGTGGTCAAAAGTCAGGTTTCTATCAACCTGGGTGCCCAAGTACCACCATTAATTTTATTTGCGTGCTTACAACATTGTTATTAATGTGATAATTTGTGGGGACATCACTCTCCTCAAAGGGGAAGATGATGCATTTTTTGGCATTTAGCTTGAGGCCATATTTCTGGCACCAGCTATTTGTTTGGGTGAGACCCTCTTGTAGCTTATTCAGAATTGTTTTATTAAGTCAGTAATGTGAATTCTTTGCTTTACTGCAAATTTGTTGGGTTATGTTTGTGGATTATAGTATTGTAGGACTGCTGATGTTGACATTTTACATAGTTGGAGTGCTGGAATGGTTTTCCCAGTGAGAAATGCTAGTGCTGTAGTGAATATCTGTTTATTTGTAAAAAAAAAAAAAAAAAATATAGATATAGATATATAGATATAGATATAGATATAGATATTAACTAAGATGTTAGAGTTAACTGTTAGATTAGAGAATTAGAATTAGAATGAGAATTAGAATTTTAAGGCAAATATTAGGCATTTATTACATTTATTCATTGTTCAAATGCACCTACAGTACAGCCAGGAGGTTGACTGTGGTCTGAGTTAACTATATGATATATTTTATATAAGACCATTTCTGTTCACTCAATTCCCTTAGCACATGGTAATTAACATGTAAAGTGCAGAGTGTTAATGATAATTACATGCATTTGCAAAGAGCTCATCTCCAAGTTAAATTAGTTGGTAATGAGGAGAAAAATACCTACCATCTTTACAGACATCAATGAATATTTGTAAATTTCACTTGGAACTCACTATATACACTTCTTATGGTTAAATTGCACTTGTAGGTGTCTTGTCTACCAATGACAGCATTTGCTAATGGAAAAAAATAGCTAATCACTTGGCAAATACAAGAAAACTAAAATTTTTATACATTTCATAATTTTCTTATTTTTCAAATCTAGTTGCTTAAAAAAAACTGTGTATAACTTAATGCAAGGGCGTTAATCTAGATATCCATTTCTATAAAACAAAGGAGATCATTGTGTTAATTCTGCATATAATGTGTTCAATACACTTCTACATCCCCCACCCTAGCAGCTCAAGGTTACAACAATCTCTTAACTTTTAACTTTTCTCTTCAGCCACTCGCCCTACTTCAGTGAAAAGCACAGGTACATTATAACTAAGAAAAATGGCTTTCTTTGATATTTTAAATGTATACAGCAGTAAGACTCCCCCACCTCACATTTAAAATACTCCTGACAGCACCCAGTACAAAATTAATTTATAGTACAAGACATGTAATTTATATCATACTTTTTTTACACAAATAAGAACAAAAACTGTTTCTTGGTTACTACTTCAGTCCCTTCCGTGTCCTAACCATTAATGACATAAAATATAGTATTTGCTTTACAGTTCACCCACCAGTTTGACATGGTCAACAAAATTCCAATCACTCTCAGCCACTGCCACCACTTGAAATCTACATTTCACATGTCTAATATCTAATCATATATCTAATGGGATTGATAAATCTCCCATTTATTCTGTAATTTCACAATGTTGTTGGTCATCTCCATCTTTCAGCACCAGTCTCTGGATCAAATCCAAAGTATACTGATTTTCTGATCAGCTTCTGTGCTTTTTGTCTGTCACCCAAGTATTTTATTTTGGAACAATGGAAACATGTTTACTAGCAAGGTCTCTCTCTGGGCTTTGTTATTGCCAAAAGAATGAGAAATAGAATAACCTTCTCCTTGCCGTCCACTATTTGTTTGCTAAATCTATTCCTTCCTTAGTCTGTTCTGTATCAAAAAAATATTCTGAAGACAGCTGGGTACAGCAGCTTGAATCTTACACCTGCTTCTCAACATGTCCTGGTTGCTGGGAATAAACTTGCTTATCTCCTATCTGGTCTACAATAAATTATTTTCCTCAAACACACTTATCTCCAGCTGTTAATACTTTCCTTTGTGCCACAATTTAGTCAGTGCCACCTCTTTCTGCTGTTACGATTGCAACTTTATTAATATAGATCTTTACGGCTAGGTTTTGAGTACACCCATGATGTGACCTTTTAATTAACAAATCCTGCTGTGGATCACCAGTTCATTTGCTTATTTGTACTTTCATAAAATTAATGCAGTCCACTTTCTCAGGTGTAGCAGCAAATTTCAGGTGTTCTCTGCACTTGCTGTCATCTAATGTCAGTTTTGAAATGGTTGCTCTTGCAAAGCCTTATGCTCAGTTAGCATTTTCTTCATTTAAGACAATGATTATTGTAGATTTATCACCTCATCAGACTAGCTAGTTAACGCTTCTATGTTTCCATCCTTTTATCTGTATATATGTGTGTGTGTATGTGTATATATATATATATATATATATATATATATATATATATATATATATAAATATAGATAGCTATACAGATATATATATATTCCTTCAGTGTTTCACTTACACACTTTTGAGCGTTTCTGATTTGTTTTTTCTCTGAATTACTTGGAAGTGATGATCTGTACCAAAGCTAAAACTTGAATTGCTTTTTGCTGAACATCTGCAAGAGTCTTCCCATCCATAGTTTTCTCTACCTGTTTTATAGTTTATTTTCTGTTACATTTTTCAGATTTCTTCTTCAAGCCAGTGACTGAGATGTATCCAATTTGATTTCTTTAGGGGCTTTTATTCACAACTGCAGTTTTCTCACAGGGAGAATTCTGATAAGCCTGTTAGTTGATCAGTGTGCAGCCATCTTAGAAGTCAAACAATTCCCTTTTCTGCCTCTTGGAGTGTTCTAATGATGGTCAGTCAATAGGTAGCAGCTAATTTAGTTGGGTACACATTACTTATTTACTGATTATATACTTACTGCACAGCAAGTCTTCTCCTAAGCTTTAAAATAGAAATCACAAATACTCAGAGAACTATTCCCTTATCTATACTAGATGCAGCTACAGTGCTTTGCAGTGACTAAATAGAAATGGCTATCATAGTGGCAAAATAAAACCGAGAGAGACTTATTGTGAAATGTAAAAATATAGTACACATTACTGTTTTTTAGAAGACCTACATTAGTGTGTACTGCTGTAGGTAATCCCTCATGGGTCCCGTACTACCCAGTGACTACAAATAGCACAGCTAAAGCTACATTACTAAAGTCCAAACATAATAACTTTCTATGCAGGTTACTGCAGAAATGGATCAGATTCATTGCAGACTAATGTGTGCCATATATGACCTGGCAGACTAATGTGTGCCATATATGACCTGGCAGACTAATGTGTGCCATATATGACCTGGCAGACTAATGTGTGCCATATATGAGCTCTAAACAAGTGTCAGTCTAATGCTGCAAAAATGCTAGTAAATGACATTTGACAGCAGAACCAGAACTATACATATGACTGAGGATGAACTATTAGTTGTATGTACACCATATGACTTTATACACAGGAACATGTGGCCAGAAACATGACTGCATAACAGTGACCATTGTCACAGTGGTATGCACATAGTATTTATATTGCCCTGGGGATCTAAGAAATCTAATCTGTCTTTATTGAAGTAGATACATATTAGCCAGCACTCAAAATAAATAAGTAAATATGCAGAACAACGGCCAAAATCACCGACCCAAGTACAACACAAGGGCGAAGGGAGTCAAGAAGTAGGTAATCAAGTTGAACAACCAACCATTAAACCTACTATCCTATATAATAGAACTTTAATATAATATAATAGAACTTTAAAATTTACAACTTCTCTGACTACGACATTGACCCTAGGCTATGTGATGTTTTTAGCAGGGCCTTAACTTTTGTACCAGACTACCACTTTAGACTTCCTGAAACATTAATTGATTTAAACTCTACACCAGTAAACTCAATTTGAATTTGATGTTTGGTGAGAACAGTTATGTTAACAATAGCCTGAGAGTGTCTAGTACATACAACCCACTGATGCACCCATTGTTGGGTGTATTTGAACACTTGTGAGTTTGACCTCAGACATCTGCAAAGAAACAACAAGAACAGTGTTGGTGCACTTAACATGGATGCTGGTGAAAGGGAAATTCTGAATTTAACCAAAGGTCTACCTATCTGTTTTTTAAAACCAAATAAGGGAGGTGGACTAGTAGTTATGGAATCAAATGACTACAAGTCAAGGATGCAATTCGTTTTGGAAAGTGGTATATATGCTGAATCCAGTGTCAGTGAGATGAATGGGGCTTACAAAAAGGTTCATTGTTTCTTGATTTATTCATTGAAGGTTTGATAGACATGGACACATTTAACTACTTGTCCACTAGCCCTAAAATACCAACATTATTTGGGTTGCCGAAATTGCATAAGGATCAACAGAATCCACCCATGAGAGCTTTAGTCAACTCCCAGGGCTCTATCACATACGCTAGTGCGAAGTACATTGACTATCTTAAAGAAGTATGTTGTAAATGAAAAACAAGTATGCAGAGACTTATGAGCATTTTTAACTTCCATTAACAACATTAAATATGATGAAACTGTAATGTTGACAGTAGATGTAGTTGACTTATATTTCTCTATTCCCCATGAGGAAGGTATTGAGGGGGTAGTTGAGAGATTATTAATGCATGGGGCTAACAGTAGAGAAATTAGGTTATTTCAGGAAATCATGGAAGTTATTATTCTGACTACTTCCATGGTGGTGCAGTGGTAGCGTTGTTGCCTCACAGCAAGAGGTTCTCCCGTTCGATTCTCGGCTTGGTTTGGGAGTGCCTTGTGTGTGGAGTCTGCATGTCTTCCCCGCGGTCGAGTGGGCGTTTGAAAGACATGCGTTGAATGGGCATGCCTTCATTGAAGGTTGGGCGTCGGGCTGGCAACTCAACACCATAAAAACTAACTGCCAATCATTAGCGGACCGGAGTTCCGCTGTGGCGACCCCTAACCGGGAAAAGCTAAAAGACAAACAACATGGAAGTTATTCTGACTAACAATTTTGTAATGTTTGACAACCTGATTTATAAACAACAAATTGGTGTGGCTATGGTTTCACCATGTGGAGGGAGCTATGCTAACTTGGTACTGGCTAGCTGGGAACATAAGAACATCCTTTCGGATAATGGGTGGACTCACAGAATAAAGATGTATACAAGGTTTTTGGATGACATCTTTATACTGTTTAAAGGTACTGAATCCAAAGCCCAGAGTTTTGTACAACATCTTAATAGCAGTACCAGTTTTTTTCAAGTTCACCCACACATACCATGAGAACACCATTACGTACTTAGACATTGAGTTAAAAAAGAATATCGAAGAACAGCGTTATGTTGCTAGGATCTACTGTAAACCTACATATTCATAACTCTATGCTTCACTACATGAGTTTTCATCCTATACACCAGAAAAGATCCGTGCTAAAAGGACAACTTGTCCATGCTGCAAGGATGGTGATGGATGATGTGACCTTTTTTGAAGAATGTGAGACACTTAAGCTTATGTTTCTAGAGAGAGGTTACCCAGACACATTGGTCCTTGATTTAGTAAATGAAGTTGTAAACAAAAGGAGAGAAGGGTTTTATAAACCACTTCTTAGACCTACTAGTAGGTCAAGTAACCTTAGAAGAGGATGTGAGGTTGGAAGTAACCACCAATATAAACTATGATGGTACACAAATTGAAGGTGTAGCCACCAGGAAGAGGTCGAGTAGTTTTGTTACCTCAAGTTAAAGCAATTGAAGTTATATTGAAAAGAAATTGGAACATCTTTATGATGGAACCAGATGTGTTGGAAAAGTTGGGTAATTCACCATCCTTTATTTGCAGAAAGAACAGGAATTTGAAACAGATCTTAGAAATGGAACCACAGATCTGTAGTAGATCTGGTGGTACATTTAAATGTGAAAGCTGCAATTATTGTAGATATATCGCAACAGGGACAGAATTTACAGTAGGTTCTTTTAAGGTAAAGACTAAGGGTAGATTTAATTGCAACTCAAAATCCATTGTCTATTTGGCTAGTTGTGTAGCCTGCCCAGCATATTATGTTGGGAAGATGGAAAGAAAACTCAGAGAGGATTTATGAGCACATTTACCATATTAGGAAAAAGTCACCCTTTTACGCTTTGGCTAGGCACTGTTCTGATCATCCAACACACCACTTTCAATTCAGAGTGATTTGCCTGGTTACAGTTAATATAAAAGGGGGTCCTTACCACTTAATTTTAGAAAAACAGGAGTTGATGTGGCAACTGCGACTTAACTCCTATAATCCTCCAGGTTTAAACGAAGTTACTTCCATTGCTTGTATTTTAAAATTAAAGAGCTTAATGCGCTAAATAAGTCTTTAGTTAGGCTATGTGTTTTAATGGTCCTACTTGTAGTAAGTATGTAGAGTATTTGCTTTATATTTGGTTAAATCTGGAAATATAGGTTTTAGTTTAAGCCTCAGCTTGCTTTATTACTTTGGTGATTTGTGAAAGTATCATATGCTTACCTGATTGCAACTGTTTAATGTTGAAACTGCAGTCTTTTAATTTAATGTTTTCAACAACCACCCGAGTGTTTTGCGTTGTTGAACACCTTATTAGGAGTACCTAGGCTACTCACAACAAGGTACATATAATTTATTCATGTACATTCACTTTTTAGTTTTATTTTAAAATTTGTGTGATAAGTCCTTTTTCCTTTATTAGATAGCAGTGAGACAATGTGTCTTTACACGCTGTATGTGCATTACAGCTGTCAATGTATTTGTCTCCCACAACCTTTTTACTGTTGCCTCATTTGTGATTAGATTAGTTGCTGACATCATGTTTAAGACTTAATTAGTTCAATACCATTGGTAAATAATTTTTTGAAACCACCATGTGGTCTGTATTTAAGTGAGTAATTGTGTTTATTTCCAAAGGTCTGAAGAAGTCTGTTAAATTGAGATGAAAAGCGCTTATCCATTACTTGTGCATTCTACCATTTAGTTGCTTTATTTGCAACACAATAAACCTGTGTTTTTACTTTTTCTACGTGTTGGAGACTGTGTTTTTGGTCAGCGTTTGTCATTCGAGTTTCAGTTTGGATTTGTTGTTGGACTACTAAATATGCAGAACAAACATGCCAAAATATTCCCACATTCTGTTTTGCTGCAGTAATTTTGAAAACACTACTTTTACATTTACACTTAAAAATATTATAAATGCAACATTGTATGCCTCTTGCTCCCCACTAAATATTATTGCACCTCAGAAGGAGGGAACATTTTCCCATTGTAATAACAGTGCTGCAATCCCTTGGCCAGAATCGCTTACCATACATTTTAAGGCTTTGTGGGGTATGAAGGTTATATGAACACTATATCAGCTTTAAGTAAAATAGAACTTGCTGGATACACACGGCACGTAACTCTTTATTTAGAATAAAGAGTTACGTTTTGTGTGTATCCAGCGAGTTCTATTTTACTTATTGCTTCTTCTTTATTATCGCTGGTTACTTCATCCAGAGTTGAGGACTTTATTACTACCTCAGCTTTGTCTGACTCTGCAGTAATTTATCTTACTGCATAGCTCCATTTCGATCACTGGTCGGTGATTAGAAACGAACATAGAGTAGAATCTCTTTTCAACCAGTCCATGTCATTCAGGACAAAAGTAAGGTAGAATTATTGTCTCAATATCAACATATCCATCACCAATGTCACATCTAGAAGTGCAGACAACTGTTTTTACTGAAAGGGTTCAGATCAGTACAGGTGTATAATACTTGCCTTTGCAGCCACCAGTCTTCCATGCCCCGTACCAGAAGTGGTCAGTGGGTGATTCTCCTGCCATTCCGAGCACTTGATTCTGTTATATTAGGTGCTAAAATTTCGCTTATGGACAAGGTGTAATTTAAAGGACACCAAAAGAGGAACATTGCTTTTGGGATTATGCCATATTATTTTTAGTTTCCAGAAAGATGGAGAAAACACCCCCATACTGACAATAAATATTTGATGTGACTACTGAAAAGTTCAGGTTAGTTGCAGTGCAGTTTCATTTTATCACAAAATAGATGGCAAATAAGGTTGTAAGCCAAACTGTCTAGACAGACAGCCCTGTCTATGCATCACTGTTTTACCACATTTAAACTGACAAGAGTAAGTTTGAAGTTTCAGTACTTCCAGCTAGTCCATATCAACCTCTACTGTACAAGTACTTAAGTATGTATGATGTTGTCTTGTGCTGGAGGCAAATCGGTCAGGAGGTTTAGAAAGCATTAAATGGTTTGCTGCTGTACAGAGAAGGTTCATTACCTATGAATGTGTGCTGTTGTAAGAGTTGTAATATGATTAACATTATTTAGATAAGGCAGTACCCTGGGGCAGTGGACTGTTCATGTTCCCTTGTATAATGTGACCTTAGGTGGGTGTGTTTGTTTGGAGATCCTTTTCAGACAGTATCCAGAAAAATGCTATATTTATTATTTGGGTGTCTACCAGTCACACCTAACTTAAAAAAAAAAAAAAAAGACTTTGTTTGCAATGTTGGAGGTAAGCACAGATTTCCTGAAGAGAAGTGGATTAACATTGCTTTGTATATTTTCTGTTCCATTTGGCCTCATATGTACAAACCGTAAGCATTACTTATCCTGGGAGTTAGATTATGTCCCTTGTTATTAGAATGTCTCCTGTCTATACTTAAGGTACCTTGTTAATATTGGTTAGTCACTAAAGCACATCCCAGTGCTGCTGTTAGTATGCCTTAATGTGATGTAAATCCAACTCTTTCCTCTTGCATTTAGTTGCTGTCTGCAGTAAGCAAAATATACTAACTAGGCTTTCTGACCATTCTTCATGTGTACATTTTATATTTCATTCTCAAGCCACCATGTATTTCATTGATGACAGAATAATTTATGTAGACCTCACATACGGGTTGAACATGAAACTCATGGTTGCTTTCATTTTTCATCTACACAGGAGAACCTGAGCTGCAGTAAAGAAGTCCACTCTAAAGATATTTCTTGTATCATAGGACAGAAGCCTATATCTTTCCCTCTGATCCTAACAAAACGAAGGTTTCCTTTTTGGATCTCTCCACTAATCGGTAAGATGAGCATGTATGAAGTGAGTGAGAAGAGAGCAGTGCTTTGGACAGATTAAAAAAAGTGCAGTTGTCATTCTGTTAAAAATATTAACATTACTTGATAAAAATAACCTGCCATGTTCTTGCAAAGAGAATATTCTTTTCATTTAGGTTGTTGGAAAACAGTATAGAGAGAAACACTTTACTTGCTTATTTGATAAGTGCAGAGGTGTTCTAGTGCTCTGAAGTGAACTTGTAGGGTTTCTAAGGTCACTAAATGGAAACAACGCTGTTTGCTTGGATGCCCAACAAAAATGTATACATTGTAGTAGTTTCCTACTTTTATAGTAAAATGAAATATCATTTCATTGACCTGAAGGAATTTCTAGAATAAATGTAAAATGTTGGGAAAAAAGCTGTTGAATAAGTCACATTTGGCAACAGCTGCAGTATTCCGTTTTCCAGCCACCTTACTTAAAACACTAAAGGAATATACTATTATACTTCAAATCTAGTTTCAGCAGCTTGTCACTTAACTCTTGGGCTCTATGGCAGAATCAAACTGTATATATTGATTAAAGATGATCAACCCAAGTGGTAAATTGTATAGAGAAGCTTTAAAAATTCCTACAAAAAGCTTTTAGTAACCACTGATCTTACCACCTGCTAATGAAAGCTACATTATTGGGGGAGCATGGTATTATGTTGTTGAGCAGTGAAGTTTTTCTTCAAGGCATACTTTTCATCATCTAAGAGTTCTGCAACAGCTAACATTTTGATGACTGTCTTGACTGTGTTGGTATATCCGATGCTTTGGAAATGTGTTTGCACCATTCTCCTGACTGTTCAACAATGAGATCCCTTTGATGCTTTGTAAGCTCTCTGCGAACCATGGTTTTTGCTGTAGCAGGGAACTGAGTAAATGTCAGGAAAATCCTACTAGGAGAGCTGAACTTTATTTGGGGTTAATCAGAGTCTTTAATTGATGGCAGGTGTGTACCCAAGAAGACTGAATGTTGTAGTTAAAGCAAAAGGTGCTTCAACAAAGTATTAGTTTAAGGGTGTGCACACTTATGCAACCTGCTTATCGTACATTTTTTATTTTTTTAATAGTTTTTCCCCTAACAGATGTTTGTTTTTCAATTGAATTGTACAGGTCATAGGACACATCAAAGTTGGGAAAAGCTTTGAAATGATTTATTGTGGTCTCTTTTTTATATCAAAAAAAGCCTGGCATTTTAACAAGGGTGTGTACACTTTTTATGTCCACTGAAATTCCCAGAATGCCAATTCCTTTAAGTAAACTTGCTGACATGAATTTCAGTATGTCTTGATTTTTGAAGGGGGCATGCCCCACATTCCCTGACATCGTATCTATGTATATATGTAGATATACTTATCTTTGTCAAACGGCACTAATGTCGGTGTGCGTAATGTTTGACACCAAATGACTGATATTCTTGTAACATGTATTATTTCTTATGTAATACTTTACTGTTCTGACTTATTTTCATTTGTAGTCCTGTTACATTAGCTTAATTTTGGGGCTTATCTCCCCGGACCTCTACTGAAAATGGACATGTATCCAGTTAGACTAGCCCAGTCAACAAATGTAAAATAAAATAAATAAATAAAATAGATTCTGAATGTCAATATGCTACTATACATGCGTCGAGCTTCAAATGTAGCACATGCAAAAAGTTTACAACAAAAGCCAAAAGAAAACATTGTTTTTGCAGGAGACCTGCACCCTCCACACCCCTTGCTAATTATATATTCTAACTCTGAGATCACAAAATTCACAGGGGAAAGGGCAAATTCCCCAACCCTGAATATCATCTGATCTGCTACTTTTGTCAGCAGGTGTCAACCATCTGTGTAGTCTACCAAATTGCGCTGACTAAATGGATGTCAAGCAAAGGACCATTTGACAAAAGTAGCAGTTTCCTTATATATATTTTTATGGATCCCCTTCTGAAGCTCGTAATCCCATATAATCAAAACTCATTTTCATGAGATGAAAATCCCAAATCCTTGAATACCCAAGTGGCAAATTTTTTCCCAGGCTAAATAAACACACTTGCCTAACATGCCCTTTTTTCCACAGTAGTGCAATATCGGTGTTGGTATATATAGTTTGGAGGGTGTGGGGGCACAGCCCCCCACCTAGGTGAGTTTTATGTACTACAGTGTGCGTTTTTAAGTTTGGGCAAATGTTTACTTATCGTGGGAAAAATTCACCGTTGGGGTATTCAAGGTTTCGCGATTTTCATCTCCAGAAAATGAGTTTCAATTATATGGGATTTCGTGGTTTAGAAGTAGAACCATAGATATACACACACACACACACACACACACACACACACACACACACACACATATGAAACATATGTATGTATGATGTACATAAAGAGATGAAATTGTTCTGTTTCCTTGTTGTCGTGTCTTTTGGCTTTTCCCGGTTAGGGGTCGCCGCAACGGAACTCCGGTCTGCTAATGATTGGCAGTAGATTTTTACGTGCCGAGTTGCCGGCCCTGTCGCTAAACTGTTCTGTTTCCTAACAGTAGAGAAAAGTGAATTTCAGTAATGCAGAACGCGGTTTCATTGAGTTTGCTGTAGAATATTAGCACTTACATTAATGGCACTTAATGTCTTGGCTTGATGTGTAAGAAGGGTACTTTATCCTCTCAGAGGTGCTCTAGGAATGTTGTTACAAAGTTAACACAAGAAAGAGTGCACACATGTGGAAGACCTTACCAATGTCATAAACAGCTCTTAACATTCTTAGACCTTTGTTTCATAGTGTAATGTGAACATTTATAAAAAAAAAAATGCACAAGTCATAAAGACTGGGCACACTATACCACTAGTGTACCTGTTAGGAATTGCCGTCACAAGATAGTATAAAATCTGCAAAACATTTTTTCTGTTCCCTCCCTCCTCCCTTTTTTTCACTTCCAGAGTTCTACCCCACTGCCTCCCTTTTCCATCTCTGGCTTTCCAGCCTATAGCACCAATTTACAGGCGTGGGCCAGTGTGGATCTTAAGTGGCATCCTGACTGGTCTCACTGGCAAATGCTTTCACAAGGGGGAAGGATTTTCATTTTTTATTTGTTTACACTATGATCTACCCTTTTTTCTCCCTCCCCTGTGCTCATATTGGAATTGTCCAAGGGTACTCGCCTTTTTATGGCCCTCTATGACCTTCATGGGGAGAAGATGATTGTCCCTGCTCCTTTGGATAGATATGCCCAAGTTAGGGCTTTATCCCTCAGTGCTGGTAAACATTTGCAAAACCATTTTTGAGGCATAATTTTGCATGTGAGGCATCATTTTGCATGTGATTTCCGAGTTATTACATTGGCATAAAATATAACACTGTTCAGACATTCCCTTGCAATACAAATGACGACTGGTTATTTATTAACAGTCCATAACTTTCATATGTGCTGCCCATAGTGTGACTCGGTTGCAAGCCTCTAATAAGCACTTCCAGTTACTTAGTGCCATACAAATGGAGAGCCAAACATCCTCATAAATCAATTCAAATGAAAGCCAAATGCTTTTTGATGGGTTGGTGTAAGAAATGCTAAAAGTTAATATGTTAGTTTTCTTCATCTATTATGAAGGTGACTGTTACACTGCAGAACAGGATTCCTTGATTGCACAAAGTAATTCCTCTTTGACAAGAAAATAATTCTGCTTCTAGCCAATAAGCTCTTACAATGGATTACACTAATAATTTCACTAAAGCTTACTTGTCTTAGCAAACAAGGATGTGTTTGGGGATCCTAAATTTTTTCCCATCTTTGGGGATGCTCATTGTTTCATGGCCGACCATCTTCAAAAAGGAGCAAGTCTATCCCACTACTGCTACCCACCACACACACACACACACACACAAACACACACATACAAGTTCTGCTCTTCTACCTTTTGGAGCAATGTGTTTACATTTGTAGTGTAAAATGTATTTTGGTAATTTTTTAGCTATGGAGAATAGCAACTCTTACTTCCAAAGACTGTTTCATAATGAAATCGAACATGTAATGGATTATACTGAAAAAGACAAACTATGCAGTTGTTGGAAAACAAGCAAGTACATATGTTGCATAAGTAACACTGTAGATGCTCAGTATAGCAATATGAATTAATGGAGGCATATTGTTGTGCATTAGAAAAATGGATTCATAAAAAAATCACTTCTAGCTTGGTCTTTCATTTTTTTTTACCTACAGAAATGTAGTGAATTTTTTTTTCATATAAAAGTTAAACTACCTGTGAATTAAAAGGTTTAATGAGTACATTATATACACTTACAAGTGTAATGCCTTTAAAAGCACTATCTTTAAACTACTTGTGAATTAAAAGGTTTAATGAGTACATTATATACACTTACAAGTGTAATGCCTTTAAAAGCACTATCTTTTGAGTAGGCCTTTCTCCAAAAATCTAACAGTGAACAATAAGAATCCAACCAGACTTGTTCATCTTTGCTTTACGAGGCTTACATGCTTCTCTGCCATTATTACCGCCTTAAAGGAGGACATTAATGCATGCTGGAGCCATCAGAAAGTTAATACTGCAGTCCAGTCCACAGTTTACTGTTGTGTGTAGAAGCGTGTTTTAATCTATTATATTATGAAAACTGCCAGTCCTGAGATGTCAGTTCTCTGCAAGTTGAATGCCATTACATATATGTAACCTTAATACCCTTTTTCCTAAATTAGTTTACATCAGCAGTAGGTCAGATAGATCAAATAGTGAATTAAGTGCTGGTTCCATTTTTCATCAGTAAGAAGGTCCAAGTCTTCATATGGGTGTTTGCCTGGAGTGCTAGCATGAACGCTTTATATAAAGGCCTGGAAAATTTAGAGTACCTAAGAAAATATTAAAAGTGAAAGCCTTGTGCCATAGTGGAAGGTTAAATGTATTAGTGATGTTTTCCTTAAGACACACAGGAGTTTCAGGATACATTTTATCGCTGCATAGATTATTCACGTTGAGTTCATATTAAAACATGTAGGTCTAAAGCATCTAAGCTGCATGGATATCATAGACGTTTAACAAATTTTAATTGGCATCAAAACATCATTAACCAGTTCTGTAACAAAAGTCAAGTTTGGTAATAAATTACCAGCTCATGTTAAAAACAGTGATAGCTTACAATTTTTCTGACAATAGTAGGATGATAAATTTCATTAACTAAGCTGGGCAGGTTAATATGGACTAATGTCCCATATCTCTGGATGATATAAACCGTAGTGGGGACAGAAGACCATCTGTGACCTGATCACTAAGAGGTTAAGAGATCTGACAAGAATGATGAGAAACTACATTACAGTGAAAACTAATCTTGAGACTGTGAAAGGGCCTGTCATCAGAGATAGGATTAGACAATATAGTAAGATGCATGTGCTGTTCTTGTCCTATCAGAGAAGGCAGCTGAAGAGTTATTAGGCAGGGCTAGGGGAAGGTCTCATAGTAGATGTAGAATTTTCCTAGGTTCATATTAAACTTTATGAAGTTTAGTCACTTCCCCCCGATATTGATGGGAGATTAGCAATGACCCTATTAGGTAGATTTTTCCCAATGTGCTATCCCCCATCCAGACTGGTTGTAATGTTGCCAGGAAAGTACTCTGCTTGATATGTAGGGTAGCTTCTTCCAGAAATGGAAAATACATTCTTATAATTTCGTCATGCACTCTTGCTCGCGCCAAGACAAAACAGTTAAACCCATTCTCTCTCAGGGGAGACTTGATTTTTGCAGGAGGTGGTCTCTCAGGAGGCAGGTCAGTGGTTAGGCCTTCTCCTTCTGTTTCAGGCTTCTCCCAGAGGCAGGCCAGTTTCAGCTGCCAGAGGGGAAGTTTTGAGCAGCTTTGGATATTTCAGAGTCTGTAAAAACTGGTTCCTCTAGGATAAAGAAGCCAGAGCTTTGGATGATGGGGAAAGAAGGTACATACATCTTCTACCTTAGCTATGTGAGGGCTTTGAGTTTCATATGTTGAAATATCAAAAATAAACTTCTTTTCTTCTCAATTGAAGTCTAAGGGATGTCTGCTGAGGCATTGAGTGTAAAGAAGAGCAAGATTTGGTGCATGTCTCTGAACAAGTGGGTAAGCATTCTTTACAGTGTTTTTTGATGCTGTGCAGGCCCTCTCTAGTGACTGCCACTGGGGCTCAGTTCTTCTCAGGCCGCGCTGTAAGGATCAGAATTTATCTGACCACCATAAGACAAAAGGATTTTGGATGCTCCTTTGCAGTCTGTGTTGTGTTTGGTTCCTGTGGAATCAGTCTTGAAGAAAAAATGGACAAGGTTAAGTCTATGCAGGCTGTTAAGTTATCCTCAACACATATCTGGACATTCCCCCAAGTTCAAAATGTTCAGCTTTTAAAAAGACTGGATGGTCTGGACTCTCTGATCTCAAGACCACCTTCATGTTGTTCTATCAGCTCCAGCTGCAGGAAGCATTCTGGCTGGCTGGGACTTCACATTATCAGCTCTGCATTGCCCTTTGGCTTATCTACTGTGCCCAGAGGCTATACAGATCTATCCCTTCCTTATTTGACATTGCCTGATATACTTGCCCAAAAAAGGACAAACTTCTTCATCATTTACAGTGTGATGGCAGTGTTAAGATGCCTGGGGTATTCTGAACGCGAAAAGTCCAGTCTCTAGTACCCTCAGGACATGTGCTTTCTGGGTGTGAGACTGAATACAGCATCCCAGATGGCCTTTTGACCCCGACGGGACAAACAAAATTCTCTTTACTTCCACCAGTTGTTTCATCATCAGTCCAGGCTGACTGCGAGGACAGTCCCAGTCCTTCAAGCCTTGGGGTTCCTTGGCATCTTGTATTCTCCCAATGCCAAACTGCATATGAAGGCTAATGGTATATCTCAAGAATGTATGGACACAGCACTGCCAAGATTTGGACACTGTCATTCAAATAATACCTTGCATTCAAAAGGAATTTTTGTGGGCTCAAATAAGACATGATTCCTTCTCCACTTACCAGCCAGCTGCCTTTGCAAAGTTTTGGTTTCATCCCTCAGCTTGGAAAGTGGATGCTCTCTCATTCAATTGGAGCAGCAATCTTCCAGTATGCCTTTCCACCTCTCTGCCTCCTCCCAAAGGTACTGCTGAAGGTCAGACAGGACAAGCCAAACATCAAATTTCTAAATTGGATTTTTTTTTTGTGCTTTTTCTGTTATTCATGGTAAAGGAGATTCCAGCTGGGATTTAGGGCTCATTCCACTAGGGCTACTGCCTTCTACAGCTTTTTAAGGGCTACTTGGGTTCAGTGCATACTTTCTCTAAGCATTAGGGACTACCCATATGTAAGGACTGCAGCAATGTGGATCTTCGAACATCTACATTTATGGTAGGTACAAAACTGTACTTTTTGTTGATGTGGTTGTATAGGTTTAGATATCTAGAACAGGCTGTTTGCTGGTGATGGTCCTAATATTTGAGTACTAAAGTGGAACTTTAACTTTTTTGAACCTTGAGAAGCCATGAATGATGAGTTTTGTAAGGTAGAAGGGTTTTCTAACAATGACAGAGACGTGGTGGGTGGTCAAAGGAGAATTTGCTATCAGCATAGGTACTAATGACCCTGATGAATGTATCAGATTATGTGGAATATTATTTGTATGGTCCCCAGTAGTGATGCTAGATTTACCAATGAAAACTATACATTTTTTTAACATTAGTGGTAAAGCTCATGATTAGCACTCCAAACATTTGTTTGGTCAAGCCCTTGCTTTGAGAATCTAAGTATTAGAATAGGATTTGATACCTGCTCCCAATTTTCAGTCATCAGCGGTCTTGGTTAGACATTGTCCTGTAATGTTATCTTTCAGATTAGAGAAGTATATACCAAAGAGGAAGTTGTCTGGGACAGGACTCTGTGGAACATTGCTGGTGACATTTTCCTGTGTAGAATAGTTGCCTCCAACTTTAACATTAAGTCAGATATCCAGTTGACTGCATATGGGTTATTACTGAGTTGGGAGAGTTTCAGTAATCCCAACATGGAGAACACTGTTGAAGGACTTGGAAAGGTCCATGTATTAGCGTGGATGGTATGCCCCTTGTCTATAGACTCTGTGACCATTTTATGGAGCTCATTCGGACTGATCTGCCTTTTATGAAACTGACCTGGTGCATATCCAGGGCTATAGGGGCACCTATATTGTCTATTTCTGCAGCTGTAACATGTCCCATAGGGAAGCCAGGCTTATTTTCTAGACAATAAATGACACCAGCATTAGAGATTGTTTATATGCTGGCATTTCCCAGAAAAGATCAAGGTTGTGGTGTCCCAGGAATTTCTCCTTTTCCTGAGATTGTACAACCTTGGACCTTTCTATCTCAGCAGCTTTCTTCAGTTAAATAACATTTTACAAGTGTGTTAAGTGTGTGATGCTGGATAATATGTCTAACACATTTGCTTTCTGTCAAGTTCATTGTGTTGCTCATAACAGGCATTATTCTAAGTTCTCACAAAAATGTGGGGTCCATCCTGAAGCACAGATGTAATGGTATTTGCTACATTAGGGCAGCTGTAACATATTTCTAGCCTGCTATGTGAGTGCTACCTTCAGCACACGAGCTACGATGTCTTGAATACAACAGTGATAATACCGGAAGACTAAGAGCTACACTGCACAATTTATATTACATCCATTCCTATTATATGGCTTACCTTAAACAAAATTCCAAAGCCAGTGCATTACCATCAAACGGGGACAAAAAACGGGTTTGAAAATCTAGGCTTTACGAATGAGCTCCATAAAATGGTCACAGAGTCTATAGACAAGGCTCTTGCCACCCCCATAGTGCCTTTTTTAGGCAAGGCTCAAAAGTCAAACCCACCCCCATAGACAGCACAAGTAACAAGAAACTAAGGGTAATGCTGCTAAATGCCAGAAGTCTTAACCTCAAGATGCACGCACTCGAAGCTCTCCTCAGTATGGAGAACATAGATATCTGTGCAGTGACAGAAACCTGGTTCAAGGCTCCAGAGAGCACCCCAGCACTACCAGGCTATACCTCATATCATGCTTTTCGGCCCCAAAACCCAGACCGAACCACAAAAGGAGGGGGAGTTTCCATATTTATCAAGGATATCCACACCTCCAGGTTAGTGGCATTGCACGAAGTATCGGAGACCGTCCATGTGCAACTAACAGTGGGCAAGACTGCTTTTCAGTTTATAGCATCCTACAGACCACCTTCTCAAAGTCAGGAATCCCATTCGGCTTTCCTGAAAACATTGGAGAACATGAAGATCTCTCCAAACACCATTATATTGGGTGACTTCAACTACCCAAACATTGACTGGGAGCACTACTCAAGCCCCAGCACCTTAGCCCAAAGATTCCTGGAAATTATAAACTCAAATGCTATGGAACAACTAGTCACCACTCCCACAAGAGGGGACAACATACTAGACCTGATCATTACCAACATGGGGACTCTATGCTCCACACCAGAAGTATATCCCTCATTGGTAAGATCAGACCATAAATTAATTTCACTGGATGTCCATATCCCAACCCCACCCCCAGCCCAGAAAACCACAGTGAAAAACTTCTCAAAAGCAAACTTCTCACTTCTCAAAACCGAAGTGGAATCCTTCAAGGCCCCAGGGCCAGTGGAAACTACAGCCCAAACTGCAGAATCCTATATAAATGCATTCTACGGACATCTCCAGGAATGCATGGATCATGCTATCCCAAACAAAACCAAGACCCAATCATCCAAAGGCAGGCATCCAGTCTGGTGGACCCCTGCCATAAATAAACTGTACAACAGAAGGAGGAAGCTACTACATGGTGGAGTAAAATCCCTAATAGGGAAGGCATCTCTGATCAGTACTAGCAAAAAATTAC
The DNA here is from genome assembly GCF_019279795.1 of Protopterus annectens. NCBI lineage: Eukaryota > Metazoa > Chordata > Ceratodontiformes > Protopteridae > Protopterus > Protopterus annectens. The sequence continues at coordinate 245,614,300 of NC_056745.1, read as the reverse complement.
GATCCCTCATAAAATCCTCCAAGGCCAGCTTCGAGAGAAAAATTGTACAGGACACCAAAGACAATCATAAGGCTTTTTTCAGTTATGTTAGAAACCTGGGATGCAACTCCTAGACTTGTTCCGAGTTGATTCTAAACGACAAAAATACACTGAACCCACAGACATCGCCAATATCCTGGCAGACAGGTTCAGTGCAAACTTCTCTACACCCCCAAAAGAGCAAGTATCTATCCCGGCAGAGGGCTGCCTCCCAAACATCTCAGATGCTCAAGTGAAGGCTGCCCTCTCCAAAGCAAAAAACACTGCTTCCATGGGACCAGATGGCATCCCAAGTTGCGTCCTACATGAACTACAAGAGGAACTAATCCCTCAAATAAAACAGCTATACAATCTCAGCCTCACTACAGGATATGTGCCCACAGAATGGCGTGACAGCAACAGTGGTCCCACTCCACAAAGGTGGAGCCTCTACGGACCCTGGAAACTATCGCCCCATAAGCCTGACTAGCTTAGTCTGCAAGGCTATGGAGAGGATCATCATGGAGCTCATAAACAAAGACATTGGGGACCTACAGACACTAGATCCTACCCAGTTCAGCTTTGTCAAGGGCAGATCCTGCCTTTTGAACCTGGTTGACTTCTTTGAAACAGTCACCAAAGCCATAGATGAAGGGAAGGTAGTCCACACAGCCTATCTGGACCTTGCAAAGACATTTGACACAATACCCCACTCAGGCATCATAGATAAGCTATCCAGCTTAAATATAAACCCCTATGTCACAAGATGGGTTGCAAACTGGCTCAAAGACAGAACCCACAGAGTGAGAGTTGCTGGAGCCATGTCAGACTCGAAACCGGTCACAAGTGGCATCCCACAGGGTTCTGTCCTGGGACCACTCTTGTTCAGTATATACTTTTCCGAGGTACAGGCAAACGTGGGAGGACTATGGCTCACCAAGTTTGCAGACGACTGCAAACTGGGCGCCATAATCAACTCCCCAGCTGACACACACATCCTTCAAAAAGGTCTCTCAAAGACAGATAACTGGTGCCAGCACCATGGTTTAAATTTAAATGCCAAAAAATGTATAGTCATACCCTTTGGCAAAAACAATGTGCCCACAAATTACCACATAGGCGGAAACCCATTAAGTACAGAGAAAGTTATTAGGGACCTGGGGACCCAAGTTGATAGCAATCTCTCCTTTGAAAACCACATTGCCAAAGTGGTTAGAAAGACCTTCTACATAGCCCACCTCATCACAAAGGGTTTCACATCTAGATCAAGAGAGGTAATCGTGCCCCTTTATTCATCCCTCATCAGGCCCATCATAGAATACAATGCCCCTTTTGGGATGTACCTTACCCGACACCTGCAGCAATTAGAAAGACCCCAAAAGTATCTCACCAAGAGGATCAAGGGTCTCAAACAGATGCCGTATGCTGCTCGGTTAAAAAAACTCCAGCTCTACTCAGTTGCATACCGCCTACTTCGAGGAGATCTATGCCTGACATACAAAGCTATGTCAAATCCAGAATTAATGGACATGCTCCACCTCAGTAAATCTAAATCCCTTAGAGCCACACACTCGAGGGACTTGAACCTCAGCACAGAAATAAATAGAACTTGCTGGAGGGACAGGTTCATAACCCAGAGGCTCCCTTCGCTCTGGAATAGAATTCCAGTTCATGTGAGGCAGAGCACCTCACTGAATCTCTTCAAGAAGAATCTCGATAAGTGGATGGGGGATCGTAGGTTTGTCCCACAGATTACTCCCGTGTCACTATTAGACAGAGGCACAGTAAACTAAACCTTAAAAAGGGCACAGTATACTCAAATCAAGGGGTGGCGTAAGCCATACAGAATCAGGCTAGGCTTATAATTGCCCCAGGGCAGATAGCCTAGTATGAACCTATGAACCTATGAAACAAGAGCAAACAGCGTGAGAAGTCCACAGACACACACACACACACACACACACACACACAAGGATAAATACACGTGCTCGACTGCTCGCCTTGCTCACATTCATAAAGTCACACAAACATACACACACACACACACGCACACACACATCTGCAGAAATGTGAACAATAACATTTATTATTCTAAAAAGAGAGAGAGATGAGACTGATGAAATCTAGCCACTTTTTTTTTTTTTTTTTACCTGGAGGTAAAAGCCTTTCTCTCTGACTGTCACTGGCTGGGCAGACTGGTCCAACTCTGCAGACTGCAGCTCAACTGCTGCACTTAATGGCACATTTGTTTGCTAGTCGCTCGTATAAATTAAAAAAAAAAAAACAGCTCAAGACTCGAGAGCTTGCCACTGTGTGCTGCTGGCTGCTATTTTAAATCCAGGGTTATTTTAGACACTTTCTTACCAGCAACTTTAAAGCAGAAGCTGCACACCAGCCTCTGAAATACATTTCTACAGCAAAACACAATGCTGCGCCATCTTGGCCAACAGCATGTAGGTAAATAAAATCCTGGTAAGCCAGGGTATAAGATTAAGCACGTGCATGTCCCTCGTCCACCAAAACTTTATACATTCAAAACACTGCATCCGTTTGTAATACTACTAAGTATGCACTGCATACTAACCGCAGATTTGTCACTCAGCCCAGTGCTGAATTCTGACAGGTTGGAAGGCTAGTTACGAAGCTGATGTCATAGCGCACACCTCTCCACACGATGACGTCAGCAAAACAAAAAGGCAAAAAAATGTTAAAAAAGAGGTGGGAAATTCAGGAATTAAGGGGGTCATGTGGAAACTTGTGGCACTCCATTATATGCACCTCAAAACTGGTAAATGCCAAGAAATTCAGTATGGTTGGGAGGTATGGTACAGAGCAAAAAAAAATACAGATATAAAAGAGCAGATATAGGAAATCATGCTGTATTGTGCTGAGATATCTGTGGTTTCAGTCATGAGAAAAGGTGCAGATTTAATCAAATCTGAAGGGTATTTTTTTTTAAACACCTTAAGACAAAGGCACACATTTGATAAAATAATGAGTATTTTTCATTTACATTTATTACACATATATTCTTTATAACAACTGTCTTTCAGTCCAGTGCTTACATTGCTCTAGTCCTGTATTCTCTTAAACCTCACTCCTCCTCTTCAATATTACCACAAATTCCATTTATTTATATGTAATTTGCTCCTTCCCTGTTCTAAAGCTCCCACTTCTAACTGCTAACCCTCCCTCCAAAGGTTGAAAAAGAAGCCATACCAATTAAAAATCACATAAAAAGTAACTTCTTACACCAAGTCTGCTAGATTAATACAGGTGAATTGGAGTTGCCTGAGGCCATTAAGATACTGAAGTATCAAAGGCTCTGTGAGACGTCCTGCTGCTTTTTGTCTTTTGCTGTTTAATATTGGCAGTTTGGCAGAAGTACAGGGGGAATAAAAATCTTCATTGGATCAGAAAATCTTGTCTGTATTCATGGATTGCAGTGTTCTAAACTGGAGTGTGGAAGAAAGTAAAGTGAAGCACAGCTTTTCCCACATTTAAATACCAGGGTCTTCAACATCAAGTAGCCTTCATATATTTGAGTAAGACGTTTATACTTCTAGGTGGTTCATAGCTAGGTACTAGGCTATCGGCCCAAGGGCCTACGTAAGCCTAGCCAACAAGGTTCCCTGGCTTACGCCACCCAAGAAAGTAATTTTCCTGTACCACTGTCAAGAAGAGAAAAGTGATCCCCAGGGTGTATTTCCTATTTCCCATCCACTCATCAAGATTTTTCTTGGAGTGCTAATGAAGAACTTTGCTTGACATAGATGGGTAGCCTGTTCCAGAGTATGGGAAGTCTCTGGGACAGGAATCTATCCCTCCAGCATGTCCTGTTTATTGTGGTGACAAGGTTTAGGTCCCTAGAGCATGTAGCTCAGAGGGATTGGGATTTCTTTAGGTGTAGCATGTCCAACAGCTCTGGGTTTGACATAGCTTTATATGTTAGGCAGAGATCACCTCAGAGTAGGCGATATGCTACGCAGTAAAGCTGGAGTTTTTTGAGGCGGTCAGTGTAGGACATTTGTTTGAGGCCAGTAATCCTCTTTGTGAGGTACTTCTGTGGCCTTTCCAGCTGTTGCAGATGTCTTGTGAGGTGCTTTCCAAAAGGGCATTGTACTCTATAATAGGCCTAATGAGTGTCAAGTAGAGGGGAACAATGAACTCTTTTTTTTTTTTTTTTTTCCTGGATGAGAACACTTTTATGATGAGGTGTGCCACATAGAAGGACTTCCTGACTACTGTGGCGGTGTGACTATCAAAGGAGAGACTACTGTCCACCTGGGTCCCAAGGTCTCTTATCACACATTCGGTGTTAAGTACATTGCTGGCCTATGTGGTAGTTCATGGGTGCAGAGTTTTTACCAAAGGGGATGACACTGCAGTTTTTGACATTGAGCTTGAGGCCATGGCTCTGACACCAGGCATCTGTCTCAGTGAGGCCCTTCTGTAGGATGTCCACATCATTTGGGGACTTGACTATGGCTCCTAGTTTGCAGTCATCTGTGAACTTCGTTAGCCAGAGGCCTTCTGTGTTAGCCTGTACTTCAGAGAAGTAGATACCAAACAGGAGATGTCCCAGGACTGAACCCTGTGGTACTCCACTTGTCACTGGTTTGAGGTCAGATTTGGAGTCTGCAACTTTTACAGTGTGGGTTCTCTCAGTGAGCCAGTTGGCAGCCCATCTTTTGACGTAGGGATTTATACCTAGTTTAGTGAGTTTAGCTATAATTCCAGAATGGGGGAATGGTGTCGAAAGCCTAGTGAGGTCAAGATAGGCTGTGTGAACCACCTTACCCTCATCTACGGCTTTGGTGACTGCCTCAAAGAAGTTGATCAGGTTCAGGAGGCATGATCTGCCTTTCACAATCCCGAACTGGGTGGGATCCAGAGTTTGGAGGTTACCAATGTCTTTGTTTATGAGTTCCATGATGATACATTCCATGGCCTTGCAGACCAGGCTCGTCAGGCTACTAGGGCGATAGTTCCTGGGATCAGTGGTGGCTCCCCCTTTGTGGAGTGGGATAACTGTTACTGTGCACCATTCAGTGGGCACAAAGCCTGATGTGAGGCTATTATTGAACATGGTGCTTAGGTGGGGAGCCAGTTCGTTCTGAAGTTCATGTAAAACGCAGCCTGCGATGTTGTCTGGCCCCATAGATGCTATGTTTTTGGCTTTAGAGAGTGCAGCTTTTACCTGCGTAGTTGTGATTACAGGGACTCTGCATTCTTCCTGTATAGATATGGGCCCTTTAGGGGGTGGGGGGGGTAAAGTTAGCACTGAACCTATCTGCCAGGATGTTGGCAATATCAGTTGGTTCAGTAATTTTTGTGCCATTGTGCTGTAACTCAGAGCAGATCTGGGTGTTGCCATCAAGATTCTTGACATAGCTGTAGAATGCTTTGTGGTTGTCCTTAGAATTAGTGGCAATTTTGTTTTCATAGCTAGCTTTGGAGGATCTTGTAAGGGATCTCAGCTCCTTACTGAGGCTAACCAGGGAGCTCCTCCACTCATGGGAATTTACTCTCTTTTGCAACAGTTTCTTGCTTCTGTTGTACAGTTTGTTTATGGCAGGGGACCACCAGACTGGCTTCCTTTTTTTGGAGGATAGTGTCATGGTTCTATTTGGGATAGCACGATCCATGAACTTGTGTAAGTGCTTATAGAGTGCATTTGTGTAGGATTCAGCAGTTGTAACTGTATTGCCCATCTGCACGGGTGTCATGAAGTTCACCACTTCTGTCTTAAGAAGCATGAAGTTGGCTTTGGGGAAGTTTTTCTGGTCATGAACAACCATTTAAAACAAAAATTATGATCTGGGAAAGCGACATCATTTAATGGCATAGGAAGTGCACACCCAGTCTCTTTCAAATATTTCTGGAATAAAAGCAACAAATAACCTGCAAAAGTTAGAAAAAAACCACAGAAGCTTGATGGGATTACAAAGTATGAGATTAGTACACACAATAATTCAGAAACCCTTCAGAAAGGGTTATTGGGAGAATGAAGTAAACATATTTCATCTAAGGTGATAATACTGTCTGTGAAAAACGGAGAGTTTTATGGATGTGTTTAAACCAGCCTGAATTCATACAAGGGCTTAACAGACCACTTGTAGACCACTTGTAGACTATGCATCATTAAGAATAACTCTGTGTTTGATGCTCAGAAAGCATTTGAGATACTTGTGAGAAGAATACATACTTTTATTATGTCAAAGCTCTATAGAGAGCTGTCCCTTCACAAATTAGAAGGCCTCAGCCTGGGATCCTTCATTTACATCCAGTTCAGAAATTGAGTCAGGAGGCTTCTTTCATCAGGAAGATGTTTTTTTCAGTAACTAAACTGTTTCCTGTAGTTCATTAGAGGATGGTGAGACTCTGTGGCCAGGAGATACCATTCTAATTAGATGATCATCAGAAGAAAAATCATTTTGAAATTGTCCTGTACAACTGCCACTGTCATGGAACAAGTTAAAAGGTAACCTCAAACATTGTAGTAGTCTCTCCTTTGGAGAGACGATGACTTCCAGTATAGCATACCACATTCATATACAATGGCTTCAGGATTAGCCTGGATTATGCATGATATCAGGAAGACCTGTCTGTTTTGGACTAGGTATAACCTATGTTGAAGCATTTAGATGACAATATTTAGCATCCCTGTTTTCCATTGACCATTTTACATGGTGGGAGATGGGAGCTGGAAAGATCCAGCTAAAGTTTTGAAAAACAAAATGGTGGTAGTAGTAGTAGTGTTAATTTCAAGCTTTGTAAACTTCAGTTTACAAACGAGGTTTTACTGAAGCTGATGCTTGATCAGAAGTACCGTAACCAAGTCCTTGAGGATATAACCAATGTGGGCATTACACGAGTGGCCTTGTGGCATCTATTTCATGAGTGGCCTTCTTGTAGTTCCCTTTTCATTGTAGCCCCCATTTTTAATAACTGTTCATGAGAGGCTGACACGGCAGTTACCATTGGCTGGTCTCTCCTCTGTCCATTTTGTCTCTGCAGCTTTATATAGCATTATTAAACTGGTCTTCATCATGCTGCTGATGTTAGTGTCTGCATGGGTAAAGGCAGCATATCTTTATGCTCACTTTGCAATCTTCAGGGTCTCTTCTGTTTCTGGTTATATTTAAAATATTACTGGTTTACATCTTTCAGCTGTTTTTCTGTGTTTCTCTCTATGCATATTTATCCTGCAGATACGTGAAAAGCTAATTATTACTGAAAGCCAACTCTGTCTTTAGCTATAATTTCCTCTTTAACATTACAATCCACTTCTGTTTCAACCCAAACCCATGCAGTTAGAGCTTCATTTCCTACACTGAAGATTATAAATAAATTGAAGAGGAAGAGCTAAAGAGAAAAAGTCTTGTTTGCTAAATAAAAAAAATTAATACGAGTATGAAAACAGTTGGATAAACCAGAGAGAGAAGACACTCTCTGTGCAACACAGGATAAATATTCAATATATTTATTGATCTGTTTCTGAAAACAAATTTTGTATTTAAAATATTTAGATTTTTCTTCACTGGTTATTACCACTTCAGGGATTGCTACATTAGTGATAGAGATGATATGATACTTCAGTAGTGTGTGAGAAGGAACAAGCAGACATGCTTGTCTATGTAGGATTTACAGCTAAGATTCTAGAACACAGTGACATTGTATGAGATCAGATCATCACTTCCTGCATAGGCACTGCTGATGGCCATCTTTTTGGTTCAGTCTGTGATGAATATACAGGGCTTTAAAGGTGTTCAGTCCAAGCCCCCAGCTACCAAAGATATCTTTATAGTTATCAGAGACTGACTGTGAATGTTTCCAGTTAGTGAAATTCTGGTATAAGAATCACAGAGCCATTCATCTCTAGTACATTTGATCACTCTGTAATTTGAGATCACTTTCTTTGTGGCCCATCATTTTAATGCAATACATTATAAATAACAGCACCAGTAATGCAGGGTTTGATTCCAGCTTTGAGGGTTGGATGGTTGGCATAATGGATAAGGTGTTTACACTGACAAAAAGATTTCCCTGTCAAGCGAAATTAGCTAGGCTTAAAATGATCCACAAGGGCAGCTACCCTAGTACTAACCTATGAACTGCCAGCACTTGTATCCAATGAATGCTGCTCCATCCATTTTACTGGATGGTTATTGTCCATCCAACTTGAGACCATTCACAGTCCTTACAAAAGAAGTAATAATCAAAGTTGGATAGTAGTATGATAGTTTTTGAAAAGAATGCATATCTTGTTCACTTTGTCTTGGCTAATAGTCACTAAATCCCTTACCTAGACTACTTGGATGCCATGTATATGAGCAGGAAATTTTATTAGGCAACATCCATACATAAAGTACATGCTAGTACATGATGAAGCTGTCTAGCCAGTACTAAAGATGGTTGGTGGCATATCTAAAATGCATTTTTATTCCTGCTGTCTGCCAGCCATCAACCCTCCTAGAATCATTTGGCCTGTTTTTCTTCCTTGGGACATCTACTCATTATTGGCAACAATCATTCAAGCAGCCATCTTAGTTTTTCTTGTGATAAACCATGCCCTCATCACAGGTGGCTGACATTCATTTGCCAAGTGTCTTTTGCACTATTCCCCCATTGTGATCTGAACTTTGCTGTATTAACACCCCATAAGGGAATTGTTTATTATAGCTTGGCAGATCTAAGTGCATTTCCTGATCCATGTGCTGCATGCTGTACTCCCATTGCAGCAAACTGGGCCAGCTTTCTCTCCAGAGGATGAGGGCTGCCATCAACCATTCACTCTCAATTGTGGGTCTTCCAGTACCCAGGCCAATAACTAAACCTAGGTCAACCAGGTCATAGTCAAGGCCAAGTCCCTTTCTGACATGGAGCAGTCACTGAGGGTCTATACTTTGCTTGTTTTCATCTTTTCCACATTTTCTTTCTGCTTTAAATTGGTTAGTATATTATCTGTAGCTTAACAGAGTAGAGTTGATGAGGAAATGTTACTTTGATTCATTGTGCGACTTGTAAACCAGCCAACCGACGTAACTATTAATGTGCCTTTTTACCATTATATAAAATACATGTTCTTTATACCTGTGTAACTTTAAGGAATAGTATCAGTCAGTGTTATTTACAATCAACTACATTTAAAACTGCCTCTAGTTACTCGATGGTTTGCTATCCTGTTTTATTCTAGCAATTCACTGGCCTAGATATTTGGCGTCCATATCATGGTATTGAAAAGTGATTTAATTGAATGGCACTGCACATCAAAATGCTGTTCGTCGAGGTGTTTATAGTGAGATCATGGTACAGTGAAGATTGGAAAATTTGCCCTTTCCTCACTGTAGTGTGATCTCGGAGTTGGTATATATAATTAGCGGGGGGTGTGGGGCGAGCATCCCCCCACAAGAGTGACTTTGATAAATGGCATTTTCGATATAAATATCATTCGATTACAGGTCTTTTTGATTTCGTAATATAGACCCGATATCTGATGCCCTTTTTCATTTTATCGTTCTGATTTGAATCATCAGTATGACATTGTTTTGCATGTCTACATTAGTCTAGATTTCTAAGGCATGATTTTGCAGTAATGCAAATATATTGAATTTTTAGCACATAGGTAATAACTGGCAACCTAATTTAGCAATTTCCTGAATTCCAGTTAAGCTGCAGGTCTTGCTTAATCAGCATTCCTAAATTCTGACAATGTAATTGATATTGCCGTCTCTACAGGATAGCTGCTTTTAGTCATCCATTGCACTTTCCATCTAAAGGTATTTCTTGGTAGTGCCCTCGGGTATTTAATTTCATCATGTGTTTATTGTTCTTTCTTTTTAGAAAAAAAATACACCTACCCAGACTGTGGGCCCCTTGCTTTTTGTACCTTTACTACTGGCCATTTTCAGGAAGAATGTATCCTTTGTCTCATTTTACATTAATTTTGCTGCATGTTTAGAAGGGTCTTTTAGATTCTGATTAAGTATTCAGGAAATTATACTGATGCATACTTCTTCTTCTTCTTTCGGCTTTTCCCAGTTAGGGGTCACCACAGTGGATCACCTGTCCGCTCATGATTGGCAGTGGAGTTTTAGTGTCAAGTTGCCAGCCCGGCACCCAACCTTCCACAGAAGGCACACACACTCACACTTAGGGCCAATTTAGAGTGTCCAATCCACCTACAGCATGTCTTTGGGATGTGGGAAGAAACCAGAGCACCCAGAGGAAACCCACATGACCACAGTGAGGACATGCAGACTCCACACACAAGGCACCCCAGCCGAGGATCGAACCGGAGAACCTCTTGCTGTGAGGCAACAACACTAACCACTGCACCACCGTGGCCGCCCAAATTATACTGATACATACACCTTTCTTAAATATAGCTACTGGATAAAGCTGTCTTTGTGCAAGGCAGATGTGACTGAGACTCCAGTCCAGTCTGAGATGCATGCTGCAAAACTGTATCCTAAAATCTGCTTTATGGTCAATGCGTCATATAATTGAAAAGTTTTACCCCAGGGAGCACCCTAGAAGCCTTTTGGGATGAAAATCCTTTGCTGTCCGTCCTTTTTCTCTGTTTCCAGCCTAATTATTTGTTGTTTTCTCTGACTCAGTACTTTTCTGTATCTTTTGCTTCCACCTCCCTGTAGTTCATATATATTTGTTTTTATTTATTTATTTTTGCTAGAAACCAAAATAAATGTTCCAAAATTGTACATGGTGACTAGTCAAGACTAGTCAATACCATGTGCCGTGTAAGGACATCCCCTATCACTATGGCAACCACTTCAAGACTTCTATTAAAATCTTGACCTTCCTTATTAGTAACAGTCATCTAACTGTAAAGATGTAAATTGCGACATAAGACCAGTTCTCATCTTGCCAAGTCATACACGCATTCTCCCCAGCAATCCAGTAAACTGATTGCCAACTTTGTGTACTTCAGAAGCTAGCTGGAAATAATTCTCACAAACTAAGTTAAACATTTTTTTATGTGGGCAAGCCCTGTGCAACACTCCATTCAGTGTGTGAAGTGCTTCAGCCTCCACCCTATGCTTTAGTACTACTCATTAATATTAGGTCCTGGATGTTTCAGCCATGTAGAAAGGAAAAATAATTTGCTTAATATGCAAAACTAATTGCATTCATTCTTCCATGGTTGAACAACCTTTCAGAAATCTGTCCTACTCCCCGTAATCAAGGTAAAAAAACTGTGAAAATGTTTCAAATGGCCAATTTACAAAATGGATCCAGATGAAAAGGGTGGAAGCAATTTTTGGATACTTTTTCATAAATAAGTCAATGATCCCAGTTTAACTAGTTGCTTCCATCTTCTTTCCTTATGTGGTAATGCGTGTTCTGCTCATGAATTACCAGAAGGAAGTCATTGTGGGGTGTAGATTATTAAAGCGGTACTTGCGTAAGGCTGCCTGGCAGGAACAGGCTGCGAGAAACCTTGTAGGTCTAGAAGCAGAATAATAATGTGTACAACCTGTAGACCTGTGAGAGGCATGTCAACGTCATGATGGAAGGATAGGTGAAAGAGCCAAGATAAGTGGAGAAAAACAGATGAACTACTGAAAAGTTATTTTTGTGGGGAGCTAGGGCTGGCATGTGACCAATGAAATAAAATACATAATGTGTGTGATGTTATTTTATCATTGAACTTTAGACTTGGAAAGTAAAAAGGGAAGAGAGAAGTTGTCAAAATGTTAAGTATTTCTATAAGGTTAAAATAAGAGAGTCCGTAATTAGAACCAGGGGAGTTATTTCTTAATTGTAGTACATTAATTAGTCTTAGGAAGATAGCTGGAGCAAAAGATAAGTCAGTGAGATAAAGTATGCAAACTTGTATGCCACTGTGCTAGAAGATGAAGACTACTGAGTTTGTATATCACACCTTTTACATTCATTCTCTCCCCCGTTTGAAGGAAAGCTCTGGTTTTCTTAAGAGAGTGAGTCCCAAAACACAGAGGCCAACTAGCTGAAAAATACTTTCTCAGTCTGAGATGGCTATTTCTTAGGATATTGCCTTTTCTCTGAAGTATGGATATCTTTGAGTTGGTGTACATATGTTTCGGGGTGGAAGGTGGGAGGATTGCCCTACACCGCCCCCGCAAAAAAGAACAACATAGAAGAGCGATCTTAGAGATTCGCTTTTGTCATTGATTTTGTCTTCTTTACTGCTTGTCTGAACTCAGCATTTGTAGCCCCAATATTTTAATAAGGAGCCACTGCCCCTCTCACCAGGGTGTACTTTCTAAACCATCTCAACAACTCCCTGTCAGTTCCTCCAGTGTAAATTGTTCTTTTGGCACAAAAGGTCTCACTGGTTCAAGTTATTCCATAACCTCTTTTTTTTTTGTTTCTCATAAAGCATCTCACAAAACATTAGAACTTAGGGGCAGGCATCAGCTTCCTGTTTTCTACTTTGAAAAAAGTTTTCTTTTTTTGCATAGTATCTGACACATTATAAAGTACATACTTTTTCTTGTTACTGTTTTCAGATGCTTACTAAGCAGGATCCAAATGCTAACTGCATTTGTCTGTTTTGCCTTCAGCCACATCCTTCAGGGATGCAAATTTAACAAGAGTTCAGCCAAAAATGATTTATAATTTCCAGAAGACCGTACATAACCATTATTGAAAAGCTGTTGAGGCAGAAACCTTGGAGTTCTGGATACATACTCATCTTCGAATAGAAAAACATAATGCAAACATAAGACTAAGATGTTTTCTTTCCATTTTATTAACTTTCTAGATTTCAGAAGCATTAAGCTGGCTAGGACCATTGCTCATTCTATTTGAAGACTGTTCTCAGACCTGCTGACTTTGCTGTGTTCATCTGTCAGGTTACAAATATCCATGATGTTTTGGCTTATTTAAAATAAGTTAGGAATTTCCTCATATTCACCCAAGTCCTCTCAACCTTCTATTTCTTGGAGTGTTAGTTTCATTATGACTTTATCCTCATTTAAGCCAGCTTCTTTATTTCCTGACTAACATAGGCCACAGACTCACCACTGGCTTTGATGCCTTGTAACCCAATCAGTGTTGCCACCAATCATCCATCAGTATCTCTGCTACTAGCACCAGAGTAAAATAGTTAATGATCAGCCTAAGATATCCATGATCTCCTCTAGAAGCGGAGTTCCCACTGATACTTAACTCCAGACCAGCATGTGTTCTTGGAGATGGTTTTTAAGTGAATAAGACTTATCAAGATTAGATTGTAGACACACAACCTCATCTGTGACATTTCCGTTTTCTGCAGAGATGTAGAATCAAAAGTATGGCGCTACCAGAAAAAAAAGCTTTACTTTTCTCTTCCTAGGGATCAATTACTTGCTAATGGGAAGATCACCACCCAAAAGAAATTTGTGAACTCAGACCTGTCAAAACTGTAGACAAAGGCCATTCCACATGTTCAGCTTTTCATCAAGATAACTCTTAAAATTTGCTGAATTTTTTTTTTTAGAAAAAGCTTCTGATAATTTATATGGTTGACAAAACATTTACAGCTAGATGTTGTCTTATCCATCTAATTCATAATTTGGCTTCTAATTGTACAGCAGGGCATGAAAGGCAGCAGCCCACGTTTATCATGCTCCATATCCATAAGTCTAACTCCTTGCCTAGTACCCAATCGAAAGGCTTAAATCTAATATGTGACATTAACAAAATTGCTGGAGAGACAGATTTGTCTCCCAGAGGCCGCCCCATCTCAGGAATAGACTCCCCATACACATCAAGCAGAGTACGTTGCTGACCCTCTTCAAGTGCAACCTTGATGAGGTGGATGAGTAACCGCAAATTTGTCCCAGGGGTTCCACCTGTGTCCCTCATTGACAAGAACGACAGGTGCTGATTGAGGGTTTTTTGGAGGGATAAATTCTTGGCTAGGCTTGTAAGGGCCCCAGAGCCATTAGCCTAGTAATCTTCAGTAGCCATCACAATATGGGGTCTTGTCCTGCAGAGAATATAACAGTTAGACACCTTCCACAGGCCCAAACCATCAGTCTGCTTGAGCTAACAAAAAATACAAAAAATATTTGGGTGCCAAATCCTTCAGAGCTTTCCTGCCACCAAAGAGCACGCTTCTCTGAGGCTTTCAAGGATAGACTGTCAGCTTGTGCTGTTCCTTTGCTGGGGAAGTTTTCCTTTGGAAAAAACTTTCCTGTTCCCTTTTGAAGGTAGGAGTTTGTGTTTTAATCAACTGTCATGGGACTGTATTGTACATTTAAATGAGCGCTCTTTTTCCCTGTCAGTTTAAAAGTTGTTTAAGGTAATTGGAAACCTTTTTCTGTGGAGAATTTTTATTTTATTGTTGGGGCTGCTACAGTGTTTAAAATGCTTTTCACTGTATTTTTATGTGAAAATTTGATGTTTAAAGACTTGTGTTTTACTGGCTTTTGCTGCTTGTTTTCCCTGGGAAAGAAGCACCATTTCGACTTGACCATGAAATGACCTGCTGGTCCCACAGTTGGTCCTTCTTTCAGCCACAAAAAGAAAAAGTTAAGCAAACAGAATTTTCCAACACAAGTAAGCTAGCAGTTTTCCTCAACCACAGGTAGGTGTCTGCTATAGCCATTTCATGTACCGCAGAACACTCATCTTTATTCTGGATCCCTCTGATATGTAGCACCACCATGTCCCCTCTGGTTGTTGGGGTCTCCTCAGTGGGTAGGAGAGAGCCTGTCTTGTTGATCCTGGGAGAGGGAACAGGGAAGGCTTCCATACTTTGCCAGGCTGTTGTGCCCATCCCTGGAGAATATGCTGCTGCCATTAATAACATTATTGGGCCCATTCTCCTGTGAAAAAGACCCAGAAAACTAAACATGTATCTTCTACTCAAATATCCTTAGGAGTTTACTTGGTCTAGCTCATGGTTTAATTCAGGCCATTGATTCTTCTTATAAAGTAGTCTCTGGTAAAAGAGAGAGAGAGAGATTCATATTTTCCTGAAGAGATTAACTATTCTGAAACTTGACAAGAAAATGAAGGGACACATACATTCATAGGTTCATACTAGGCTATCTGCCCTAGGGCATTTATAAGCCTAGCCAAAATGTGTTTGGCTTTCGCCACCCATTTTAAATTTATTTTGCTATGCCCTTTTTCGAGGTTAGTATACTGTGCCTCTGTCTAACAGTGACACAGAAGTGATACCCAGGGTAAACCTACGATCTCCCATCCACTCATCAAGATTCCTCATGAAGAGAGTCAATGAGGGACTCTGCCTAACCTGGACTGGGATTTTATTCCAGAGTGAAGGGAGCCTCTGGGTTATGAATCTGTCCCTCCAGCATGTCCTATTTATTTCAGTGCTGAGGTTCAAGTCTCTCGAGCACGTAGCATGTCCATTAATTCCGGGTTGGACATGGCTTTATATGTCAAGCACAGATCGCCTCTGAACAGGCGGTATGCCACTGAGTAGAGCTGGAGTTTCTTTAACCAGGCAGCATATGGCATCTGTTTGAGCCCTTTGATCCTCTTGGTGAGGTACTTTTGGGGTCTTTCCAGTTGTTGCAGGTGTCTGGTAAGGTACATCCCAAAAGGGGCATTGTACTCAATTATGGGCCTGATGAGGGATGAGTAAAGAGGCACGATGACCTCCCCTGATCTAGATGCGAATCCCTTCATGATTAGGTGGGCTATATAAAATGTTTTTCTAACCACTTTGGCCACGTGGTTGTCAAATGAGAGATTGCTATCAACTTGGGTCCCCAGGTCCCTAATTACTTCTTCTGTACTTAATGGATTACCACCTATGTGGTAATTTGTGGGCACTTTGTTTTTGCCAAAGGGGATGACTATACACTTTTTGGCATTTAGCTTGAGGCCATGGCTCTGGCACCAGTTGTCTGTTTCTATGAGGCCCTTTTGGAGGATGCTTGTGTTGGCTGGAGAGTCAATTATGGCGCCCAGTTTGCAGTCATCTGAGAACTTGGTCAGCCACAGTCCTTCCGTGTTGGCCTGTACCTCAGAGAACTATACCGAACAAAAGAGGTCCCAGGACTGAGCCTTGTGGGACACCACTTGTAACTGGTTTGGAGTCTGACATGGCTCCAGCAATTCTAACCATGTGGGTTCTGTCCTTGAGCCAGTTTGCAATCCATCTAGTGACATAGGGGTTTATTTTTAAGCTGGTGAGCTTATCTATAATGCCCGAGTGGGGTATTGTATCGAAGGCTTTTGCAAGGTCCAGGTAGGCTGTATGGACCACCTTCCCCTTGTCAATAGCCTTGGTGACTGTTTCAAAGAAATCAACCAGGTTTAAGAGGCAGGATCTGCCCTTAACAAAGTTGAACTGGGTAGGATCCAGTGTCTGTAGGTCCCCAATATCTTTATTTATGAGGTCCATGATGATCCTTTCCATAGCTTTGCATACCAAGCTAGTCAGGCTTATGGGGCAATAGTTTCCAGGATCCGTTGAGGCACCACCTTTATGGAGAGGGACCACTGTTGCTGTACGCCACTCTTTGGGCACATATCCTGTAGTAAGGCTGAGATTGAACAGTAGTTTTATGTTTGGGTTTAGCTCTTCTTGGAGTTCATGTAGGACGTAGCCCAGGACACCATCTGGTCCCATTGATGCTGTGTTTTTTGCTTTGGAGAGGGCGGCTCTTACCTGAGCATCTGAGATGTCAGGGGGGCAGCACTCTGCTGGGATAGATATTTGCCCTTTTGGTGAGGAGGGGGGTTTGCGCTGAACCTGTCAGCTAGGATGTTGGCAATGTCTGTGGGTTCAGTGTATTTTTTGTCATTTTGGACTAATTCTGAGCATATCTGGGAATTACCACCCAGGTTCCTAACATAACTAAAGAAAGCCTTGTGGTTATCCTTAGTGTCCTGTGCAATATCGTGAGGGGAATGGATCCCATTCTTTAGTCAGGGTATGGTTAAAGTTCATGTACAGGGTTTTCTCCTCAGATTTTTGATTCAGACTCTGTGGAGAGCTCATTTTGACTGTCCCCTTGGGGGTTCTCTTTCTCTAAGACTATTTCTAGAATGTTGACAGTGTTTTCACTGTGAGAACATCGAGGTGTCTCAGTCGCTCTGAAAATTTCCAGAACCTTGACTCATTTCTCCAGTTCTGTCACCTTTGGAGGATGTGCGTGTTTACTGCCTGAAGCTTTCCTGGTAAGCAACAAAACTGCCCATGAAAAAGGCAAATATATATATAGTTTCTCAGTCTTTTAAGTTTTTATAGACTCTTCCCAAACCTTGCACAACAGCTACAGTTCTAGTTAATCATATTGCTGTTAAGCATTTAGTTAATTCATATCCTATTTTTCACTTGAATTTCTCCAAGTCTTTTGGGTTTCTAATATGAGGGGAATGGATCCCATTCTTTAGTCAGGGTATGGTTGAAGTTCATGAAATTAGTATTGTCAGTCTTTGAAAAGTGCTTTTCCTGGCACCCTCAATGTGTCCAGAATTGAATCCTTTTGTAAGTCATACAAAATTGCATATACTGGTAGCATATATAAGTATAACTATAAATTATTTTATTTTTGTTAGACCTGGTGCTACTACTATTGGAACTGTGTAGGTATCTTTCTTTCACATTGCTCTCATTTCTGCTAGCAAATCCTGGTATTATATGACTGTCTCTCTTTCTACATGCACTATAATCACTGGGCGTAGCAATTTTAGGGATGGATGCTAATTTTGTCTTTTTTACCTAGATCACTATATCAGCTTTCTCTCACATCTATTTTTGAACAGTTGGTAATGTGTGATCTCATGTGACATGCTTTCATTCTCAGCAATGCTTTGTGGTTCAGGTTTCCAGTGTTTCTCAATATATAACAATATATTGTAGTGTTTGCATAACCCCAAAGCAACAGGCTTGCCACATTAGCATGACTTTCAGTATACTTTCCCTTCAACGTGAGTGTATCACACCCAGCAACAAGATGACTGTTTTCAGTTTTTTTGTTTATTTCCAGAACCTGTATTTGTCTGTTTCTCCCACATGTTCAGCATTCTTTGTAAACCAGTGTGCATGTAGTCCACCATTATTAACCTTTCATGTTTTTGTTTCAATTCACTTCTCCTTAACAATTCCCATGTCAAATCCTCAGCAGCATGAGGTTGTTCAAGGAGATCTCTGTACATGTAATATTTGTCTTGTCCACATCTCTTTCCTTCTCATCTGATCCTTCTCCTTATATTCTTTTGTTCAGTTGCGGTCTGATTTTTGTCTGCTTCTGTTGTGATTTCCATTCTTAACAGCAATATGCTTCTGCTAAACTAAGCAGAGAGGTCATCTTGCTGCCAAGCAGATATGCATGCAGTCCCAAGACTGAAGATCTATACATATAATTAATTTTGAGGAGGCCCATACATCTTTCAGATCAAGGAATGTATGCTATTAATAGGCAATGATTTTTATACATCTCAGACTACCTCCAGCAACCCTACCCCATCCACAGCCGAACACAGCACCAACAACCACTTTACATTACACCCAGTGTCTGTTGATACCATAAGGAAACTACTAAAAAACTGAAACCAACCACATTCGCCAACGGTAACCTCCCAGCAGAATTTCTGCAAATGTCAGCAGATGCTATAGCATATCCAGTAGCCATACACATAAACAGATCATTATCAGAGAGCCTAGTTCCAGATATTTGGAAAATCTCCTGCATTATACCTTTAAAAATGGGAAGTAACTCAACCAAACTTACTAATTATAGGCCATTTGCCGTCCTGCCCCCATTATCTAAAATACTAGTGAGGACTCTACACACCCAATTAATGGTCTGTCTTCATACAAACAAACTATTATCAAGCACTCAACATGATTTCTGCCCCTCTCACAGCACTACTGCAGCCCTCATGTCCTTCACAAGTACAGTGAACCACTATAAAAACAATGGACAATTTGTGTCTGCCACATTTTTAGATTTTTCCAAGGCCTTTCACATGGTCAGTCATGAGAAAACCATTAGCGTCCTCTCCACCCTAAATCTCAGTAACTCCTATATCACATGGTTTGAAAGTTACCTATCAGGATGACAGCAGGCCATCCAATGGCAACACTAACTTTTCACTCTTCTCCCCGTTACCATAGGAGTTCCACAAGGCTCCATCCTTGGACCTCTACTTTTCTGTCTTCACCAACCAGCTCCAAACCGCCACACTACATGCCTCAGTCATGCAATATGCAGATGGTTCTACTCTCATATGCACAGCCTCCTTTCTACACGACCTCCACACCATAACCCAAAATTCCTTTCTGTCCATTGAATCATGGTTCATCAACTACCAACTCATTCTAAACCCCAACAAAACAAAGTTCCTTCTCTTCTACCCAACAAAATCCCCCTCATCTTCCCAACCTTTCACTATCCTATCCAAAAATAAAACTACTATCACTCCAGCAACTCGTACCAAATTGCTAGAGATAGAAGTTGACAACTTGAAGTTCAATATACGTATAGCACAAACCATTAAAGGTGATCCACAAGAAATTAGGTCTTCTATACAGAAACAATTCCTAACAAGAAACACAAAAGCTACTATCACTCACACACATCTCTAATCTTTCCTCCTGTATGCATCTCTGATCCTAACCAACCTCAGCAAATCTGAACTAACCAAACTCGAATCTTGTTGCAACAAAATTACCAAGTTTGCCACTGACGCCTCAAACAGGACAAATCACTGTACATCTCTTAAACAGCTAGAATGGCTAGAACGTCCTCTACTGCTACACTTGAATCAATTAACCTTTGCCCACAAAATACTGTATCATCCAGACAAAACCCCTTGCTTGCATGCAAGCCAATTTTTGCAGTGGTCTGTGTTTTATAGTTTTTGTAACTGGAGCTTGTAAGTTTTTGTAACTGGAGCTTTTCTCCCCGGACCTCTGCTGAAAAAGGACCTGTGTCCAGTCGAACTTTCCCAGTAAACAAATGTAAAATAAATATATCATTTGATATAAGCATAAAGCATTTTTCTTGCTTTCCTGCCCAAATGATCTAGTACTTTTTCTGGCCAGTCACCCCAAAAATGTAAGTTAGAACAGGAAGAGTAAATTAGTTTATAAAGCACAAAGAATAAAATAAAAACTGTAATATAAACAATGGAGCAAATACTGGCACTCGGGACCATAAAGTTTAATCCAGGTTTAAAAACAAGGTAAGCGCTTTCACCAAATGCTTCTTCAGACCATATGAAAAAACCTGCCCCATTCTCACAGTTTAAATACATTCTGACAACCAATCAAGCATCACTACTAATTAGTATTAAAAAGGCAACATGTTCCAAGGAAGTAATAAAATACAAAGTGTAAAACTAACACAGGTTAGGAGTATACATACTGCATAGAAGGATATTCACATAAAAAGGCATCACATTTCCAACATTTGCCATCTTCCTGAGGAAAAATACTTTGGTGTCTGCTTGGGGTATAAAAAATATCTATGCAAGCATTTCCAAGCAAAAATCCTAAATCCTTCTAGACTTTGTTGCATATTTGTGAGCCATACTTATGGCCTCCCAAACTTTACTTCTGAATTGCTTATCCAGTCCCTCTCAAATTTTTCTAACCCCATCTGAATAGTTCCTATAGTCATTGTGCAATATTTTTATACCCTACAAATTATCCCTTTAGCAGCAGCAGCTTCTGTTCTAAATTAAACTAAAAACTGTACCAGAGCAGAGCTTTCACTTAGGATTCCCTTATTTCTTTGCCTATATTCTGATATCAATCCCTACAGGGGAGGCAGGCTCTAGCCTGCAGTTCAAATGTCGTCTTGGCCTCTTCCCATTCTACTACTTTTTCCTCTCTAGTTATATGTTTCCAGTTCCTTGTTTTTTTTGCCGGTTTTCTCCAGTAAATTCCAACCTCCTCTTGCCTATTCTTTGTACCCCAAATTGCAGTTATGCATCTTGGCAAAATCTTATTTGTCCATTCTTGTGTTGGCTTACTTGTTAGAATATTTTCTGCTATATTATGAATATAATGTTATGTATGGCTGTTTTCCTTAAAGATACTCCTCCAAAATGCCACTCTGTCCTTGTATATTCAAGTCCCCCCACTTCATCATCATCATAGCAGACCTTAGGCATAGGCTAGCTAAGTAGCTACCTAGGGCACCACTCTAACAGGGGCACTTTTCCAGTATTTATTTCTCAAATTTTATAGGAAAGAAATGGTTTCTTTAAAGTGTGTTGAATAAATGCAGGTAAAACTAGAGTAAAACAAGCTGCGAGAAAAAATGGAGAAAAAAAGTAATCTGGATGGTGTGGGTAGACCAGGATGGGGCACCAGCTAGTGTTGGGGGTGTGTGTGTGTGTGGAGCCCTTTTGCCTAGGACAACAGCTGACCAAAGGCTGGCCCCTTTCTATTTTGAGTTATAGCTTTTGGCTTGTATTACGTATATCCCTTCAAACGGGGTAATCCTAAACCACCTTGTTCTATTGGAAGGATCAGCTTATCCCAGTTCACCCTTGCCATTTTCCCATCTCATATAAAATCCTTCAACTCTTTATAAACTACTGTCCACAAGTGATTGATCCTGTGATTGATAGTTATATCTGACCTGTATATAAAACTAAAGGGACTAAAAACATTTTCATTGCTTGTATCTTGCTATCTGTATCCAAAAACAAGAACTTCCGGTTTCTAAATATTTGTTTAGTCTATTCTCACATATCCTTAGCTACTATGAAAGAATCCTTTTTAATTGATACTCCTAAATACTTCAGTTTGTATCCCCATAAACATGGGCATTGCTGAACCAGTTAATGTGTGGATTCTTAGTTTACAGCTCTAGTTTTTGTTTTATCTTCATTACTTGTATATCCCAAAAATTCTTGCAACTGTTTCAAAATGTTCCACAACACTGAGATGTCCTTTTCTATTTTTATCAGATATAAAATACTGCCTGCAAATAGTCAACTTGTATTGATTACCATTCCAATTATTTCCTTGAATTTCTGAGACCCCTATTTTCTTTGCCAATTGCTCTAAAGGTAGTGCAAATAAGAAAGGGGAAATAGAACACCCCTTTCTGGTTCCTCTGTTCAAACCCAACTTAGCATGCAGGATCGATCCCACTTAGTTATTCCTCTTATCCCTCTTATATCTTCCTAATTAACTTTATTATTTTATCAAAGAATGCAAATGTTTCAAGTGTCCTCATAAATTCCCAGCTTACTCTGTTGAATTATTTTTCTCCATTAAGACCCACCAACAACAGTGGTATTTTCTTATATTCTGCTTCCCCTGTAGATCGTATCATCATTGTTCTGTTAATGTTTTCAAATGTTTGCTTCTCCTCCACAAAGCCACATTTATCCATAGTTATCAATATTGATAACACCTTTGCCATTCTTTTATTATGGACATATAAACACTTTATAATAATGGTTTAACATTGATATTGGCCTATATGAAGCTGGGTCCTATCAGTCCTCAGCTTTCTTTCAGCATGGTAATGCTTCCCTTCCTTTTAAAGTACAGTTAAAGAAAACCTTCCAGATCTTTCTCACTTTCTTCCTTCCTAGCCTCTAAATGTCCACCCCAGGAATACCATCTGTTCCTGTATATTGATTATAGATCACAATTTTTCTCATCTTCTCCTAACTTAACTGTTAATTGTCTAGTCTCTTCTACCTCTAACCTCAGCACATATATCTTCCATAAGTATTTCCATTTGTGCTCACTCTTGATTACCAAATCTTTATGCTTTATACAAGTTTTTTAAAAAAATTCCAAAATATCTCTGGTTATTTTTCTTATTGGCTCGATAAGTTTGGTAACGACCCTTTCTACTTTCTGTTGCACAGGTTGTGGTGCTAAAAGTGCTTGTGCTCTAGAGTTATAAAAAAACAGTTGCTTAACAGCAATCTTTCTAAACTCATGCATATTAGCCGGATAATCCCTTATTTTTTCTCTTGAGCACTCTGCAGTTGATGCTGCTTCTTGATCTGTGAGATTCCCCTTATTTTGCAATACTTTAACATTGTCAGGCACCCTAAATAATTTACTTATTAACCATATCTCTTTTATTTCTACCCTCCACTTTGATTTTTACCCTATTCAGTAGCTATAACTTCTGAAGAAATGTTTGTCTTCCCTAATCACTGTCAAATATGTTCCACTGCCCAATCCTTAAGTTATTCCCGTTTGAATACAAAGGTGAAGGAAGTACCAGTGTTTCATTTTTACTTCATTACTCTGCATTTGTATCTAGACTGCAGTGGTGGTGCTGCAGTAGCATTGTCGCCTCACAGTTACATTGCCTGTTCAATTCTGCGAGTGTCTTCTGTGTGGCGACATGCGTGAATGGGTGTTCCTTTGTTGAAGGTTGTGCATTAGGCCCGGCAAGCCAGTACATAAAAATCTTCTGCCAATCATTAGCGGACCGGAGTTCCGCTGTGGCGACCCCTAACTGGGAAAAGCCGAAAGACACAACACTCTGCATTTGTATCTTAATTATTTTGCATGTTCTGAAATAGTTACTGGATGTGTGTCATAGCTTTTAATTAAATACACGTATTCCTGTGAAGTGTCCTTTCACTCTAGTCTAGACCAGTTATTATACCTTGGAGAGTAATAGGTAAATCTTCCCAGAATTCCTACTACTGAATTTATATCTTTCATATCAAATATTTTTATATTTTATTTCAGAAATCTACCCTCTTTTGTTATCTTTTCCCTTCCAGGTCCCCCAGATGCATCCTCACCAATGCAAATCAAAATCCAGTCCCTACCTATAAGTAGCTGAAAGCTGATTATTTTTCTCAAAATTTTCTTAAGATCCATAATAGTGGTTTTAGGTAGAATATAAATACATGCCGGTGTAATCCTCCTCCCTTGCCAGTATCCCGTTACTACCACAAATCTACTATTATTATCTTTGCTCCTCTTCTGTCAGTATATGAGCTCCTCTAGCAATTACTAGAAGTACTCTCCTTTTACTTTGTCCCTATTATTCTGCTGAATATCTATCCTGAAATCCTTTCTTTATTAAATTTACACACTCGCTCCTTTCCAAATGTGTCTCCTGTAATATTGCTATTTGTACTCTGCATTTTCCTACCTTCTTGTCTATACCTTTGAGGCCATTCATGTTCCAAAATAATATGGATAGGGTAGCCATTTTAAAAAGTTATTATACCCACCTATTATATGTCCGCTTTTTTAAAATGTCCATTTCCAGCTTTTGTGGTACATGCATCCACTTATGTTTGGCAGGTTGCTTGTTTATACTGTTATATTTTGTCATCTCCATTTGAAGCTATGTCACATTTTACAAGACTTTTTGTTTTAATGAAAATCCTCAAAAAACACAACCACACAGAATACTCGTACGACCTAGTATTTTAAAACAAACACAAAGCTATGTATATTTTCAAATAATGAAGTTTAATCCTCCTTGTTAGAAATTGTCCCAAACTAACAGCTGTAACAACAGGCATTACCTAACCTACAGTTGAGGATGTTCTTCATTCCACATTGCTGCAGTCCTAACTATTGGGTAGTCCGCTGTCCAGTCGGCCCGAATACCAAAGTATATGGCTGACGTCGGTCACGGCGCATTAGACTGACGTCAGTACATCAGGGTACTAATGCGCATGACCGACGCCATATCCTCAGTCTTTTTTGCCGCATGGTCCGATGCAGAAGCTGTTTTTGCAAGTGCAGGTTGGCGTTCTGAAAGTTTCTGAAGTCAGAGTTTCAGACCGAATCAAAGTTGGCTAAGTACCCGCTAGAATATTTTGGTTTTTCTTGCCTCAGTATTTAACTGGATGTCAGAAAAAGTGAATAACTGTATTTCTTGTGGGAAACAGATACCTCATAGGGATTACCATACTTTGTGTATACCTTGTTTAGGGCCTGAGCACGACGTTGTTGGATGCCGCCTTGTGCTAGGTTTAACAAACGACTATTAAGAGAAGGTTAGACTGTGCCAGGTTAGTGTTTGGGAAGCGTTGTAATTATAAAATGCTGTCGGATGCTCCGACGCCCGCCCAGCCAAAAGCGCAAGGACAAAGCAGGAAGTTTAGAGGAAGAACCGACAGTCCCAGACGCCGAGTTCTTTAGAAGGCTCAGTGGAGCCGGAGGTTCTGCCAGGAGTTTCTTTGGAGTCTCAGGGAGAAACTTTATTGTTGCAGGATGTATCTCAGGAAGTAGGCCAGCCTGAAGGGGCTTCTCAGGTGGCTGTTCTTCCCTCTCTTCCTAAGGTGGTTAGGGCCTCGCCTTCTGTTTCTAAGGCTTCTTTAAGAGGCAGGCCTGCTTCAGCTTCAGTGGGGTTTCTCCTAGTGTTTCAGGGTCCTGCCTACAAGCTATATGCTAAAATGGCAGAGGATTTGATTACACTGATTAGAGGTTCTATGCCCCCTCCTGATAAGAGGCCTAGGGTGGAACCTGAGTTTGAGAGTTTTGAGCAATGTTTGGAGGCTTCTGAGTCTTCGGCTGAAGATTTGCAGGAGTATCCTCCTTATTCTGATTCTGATGTGGATGATTCTACTCCTTCAGCTTCGCCTCCTGAGGATTTTTTCATTTTCAGAGACTCTGCATTCCATGAGGGAGCATTTTAAATGGGAAGGTCAAGATTTCTCTGATTCCAGGAAGAGGCTTAGAGAATTCTTGTTTTTACCCCAGCATAGGCCTTTAGCTATACCTCCTGTTTTGAATGTGGTAGAAGATGTTTTTGCAGAGGCTTCCCTGAATCCTGACTCTTTGCCTCCTGCCCCAGTTAAACCGGATAGGTACTATAGGGTGCCTGAAGCCCATAAGTATCTTTTAAGAGTCCTAGGGCAGACCCAGAAACTGTCTCTCAGGGGCCTAAAGGTGTGAAGGCTTCTGTGGTTAAAAATCCTGTTCCTCCTGATAAAGAGGCAAGGGCTTTGGATAGATGGGGAAAGAAAGTGTATACTTCTTCCACTTTAGCCATGAGGGCGTTGAATTGTCAGTTTCATATGTTAAAATATCAGAATTATCTCCTTTCACAATTGAAGTCTAAGGTGGATGCTCTGGCTGAAGGTATTGAGTGTAAAGAATTGCAGGATTTAGTTCATGTTTCTGAACAGGTGGGTAAGCATTCCCTTACAGTGTGGTTTTGATGCTGTGCAGGCCTCTCGAGGTGGCTGCTACTGGTTCTGTTCTTCGTAGGCATGCCTGGTTGAGGGATCAGAACTTAGCTGAGCATGTTAAGACAAGGATTTTGGATGCTCCTTTACAGTCTGATGTGTTGTTTGGTTCGCCTGTGGAAGCAGTTTTAAAGAAAATGGAGGACAAGGCTAAGTCTATGCAAACTGTTAAGGATTTTTGCAGGTGCAGCCTCCAAGTTTAGTAGAAATTGGCCTGCTAAGGGGTGGACTTATCCTGCTTATGATTCCCAGTCTAGGGGTAGGTCTAGACGTGGTAGAGGCAGAGCTCAAGGTTCTTTAGGCCCAGGGACAGGAGTTCACCTGCTCAGACTTCTGGTGAGGCAGGGTCAGTCCTTTCTGCAAGCAGACCCAATGACCTGCCTTTTCAGCTGCCATTACATTCTCGCCTGGCAGGACCTTTGGGAGGAAGGCTGTCTCTTTTCAAAGAAAATTGGGATTTAATTACACAAGACAGATGGGTTTTGGATATCATTCACCACGGTTACAGGTTTTATTTCCATACCTTTGCCTCCTTTCAAAGGCATGCCAGACATTCCTCCTCTACAAAGAAAAGAGGCTCACAAGCAAATTTCTCTGTTGCTCCAAATAGGGCTATTCAGTCAGTTCCTGTGCCAGAAAGGCCTAGGATTTTATTCTCTGTTCCTAGTACCAAAAGGGAACACGTGGAGACCAATTTTGGATTTATCTATCCTCAACACTTATCTGGACATTCCCAAGTTCAAAATGTTGACGCTACAACAACTTTTACCTCTGCTGGGCAAAGATCACTGGATGGTAACTTTAGATCTAAAGGAAGCTTACCTTCATGTGCCAATAAGACTGAGTTGCAGGAAGTATCTGCTGGAGCTGGAAATTTTCATTATCAGTTCTCTGCATTGCCCTTTGGCTTATCTACTGCCCAGAGTATTCACAAAGGTTCTAGCTCCAGTGATAGCTTACTTCAGGCTAAAAGGAATTCAAATCTATCCTTACTTGGATGACTGCCTGATTCTGGCTCGAGAAAAGGAAGACCTTCTACAGCATTTGGAATATGTCATAGCAGTGCTAAGATGCCTAGGGTATTCTCAGAACGAAATAAAGTCCAGTCTAGTACCCTCTCAAGACATGTGCTTTCTGGGTGTGAGACTGAATACAGCAGCCCAGATGGCCTTTTTAACCCCGGACAAACAAAAAGAATCTTTCCAGTTACTTCCATCACCTATCTCTTCAGTCCGGCTGACTGCAAGGACAGTCCTTCAAGCCTTAGGGTTCATGGCATCTTAGTATTCTGGTGCTTCCCAATGCCAAACTGCATATGAGGAAGCTACAATGGTAGCTCAAAGCTCTGTGGACACAGCACTTCCAGGATTTGGATACTGTCACTCAAATAATACCTTGCATTCAAAAGGAATTTTGTGGTGGGCTCAGGAATGTCACCTAAACAAGGGACTCTCTGTGACCCGGCCAGAGGCAAGTCAGATTCTAACGACAGATGCCTCAGATATTGCTTGGGGGGCTCATCTAAATGGAAAGTGGATACAAGACAAGTGGCCTGCCAGACTACAGCATCTACATATCAACATGAAAGAGATGTTAGCAGTCCAGTTTGCATTAATGGCTTTCAAGGAGTTACTTCTTCCAGGGCAGGTGTTGATTCTAACAGACAACACAACTGTCATGTGGTACATCAACAAACAAGGGGAACACATTCTTACCCATTGTGCAGGCAAGCAATGATTTTATGGGAGACTGCGCTCAGCTTGCAACTAACTCTTCAGGCAAGGTTTCTGCCGGGAGCACAGAACTCCTTAGCAGATGTGTTAAGCAGACAAATCATGGATCCCCACGAGTGGAAACTGGATCTTCATGTATTTCAAACATTGACAGTGTCATGGGGAACTCCAGACATAGATCTGTTCGCTTCCACTAAACCACCAGCTGCCAAAGTTTTGCACGGCGATTTCATCACACAGCTTGGAAAGTGGATGCTCTTTCTTTCAGTTGGAAAAATCTTCATGTGTATGCTTTTCCACCTCTGCCTCTTCTCCCAAAGGTGCTTCTAAAGGTCAGACAAGACAAGCCAAGGATGATTTTATCAGCTCCAGATTGGCCTCGGCAGCACTGGTACCCATTACTGAGGAGTCTGGTAAGGAAGCCTCCATGGCCTTTACCCTTGATTCCACACCTGTTGTCTCAGAGGGACGGTCGTCTGCTCAATGTCAAGCTTCACTCTCTTCATCTAACAGCCTGGCATATTCTGTTTTGAAGTACAGCAGGTCTCAGCTTCCTCAGCAAGTTTTAAATGTGATTATGGAAGCTAGAAGACCTAGTACAAGGAAAGTGTACGCAGAAAAATGGAAGAGATTTTTGTTTTGGACTGCAGAAAAAAATTTGGAGATTTCTGAGCCTAATTTGAGTGTGGCTCTTCAATATCTTACTGAGTTATTGGACAAAGGTTTGTCTTTCTCTTCTATTAAGATTCATGCTGCAGCAATTTCAGCTCACTATGATTGTGACCCACCATTGTTTTCACATCCTTTGTTCAAATGTTTGCTTCTCCTCCACAAAGCCACATTTATCCATAGTTATCAATATTGATAACACCTTTGCCATTCTTTTATTATGGACATATAAACACTTTATAATAATGGTTTAACATTGATATTGGCCTATATGAAGCTGGGTCCTATCAGTCCTCAGCTTTCTTTCAGCATGGTAATGCTTCCCTTCCTTTTAAAGTACAGTTAAAGAAAACCTTCCAGATCTTTCTCACTTTCTTCCTTCCTAGCCTCTAAATGTCCACCCCAGGAATACCATCTGTTCCTGTATGTTGATTATAGATCACAATTTTTCCTCATCTTCTCCTAACTTAACTGTTAATTGTCTAGTCTCTTCTACCTCTAACCTCAGCACATATATCTTCCATAAGTATTTCCATTTGTGCTCACTCTTGATTACCAAATCTTTATGCTTTATACAAGTTTTTAAAAAAAATTCCAAAATATCTCTGGTTATTTTTCTTATTGGCTCGATAAGTTTGGTAACGACCCTTTCTACTTTCTATTGCACAGGTTGTGGTGCTAAAAGTGCTTGTGCTCTAGAGTTATAAAAAAACAGTTGCTTAACAGCAATCTTTCTAAACTCATGCATATTAGCCGGATAATCCCTTATTTTTTCTCTTGAGCACTCTGCAGTTGATGCTGCTTCTTGATCTGTAAGATTCCCCTTATTTTGCAATACTTTAACATTGTCAGGCACCCTAAATAATTTACTTATTAACCATATCTCTTTTATTTCTACCCTCCACTTTGATTTTTACCCTATTCAATAGCTATAACTTCTGAAGAAATGTTTGTCTTCCCTAATCACTGTCAAATATGTTCCACTGCCCAATCCTTAAGTTATTCCCGTTTGAATACAAAGGTGAAGGCAGTACCAGTGTTTCATTTTTACTTCATTACTCTGCATTTGTATCTAGACTGCAGTGGTGGTGCTGCAGTAGCATTGTCGCCTCACAGTTAGACATTGCCTGTTCAATTCTGCGAGTGTCTTCTGTGTGGCGACATGCGTGAATGGGTGTTCCTTTGTTGAAGGTTGTGCGTTAGGCCCGGCAAGCCAGTACATAAAAATCTTCTGCCAATCATTAGCGGACCGGAGTTCCGCTGTGGCGACCCCTAACTGGGAAAAGCCGAAAGACACAACACTCTGCATTTGTATCTTAATTATTTTGTACGTTCTGAAATAGTTACTGGATGTGTGTCATAGCTTTTAATTAAATACACGTATTCCTGTGAAGTGTCCTTTCACTCTAGTCTAGACCAGTTATTATACCTTGGAGAGTAATAGGTAAATCTTCCCAGAATTCCTACTACTGAATTTATATCTTTCATATCAAATATTTTTATATTTTATTTCAGAAATCTACCCTCTTTTGTTATCTTTTCCCTTCCAGGTCCCCCAGATGCATCCTCACCAATGCAAATCAAAATCCAGTCCCTACCTATAAGCAGCTGAAAGCTGATTATTTTTCTCAAAATTTTCTTAAGATCCATAATAGTGGTTTTAGGTAGAATATAAATACATGCGGTGTAATCCTCCTCCCTTGCCAGTATCCCGTTACTACCACAAATCTACTATTATTATCTTTGCTCCTCTTCTGTCAGTATATGAGCTCCTCTAGCAATTACTAGAAGTACTCTCCTTTTACTTTGTCCCTGTTATTCTGCTGAATATCTATCCTGAAATCCTTTCTTTATTAAATTTACACACTCGCTCCTTTCCAAATGTGTCTCCTGTAATATTGCTATTTGTACTCTGCATTTTCCTACCTTCTTGTCTATACCTTTGAGGCCATTCATGTTCCAAAATAATATGGATAGGGTAGCCATTTTAAAAAGTTATTATACCCACCTATTATATGTCAGCTTTTTTTAAAATGTCCATTTCCAGCTTTTGTGGTACATGCATCCACTTATGTTTGGCAGGTTGCTTGTTTATACTGTTATATTTTGTCATCTCCATTTGAAGCTATGTCACATTTTACAAGACTTTTTGTTTTAATGAAAATCCTCAAAAAACACAACCACACAGAATACTCGTACGACCTAGTATTTTAAAACAAACACAAAGCTATGTATATTTTCAAATAATGAAGTTTAATCCTCCTTGTTAGAAATTGTCCCAAACTAACAGCTGTAACAACAGGCATTACCTAACCTACAGTTGAGGTTATCTGTATTAAAGTGCATGTTACAGCCTGTGCTCCTACTTACAGTAATTGCAGTCTGTTCTGTAATTTCTTTATTCCCCTCCCAGATGTGAAATGTAGCTTGTATGCTTTCATAAAATTCCAACTTTGAGCATTAAGAAAAAGTGCCCTAGCTGTCTATAAATAAAACTAAAAATGCCCTGAGGTATTTAGATACCTAGAAAACTGCTATCTCTTATTCACCTCTAATCATTTCATATTTTATTTTTTTACTAAATTGCTTGACCTTGCACCTTTTAATTTTGTTTCTTTCAGCAAACGATGTCTAGAGCTCTCCAGATTTATTGCCTAGACTTGTAGTCAGTTTGTCTCCATGGAAACATAAGAACAAGATATACAGCTGCCTCCATCCGTATACTTCTTAGCTCACACTGAACATTTATTTACTAAATAAAACCTTTTCACCACCTCCACAGGTTTCTCTCATTTCTGCATCATACAAGGAATTTGTTAATAAATTAAGACAAGGACATTAATCCAGACATTCACCCATGCAGACAAGGACATTAATCCAGACATTCACCCATGCAAAATCAAGACAAAACATCTCAACTCTAACTATATTATAACCAGTACACTTTTACACCCCATCCCAACAGCCCAAGATTACAGCATGTTGACTTTTTAACATGCTTTTGTCCAGCCTTTCTTCTATTTTTAAATTGTAATGCCTACATTTCTTAAAAAACAGAAAGGAAAGAGTTGTTTGCTTTTACATTTTTATCACAACATTTACTGAAAATGCTTTATTGTATAACATGCAGTTTATATCCTGAATTGTTTTATACAAATACTGTTAAGAATAGACATTGTTTTGCTTTCATTTACTTTACTCTTTTTCCCCTTATTTTGTTTCCCTTTTAGTGACCTTACCAACATTAATGACATGAAGCTGGGTATATGCGTTTAAGTTCCCCCCCAAACAAGTTTAACAAAGTCAACATAAATCCAATTATTCTCAACCACTTTTTCTTGTAAAGTCATACTTCACAAATGTGATTAATGCTTTATAGTCTCAAATTTATTTACTTATCTCAGTGTTCTGCTCTTGTTCATCTCAGTCTTCTAACCCCAGACTCTGGTTCAAGCTCACGATACTCCTGATTCTTCTAGTCAACTCCTGTGCTTCTCTTGCTCTCTCTCTGTGTCTCGAATTTTCTTTTAGAACATCGGATAGGTTTCACTGGCAAAGTCTGTCTATGGACTTTACTATCAGAAGAATGAAAAGCAGAGTCACCTTTGGTTTGATAGCTCACTTTTCGTTGAGCAAGCTTTTGTATTTGCTCCTAGCCAGCTTTGCATCAAAAAATGACACTTATCCTCCACAAAAAATATTCTGAAGACAGCTGGATACAGCAGCTTGAATCTCACACCTGCCCCCTGAACACTGCCTGATTCCTGGATACATTTGCTTGTCTTCTGCCAGGTGTACAGTGAATGATCATTTTCCACGAACCAATTTTGAATACTTTTTCCTTCTGCCATAGTTTTGTGAAGATCAAGTCTTTCTGCTGGTATGATTGCATCTTTTCTAATACAGGCCTTTGCTACTTTTCCATGACCAGGTTAGGAACATACCTTCCACTTTCTGTGGTACTGCAGAAAAATCTCAGGTTTTCTGTGCTTGATTTATCCTCTTACTCGTTTTGTTTGAAACTGCTATTCCTGAGCAATTGCATGTTCAGCCAGCCTTTTCTTCATTTCGACCTCTCATTTTTGCAGTTTTATCAGTTCATCTGAATAGCTGTTTAAAGCTCCTGCCATTTTTCAAGCTTTTTGTTATTTGAGTTTATATACTCCTAAAATGATTCATTTATTTTAATCCACTCTGAGCATATTTGATTTATTTTTTCCTTTTAATTACTGGAAGCCATGTCTTGCACCAGAGGTAGAGCTGGAATTCAAAAGTCTTGACTCCTTTACACAGGATTGTGCTCTCAGGATATCAGCTAGACACCTCAGTTCAAAAAATCTTTTCTTCCAAAGGAAATCTATATCCAGATATGTTTTTTAGGTTTTCCACTCAGCAGTCATTCACTGTGATGGAATACCTCAGGATTTCGGGCTTCAAATATCTATGATTTTCATGATACCCCTGACAAGACTCCATATTAAAAAGATACAATGGTATGTGAAATCTCTTTCTTCCCAGCACCAACACCCCTTATCTTTAAAGCTCCCACTGCTGGGGTTATCAGAAGAGAAATCTTTTGGGGCGACAACAAATAGAGATGCTTGTCCTGATCAAAGCACTCAATTATCTGAACCATGTTCGGTCCCCAGGACCTCTTCAAGTGGTTGCAGACAATAATACAGTCATGTGGTACATCAAGCAAGGGAGATCCAGGACATACCCTCTCTGCAGGCTAGTCGTGTTAGCTTCATATATTGCTTCACAGCATAGTCTCACTCTGCAGACACCCTACATTCCATCAAAGCTAAATTGTGTGGCAGACAAGCTGAACAGGACCAGAGCAGTTCCTCATGAATGGAATTAGATCAGGGTGTCTTTCAAGAATTGATTGATTTGTGGTGAGTTCCTCAAGTAGACCTGTTTGTGTCCTTTCTAAACCAATCAACTGGCAAACTTCTATTGCAGGACTCCATGCCAGAAGGCCTAGAGGACAGAAGTCTCCCATTTTCTTTGGACATGAATATTCCTATATGTTTTTCTACCCTTTCTACTAATATTCAGAGTACTTCTGAAGATTCAGAAGGAATCCCCAAGATCATTGTAGTGACTGTCTTCTGGCCCAGGCAGTCATGCTTATCCCTTCTTTTGGAAATGGCCAGGGGCAATTAGCACAAGTTTCCTCACAGACTAGATCTACTTGGACAAGAACCTGGGTATTTGATGCACCCTGACATCAATGAACTGCGGTTGATTGCCAGTATGATAGGGTCTTAATTCCTTTTAGGCACCTGTTTACTGAGGACATGCAAAGGTACTAATGAAGGCAACAAAGTCTGATTCTAGAAAGCCTTGGTGGTACCAACAACATAACCAGAACCCATTCAAGGACAGCTGTTCCCAGGTATTACAATATTTGTGAGTTACTATGGCCTTTCATATTCCTTTGTTTAGGTTCATTTATCATCCATTTCAGCATGTCTGCCTATGGATCCTCCTCTTTCAATGCAGTCGCTTGTCAAAATATTTTTGAAGGGGGTTTTGCACAAGAAGCCTCCAAGAAAATTGGTGGCCCCTCCTAAGGATCTTTAATTTTGTGTTTGAAGCTAACACTTACTCCATTTGAACCAGCTAACTTGCCTGACTTGAGATTCCTAACACAGAAAACAGTTTGATTGCTCTGATCTCTGCAAGAAATCTCTGCAAGAAAGGGTATCTGAGTTGGAAGCAGTTTTTGTCAACCCTATCAAATTTTCCATAGGGAGAGGGTTTCTTTGAGAACTAATCCTTCTTTTATACCTAAAGTGGTATCAGAGTTTACTTTAAGGAAAGCTATGCATCTCCCTGTTTTCTTTCTTGAACCTAAAAATGAGGATGAAGTGAAACTCCATACTTTGAATCACTACAGACAACTCTGGTATTTTCTTGACAGAACTAAATGTTTCATATCTTTGGCTCAGTTGTTAATTTATTGTGATGGTAAGAAGAAAGGACAGTGTGTCAAATCAGACTATTTCCAAATAGTTGTCTAAGGACATGTTTTGCTATACTCACCATAAAAAACTATTCCAGGCAGAGATGAGACCCACTCTGCCAAGGCCTAGTCTTTATCTGTGGCTTTTTGGAAGAGGTTGGATTCTAAAAGTGTCGTAGAACCTGCTAATTGGTCCCCTGTACATAACTTACAAAGCACTATAAGCTTGACTCCTTCTCTAGCTCCAGATCAGGCTTTGCTAGAACAGTTCTCCAGGGGTTCCTGGACTCTTCTCCTTCCACTTCCAAAATGTAGTTAACTAGTTTAATTTACCCATATATGTAAGGCTACTTCAGTAGTGATCAATATGATGAACATGGTACAGGTATTTAAGTAAACTTACCGTAACAGTATACGTTCGAATGATCACTGCTACAGTAGCCACTCCCTCCCTCCATCCCCTTTGTTTTTTGGTGTTCTTTGTTTGCCAATGTGTGGACATTATATTCACTTGTGCCTTGCATTGTTCTTTCAAGGCTAAGCCTCCCTGTCTTTTGGCAGGGAACTTATGAAGGGCTTCACACTCAAACTTGTCTTTAATTAGCTCAGCTCAACTCGAGCTGTTAGTCTGGGTCCATGTCAGGTGCCATGAAACTTTGGAAGCTTGATGGCTGTTATATCCTTGGCAGGATAGAACCCATATAACTATGGCTACTGTAGCAGTGATCATTCATTCATCTGCTGTTATGGTAAGTTTACTTGGAGAGCTGTACTTTTTTACCATCACCATCCAACTCTGTGTTTTCTCTCTCTCTCTCTCTCTCTCTATATATATATATATATATATATATATATATATATATATGTGTGTGTGTGTGTGTGTGTATATATATATATATATATATATATATATATATATATATATACATATATGCATATCACACACACACACATACACACACACATAAAACTTATAACACCTGAAAATGAAGTCTTTCTTATTGCTTAGAAACTACTTTATAATGCATTGCTAAAGTAGATCTTTGATCACTTGTTTAATACTGTGCCCCCTAACTCATTCTTGTAGTGTTCTTTCAGTTTTTCCTACATAAAATATTTTGGCAAGTTACAGCATAAATCAAAATCAGAGTCCTAAAATCTGCTTTTCCCTTAATATAATATGTGGCCCTTGTTTCTGGGTCAATACACACAGAAAGTTGTATAATAAAAGTACTGCAAATTTATCATACATATTTACCCTCATTTATTCATTCTGTCAATGGTATGTTTTAAATGATGACCGTTATTAAACCATTCCTTTAAGGGTTTTTTTTCCTCTGTCTATATGTAAGTTGTGGGTATTCACCAACAATTTCAGCTACTTTGCTTATTTACTACAGAATGCATCCCACTTTCATGAGATCACATTTTCTGTTATACAACTCAGTGGTGTACATACCCAACCTATATAAATCTCCCTTTCGTTTTTCTTCACAACGCTTTCCTATTTTTGCTAAATATGGAACAGCATCACTCTATTCAACACTGTTTTTGACTTTTTTGGTTTCATTTCTTAATACAGTATCTGGAAACACACTATTCAGCAGCATATCACATTCCACTGTCGTGGCTTCGTAGACAAACACTCATACCAAAGAATTACAAACAACCCTAAAAAGCATAACTCCTGGGATGTTCTTTTTAACATGCTATGGCTGGCAGACATTGCAAAGGAGTGTCTTTTTGGTATCTACTGATTTCCGGTAGAGGTTGCTGTCTAGTTGGTGGTTCTGCCTTCTATTTACTACTACATCCTATAAATTTATTCTGACTATATTTCACTTATATGTTGTATTGAGGGATGAATAACATTCCTTCATAATCGAGATTGAATATTCCACATTGAAATTATTTGTGCTAGTAATCGTGAAACCATTATCAAAATGAAAAATGTTTTTCTACATTTTTTTTTTTATTTGTATCTGTTTTCTGGGGTAAAGAACTGATCTCCTTGGACATTTTTCAGACTCATCCCAGGAGTGATGTCTGGTTAAGTGGTTTGTGGAGAGTTACACAGGTAACGGAAGCTAAAGAAATCAAACCTTCCACCACTGGAAGACGGAAAATACCTGGATTTACACATACTAGCCTCCTTATAGGCTAAATAACTGCATGCATTGGTTGGGGCCATCTGGCTGCTCATTGCGGTCCACCATCTTTTAAGTACACCGTACCTTCAACTATATTATTCTTCAGAATCTACTCAATGTAGCACATAAGACTAAAAGCTTATAGACCTAATCCAGGAAGTCTGATACAGCCTCAACTATATCAGGTCAAATGGGGATTCTGTCATATTGTTTGCATTTTTGGGAGTCTACAAATATGCAACATCGTAAAGTTCTTGCACTTAAGATAATCAAACAACTCTTCATGTGACACCATCTCAATCAATCCATCAACATTGTAATCTTCCTTTATATTTACACTCACTGCTTTCCCTCCTTATAATGCTAGAGTCCAGTAGTACATTTTGCATCGTTAAATAATCCTTATCCAGTTACTACAGTCTTGCCTGATAAGGAATCAGATGGTTTTATGACACTGAATGTATTAGCACATGTATTCCAATGCTTTTCTCTCATGTCTATTTAAATCCTAGCATTTATAGTTTTATTTATGTTCAGTCTCCTCCTATCCCCTTGTCATATCTCAGAGAAAAAAATCACTGTTAAAATGTTCTAGGAGAATAAAGACATATCTTGAAAATCCAACTTAGTAGCTTCTTCACACTATTCTTCCATTTTTCATGCCACAATGCATTTAGATTGATATTCCTAGTGTAAAATCTAACAAAATATTTCCTATATCAAAGTTTTGGCACAAAATGTAATCCTTTATGTAGGACTGCTATTTCATCTCCATCCATCTCATCCTTTTGACATTTAAAACTTGATCAGTTACTTGAATTTTCTTATTTTGAATTTCCTCATTTTTTTATTACATGTTTAACTTTTTTAAAGGGTACCTCTATCATCCTGTCTCCCATAAGAGAATTAATATTTCCTTTTATTCTCAATCACTAAAGGTAAAAAAAAAAAATTCAGTTTCACTGCTCACTGACACAGTGGGTACAGCTTCTTCCCTCACCAAGTCTATCAATTGAGTTAAATGTGAAAACTCGCCCATCAGTTACAATTGATAGTGTCTCAGTCATACTATCAGTAACAACTGCAATTTTTTGCCTTTTGCGGCATTGGCATTTAGTACTACTTTCTGAAATGTAATGTTGCACATTACTAGATCTTGTTACACACTTATTTCCCCTGTCATGTCTCTTCCACCTAAAATATTTTCAAAATCCTTCCTATCCCTTTTAGACTTCTTGACTTTGTTTTGCATTATCTTTAACGGTTTCAAGTAGTTTTTCACCTAAGTAGTGTTAAACTTGTCATTTTTTTCCCAGAATTTGGGTTTATTCTCTATCGGTTTAGCATCATTCTTTATCAATAACACTTCTTTCTCTGCATATTTAACAACTGGCTTCACTTTCATGTTCCCCATACTAGATTCAAGATTTATAATTTGTCATTCATTTAAAATTCAATACTGTCAAATCACACTGTAGGCTCTTTAAGTACTCAAAGTAAACATGGAACATGCTTCACTTTCAAATAGCCTAAAATCAGTTTTCCCAAAACAGTTGCCCTAAGTTGCACATTTTTCTCTGAGCTCCAACAAATTAGTTTAATGTCTTATTCATTACTGTGCCATTATCCTGTTTTTACATTCCACATTAGAAACCGGGCTAGTCCGAAAGTCCTTATGGATCTAAGATGCCATTTTTTCATTCCGTAGCATAGCAAATAATGCACAGCATATTTGAACCAAACACAAAAATACCAAAAAAAAGTCTCTTCCTTTCCTTGAACAAATAGTAGATTCCAACTCTCAACAATGATAATGGCACATTGGTAGAGTGAATTTTAAGTCTTGGAAGCAAATGTTCCTTTTTTGTTTGTTCTCTGTATTGATTGGTTGATACCCATGTAATTCAAGTTGCATGATACAAGTGGAGAGCTTTAAAAGGCACTGTATTGTAATTTTGTGACAATGCTTAGTTTGAAAATGTTTTCCAAGTAAAGCACTATTTTAGTCTAGTGGCATTATCCTTTAAGGAATGGAGGCGGTACTGTATTGACACTATCCAACTTTCTTGTGGGGTATTCCTGTACAGTAATTCCTGCTAAATCCTCTTGAGGTGGGGGAATTCACTCTGCCGTTATCACCAGTTCCATGAACCTGTTTCCTAAAACTCAGATTACTGCCAGTATTGTTAGATACCCCACTTCTGGGCCATTTGGCTAGGTCAGTCTCTAAATACCTGCTTCCATTCTTCACATCCCTTTATGCTGTGATCTGGATCAGTATTGTAATGGAGTCCTACATCTTCAAAGCAAAATAAAGGTGAACAGTAAATGTTGACAATTGCTGTCGTTTAAATTTATTTTTTGCAGGACCACCCCTCTTAAGCACATCTACAACACTTGCCTTATCACCATTACTACTGCAGATATTTGGAAATCTTCTTTTGTCAGAGCAATACAAAAAAGGAAATCCTCATCTTGCAGTCACTTCCACTCTATCTCCATCTTGCAAGACATTATATCAGCCCTGACATCACCGCATGGTTCAAAGACTTTCTATCCAACTGTGCATTCTAGGTAAAGCATTTTCAACAGCTCACTTATTCACTCTGCAGTACCCCTTCACATTAGCATATCTTCTGTTCTCAGTCTTCAAAAAACTTCCACTAGAACCTACCCCATTTATCACTTCTACTTTATGTAGATAATATGGTCATCAGTAGAGTTGATCCTTTACACCATACAATTGAAGCTCAACTTCAAAATGACCTTCTTCAGCTATATCATTGCCTATTCTTCAAGAAACTACTGCTCATTGACCAAATAAAAAGCCCATATTGACACCCATAAAAATTGTCCAAATCACACCCACTCCTTTTAATGTCCTTGACTGTGATAATTCCATTGTAACCAGCGTCTTCCTTTGATATTTGGGGATTTGGCTAGACCAAACACAAAATTTCCATTAACGCATCAAAAAGCTGAGAACCAAGATTTACAGTCCACTCTTGGGGCAATAAAATAACTTATTCCCTTATCCAGCAAGGGATCCTGTAGGAAAAAGAATCCTCCTTGCCCATCTTGAGTATTGTCTCCCCTTGTTTGCATTGTTCTGTCACAAATACTGCCACCCTTCAGACCCTTTCCAATAAAATATTTTGATTCATATTTAACTTATGATAAAGTGGACAACCACTGAATTAATCTTTCAAAGTCTGTGTCTACCAGTACAGGTCCGGTCCAGTGTTCTTGGTTCCATACTCTTCACAATTCTCAAATTAGATATGTCTGCTTTCTCTCTTCCAAACTTTTTTACTGCCACTCAAACTTATAACCTAAGAAGCCAAGCCAGAGATGGTCCTTGCGTACAAACCTCTTTTCTCAGACTGCACTCTGTTAGAAATTGCTTCTGTCTGTACTGGTCCCTAAACTGTGGCAGTCACTTGTTTATGTGATTAGTTAAATCAGAAAGGACTCCATTTTCATGGTACAGTTCAAACAATATTTACTAAAACAGTTTGAATGCAACTGTCCATCTAAAATAAACCAATATCTCCAACTGCGTAATACATTTATCTCCCAAGTATTTGATTCACCTCCTTAACTTTCTCCTCACAAACTGGGATTCAGATTGGCACACCATTACTGCTCTAAACTCACTACAGATTATTTAGTTTCCTCTGTCATCTCGCTGCCCTCTCTCAGCTCTACTGACCATATATCCACCACTTCTACTTTAACTCTAATCTCATTTTTATATTTCACTTGAGTATCTGTACACACATTTTCTTAAATCTTGTGTGTATATTTCATCAAATTCTGTATGCTTATGAAGAAATGTTGACCTTTATTTGTATACTGTACAACACTTTGTTACATCATGATGCAACTCCGGCTGAACCTGTAATTGGTCATTTTTTGATCAGTGTTCTACCCCAGTAAACAAATTTAAATGAAATCATTTGGGATCTCTGGAAAAATAAGTCAAAAATATTTTTTACTGTAACAATGGCACATAATATGCTAACTACATATGTGACTTTTATAATGAAGACGCAAGTCTCCCCACACCTTCTCTTTGATCCAGAAAATACCATTTATAACCCTGTTAGAGAAATCGGAATTTACCGTAGTGCCTCGTTGGCCTGTGTGAAATAGTTTTTTTTTCCTTTTCTTGAAACTAGTAGTATCTCTAGGCATGAGATTTATTACATGGTCTGGAATTAGTGTCTTCACCCATCTACTCCTCCAGTTACAAGAAAGCTTTGTTAATAGTTTTCTTTACATTGAGATTCACTCTAAAATCTGCTTCTCAACTCTT